>NC_090648.1:34294620-34599620 GCF_040937935.1 Hyperolius riggenbachi
ACCGTTTTAAGTGTCTTCAGAAGACAGAGCTCTCTGCGACTTTAAAAGTCGTGGAGCTCAATGTCTTATTTGCAAAGATAACAACTGGAGTTTAACTCTTCCTGTACTGGAAACAATATTAGACTTATGCCTCTGCTCCTAATGTTTTATTTCTTAGCTGTACTACAAATAAAAATCATTATATAATATTTTTTTTCCACTTCAGTGTCTCTTTAATAGAGCAATTTTGTTTAGTAATACGTTTTAGTGGAGTTAAAGAGAACCTGAGGCGAACCCCAGGTCAAAAATGGATACTTACCTAAGCATTCATCCTCATGACCTCCCTTGCAGACCTCACCAAAGAAATCCAACAAGAGTTTGGCAGACTGAAGATCCAGCTGCGCTCCACTTTATGCATGGGTGCGGCAGTACAGTGCCTGCGCGAGTATGGCTGCGTCTGTGCATTAAGCCGGCCGTGCTTATGCAGGTGCAGCGCGGCCGCGTCACATGAAGAGGAATACAACGTGGATCTTCCTGTGGGTCCCCCGGCATCAGCGGCAAGGCAAGGAGGACACAGGAGATTCCAGAGGCTTCCATCCTCTTAGGTAAGTATGTGTGTTGTGAACCTGAGGTTTGCCTCAGAGCTGGGCTAGGACTGGCAGATCTCTGAGAGTCTGACGTAGAGAGCTGCTTGCACCCACCGCACCACCCTAGTGATGCGACTGTTATCAGGTGAATAAAGATTTCAGCTGAACAGGGGCTTAAAAGTGGACCTACTCTCCTCCTTAGGAAAGTATGACAGCTTTGCTTCATCCTTATTACCCCCTGAACTCCACCCCTCACAGCAAACATTCTTGCATATCTTCAAGGATCCTCCACAGCCTCCTCCTCTTCAATCATGCCCCCGCCCCCTCCCAAAAAAGAGGAGGGAGTCCTATAGAGAGGGGGTGGGCCCAGTATGACACTTAAAGGGGAACTTCAGCCTAAACAAAGATACTGTCATTAAGTTACATTAGTTATGTTAATTAAAATAGATAGGTAATATAATCTCTTGCCCACCCTGTTTTAAAAGAACAGGCAAATGTTTGTGATTTCATGGGGGCAGCATATTTTTGGATGAAAGGAGGTGACAGGGAGCATGAGACACAGTTCCCACTGTCCTGTGTCCTGATCACCTCTCCCAGCTGCACGCTAGGCAACAAGAACAACAACATAACAAATCCCATCATGCTTTGCACAGCATCAGGAAAAATGCCTGGGCAGATTTCTTTGATGGGGTGGAGCTTAGCTTCTGTGCAGCTAAAAATGAAGCTTGGGTAAGGAAAACAAAGTTCTGATGCTGTGAAGCTGTTAAAGAAACACCACGCCCTTCCAGTGCTGCTGAGTAGATTTTTAGTCTGGAGTCGCACTTTAAAGTCAATGTTACCCGTCCTAAAAAAACAAAAGTCAGATACTCACCTAAGACAGAGAAGGCTCTGAGTCCTAATGAGACTCCCCTCTCCTCTCCCGGTGCCCGGTCCCGCTCAGGATCCCCCGTAGAGCATTCCGACCAATTCGATCAAATACCGCCATTTCCGCAGCTGAAGGGAGGTTTCGGAAGTCTTCGGGAGCACTCGGGCTCCCGAAGACGGGCCGCTCCATACTGCGCATGCGCGAGCGCCCTCTATTGCGTAATCACGCGTGCGCAGTATGGAGCCGTCTGTCTTCGGGAGGACTCGGTTCCCGAAGTCCCCTGCTGCGGGGGATTTGAACGGAGGATCCTGTGCTGCACGGAGGGCACCAGATGAGGAGAGGGAAGTCTCATTAGGACTCAGAGCCTTCCCTCTCCTTAGGTGAGTATCTGACTTTAGTTTTTTTTAGGATGGGTAACAATGGCTTTAAGCTCTTGGGCCAGAGGCATCCTGGGGTGGAGCCATGAAGAAAAATTCTTTTTTAGGCAAGTATGAGTTACCGGTATTTTATTTCCTCTATGCAGCTTTTTACCTCCAACCATCAACAAAGAACAACCCTTCTCAGTCATGTCTTTTACTATGTATAGCAGGAGGGCAGTTATAAACAGGGTCAGAGTTGTATATAAGATACACCTTGAACATATAGAAATAATAGGTACTTTTTGGGGGGTATCTAAAGCTGGCCACTAACGGTCCAATTTCTAGCGAAAAATCGTTCGAGCAAACAGAAATTCTGATCAGATTGGTTGTAAATAATCTCCATTGGTGGACACAATCGATTATGAACGAGTGAAAAAAAATGTCACCCGAATGAATTTTCGTCGAAAGGAAATTTGGATTTTCTTGGTGGTCGTGATAGATAGGAAGCAATGATTGGTTAGTTGATGGTGTAGTGAACGATTTTTCGTCCGAACAGAATTTCTGATCGCTCGAACGATTTTTCGCTAGAAATTGGACCGTTAGTGGCCAGCTTAAGCCCCTTAGATGCTAGCATACACGGCATACTTTTTCTGTTCTTCGTGTTACTTTATTACCTGTCTTCTGTCTTCATGCATTGTTTAAAGGAAACCAGAGCTGTGAATATAGTAAGAAGCAATACTTACCCGGGGCTTCCTCCAGCCCCATAAACATGTGTCCCTCGCCCAGGGCCAGGCCGAGGCAGAGGTGAGCGAGGCTCCAGCCTCAGGGCGCAATGTAGGAGGGGCCACACAACTCACTCAGTTATCATTCCCCTATTGCAAGGGGATACATGGCAGTGACTGCAAGCCAGATAACTAGAGATTAAGGTGTTGCGGGCCCTGGGGCGCCTCTTAGTCTAATAGCAATCAGTGTGTGACGGCTGGGGTGAGAGGGATGGAGGGGCGCAAGTTGGTGTCTCAGCTTTGGGTGCTGGAGGACCTTGTCCCGACTCTGCCTTTGCCGTCCTCCTGCGGTCTGCTGTTCAACCGCGATCATCCCGGTACCAGGTTCAGCCTCCTCGGTCAGTGCCTTCTGCACATGCGCAGAAGACCACGACTGACGCAACTGAGCCTGTTACCGGGGCTGATCGCGGTTGAACAGCAGACCGCAGGAGGACGGCGAGGGACTCACGTGCTTATCGATTCTTACTACATACACTGGTCTGGTACACCTTAAAGAGGCCCTGTAGTGACATATAGTAGAATACACTAAATGATTCACGATACCCACTTTTCCAGTAATATCAACATCAGAGCCACTCCCTTTATCAATATATTGCTGCATATTGGTAGTTCGCCTGTTTAGTTATGCGGAATTCTCCTCCCAGAGCATTTTGGGTGACCAGGAATAATATCACTGCCTTTCGGACTCTCAATAAACAAACATTCTGCAGAGATTACCTGGCAGGACTAAAGATGTTGCCACCAGTGAGAAATGTCAGAATGTAAATCAGGGGGAGGAAAGATTTTACAACGGGCAAACACTGACTAAATAATCTATACATGAATATTGTGTAAAAATAACCAATTTTATTCATGACATCATTTTCACTACAGGTCCTCTTTAATAGCAGTCCTTTGTTATTCTGAGACCGCTATGGCACTACTGTATGTTCACAACTGTTAGACAAGAATCTAATGTTTGAACCTGAATGCTTTATATAACCTTGACTATGGTGGTTTTATAAAATGGCAGGTACACCATAGTATGGCCGTACCAGAGCTGTACCATTGTGGCTGCTTGATAACCACAAATAAAAATGTATTGAAAAGGACATAAGCAAGATGTAGGTAAATTCTAATGTATTCTATTTTTGCAAGTACTACAAACTGGCACTAGATGGCGATGTGCTGCCACAGTTCACTTCACACATTCTGAGACAACAGATAATTTTACTCTTAGGCCTCATTCACATTATTAAACGCAGATGCCAGTGCGTACGAACGCACGTCATTTGGGTTTTAATGCGTTGCATGGCTGATTCCCATTCACTGTTGCGAATGGGACAGCCATGCGTTTGGGCAAAAAAATGCATGCAACATGCGTTCACAGACCGCACTGGTCTGCAACGCATGCAATGTGAACATTAGACAGTGCAGTCTATGCATTTCTGATGTCCGTGTGTGTCTGCCTCCCGCATGCGTTGCCGTAATACAGATGGCAACGCGTGTAATGTGAACGAGGCCTTATAAGTCCCCAGTAGCTTACACCGGCTTTCCTGCAGCAACTAGTGGGCTCCTAGCGGCTTTCCGGCTCCCCCCTGTGCACGCAAGCCGGCATGGTGAGGCTCAGTAAGTATTTTAAAAGCCTCAAAACCCGACGAAAACAAATTCCCCGTTATCCCTCAGGCACGCCGGTTAGTTGAGACTTCCGGTTGCACTTAGTGCATACTGACGTCATACACGCGCCCTCAATAGCCAACCACGTGGCGCGCGTGTATGGAGAACGGAGTGCGCCCGGAGCCAGCGGAGGACAAGTAGCAGGGGGGTCATTATACATTAGGGTTTGCAGCTCGTCCCGATATCGCACGCCATAGCGCCGCACACTCGATCAAGCAAGTCGCCCTACATCTTGTTGCTTGTCCAATCAATTTTGGCTTGAAATTAGTCACGTTGTCGGTCAGGCATGCACTTGGCCGCACCGATTTTCATCCAATGCGATTATAATAATCAAATCATATGTTCAATCGGCCGCCAAGTCACCCGATGTGTGGCTACCTTTAGGCAATACAAAAATAGTCCTTGAGGCAGGACACCCCATTCTGGTTTCATATTATAAACTGGCGGTAGCATTGCGGTGCTGTGGGCGCGTTGCACTGCACCGCCAAAAACAGGCCTTCAGGGAACACCATGTTAGTGCACAGGGTTCCTTATCTGGCAATCTTCCAAGCAGGAAGTGACGCATGCTTGCGGTCACTTTCTGCTTCGGGTGTGGTCACTTCCTGCTTCGGGTGCGGTCACTTACTGCTTCGGGTGTGGTCACTTACTGCTTCGGGTGTGGTCACTTCCTGCTTCGGGTGTGGTCACTTACTGCTTCGGGTGTGGTCACTTCCTGCTTCGGGTGTGGTCACTTACTGCTTCGGGTGTGGTCACTTACTGCTTCGGGTGCGGTCACTTACTGCTTCGGGTGCGGTCACTTCCTGCTTCGGGTGTGGTCACTTCCTGATTTGGGTGTGGTCACTTACTACTTCGGGTGCGGTCACTTACTGCTTCGGGTGTGGTCACTTCCTGCTTCGTGTATGCGGAAGTGCACAGAAGCGTATTGTTAAAATACACATGCACGCTGTGACACCAACATACGTGAAAAGTATGAATTCCCCCATACATTACATTACAGTTACATTAGGCTGCGGTAGCAGTGTGGCAAGCTGCCGCACCGTGCCAGCATAAAAGGGCCCTAAAGCTTGAGGGAGGCAGCCTTTGTAACAAAATGGGTCTAGCTGCACATTAGAATAAATAGCTATGTTTTGCGCTATATGTTAGAAAATTGTACATAATACTGTGCTTTTTCTTGTTTTCATATGATCTGTGCCTATTAATAACATTTACCTGCCAGCAATCTGCTGGCCCTCTTCCTGCGAATAGCTGCAGGCACAGAGCGATCGCGGTGTTGTGGAAACGTCACACAGCGTTGTTTGTGTTGTACAAGGTGTCGCGGTCACGGAGATGTCTAATTACAGGAGAGGACCTGTTAGGTTAGCTCTGCCCTGTGTTGTGCATGGCCAGCTCTCTTGACATAATTAGCTCTCATCAAAATGATCTACAAGTGCGCCGCTATCCTCCCTTCTGCCACCAGAGGGCGGTAGCTGTCCGCCGACTCTATATTCCATGTAATTGCATGCCTGTCACCCCCAGCCTGCTGGCAATTGCTGTCTCTGTATATTCCTGTGTTATGTCTCTGTGAGCTACACTGTACGGCATTCACACCTGTCTGCTGGGAGACAGTTATTCAATATGAGGCTGAAGTATAGTAATGAGGAGAACCTGCTTCCTTTATGTCAAGGACTGCCGCTCGCATGATCGATTGTTCCCTTTACAGATGATGTAAACATGTTGCTGTATGTGGCCGTCCAAGGCGACGGGCTCAGACCAAGGGCATAGCTACAGGGGAGGAGTCCCTGCAACTGCAGGGGGGCCCCGAGGTGTGGGGGCCCCCAACTACTAACCTTCTCTCCCTCCAATACATCAGATCACATGCATGAAAAAAGGGCGCCAGGATAAAAGGGCCCGTCTGGATAACAAAATGGCGCCAGTGAATAGTGAAATCTCAATAACTATAAACATCATTGTCAAATTTGGTTAACGATAAATACCGTTAATAACAAAAAGATATTGACGTTAAAAATCGTTATGTAATTCAACAATACAGCTTAACCCAACCCTACTCTCACACAGAACCCTCCCCTGGTGGTGCCTAACCCTAGCAGCTGTCTCATCCCCTGCTTACACCTCTCTGACACTGCAGCTGTCTCCTCCCCTGCTTACACCTCTCTGACACTGCAGCTGTCCCCTACCCTGCTTACACCTCTCTGCCACTGCAGCTGTCTCCTCCCCTGCTTGCACCTATCTGACACTGCAGCTGTCTTCTCCCCTGCTTACACCTCTCTCACACTGCAGCTGTCTCCTCCCCTGCTTACACCTTTCTGACACTGCAGCTGTCCCCTACCCTGCTTACACCTCTCTGACGCTGCAGCTGTCTCCTCCCCTGCTTACACCTCTCTGACGCTGCAGCTGTCCCCTACCCTGCTTACACCTCTCTGACGCTGCAGCTGTCCCCTCTCCTGTTTACACCTATCTGACTCTGCAGCCATCCCCTCCCCTGCTTACACCTCTCTGACACTGCAGCTGTCTCCTCCCCTGCTTACACCTATCTGACAATGCAGCTGTCCCCTACCCTGCTTACACCTCTCTGACGCTGCAGCTGTCTCCTCCCCTGCTTACACCTCTCTGACGCTGCAGCTGTCCCCTACCCTACTTACACCTCTCTGACGCTGCAGCTGTTCCCTCTCCTGTTTACACCTATCTGACTCTGCAGCCATCCCCTCCCCTGCTTACACCTCTCTGATACTGCAGATGTACCCTCCCCTGCTTACTCCTTTCTGACACGGCAGCTATCCCCTACCCTGCTTACACCTCTCTGACACCGCAGCTGTCCCCTCCCCTGCTTACACCTCTCTGACACTGCAACTTACCCCTCCCTTGCTTACACCTCTCTGACACTGCAGCTCTCCCCTCCTCTGCTTACACCTCTCTGACACTGCAGCTGTCCCCTCCCTTGCTTACACCTCTATAACACTGCAACTTGCCCCTCCCTTGCTTACACCTCTCTGACACTGCAGTTCTCCCCTCCCTTGCTTACACCTCTCTGACACTGTAGCTCTCCCCTCCCCTGCTTACACCTCTCTGACACTACAGCTGTCCCCTCCCCTGCTTACACCTCTCTGACACTGCAGCTGTCCCCTCCCAAGCTTACATCTCTCTGACACTGCAGCTGTCCCCTCTCCTGCTTACACTTCTCTGACAATGCAGCTCTCCCCTCCCCTGCTTACACCTCTCTGCCACTGCAGCCGTCTCCTCCCCTGCTTACACCTCTCTGACACTGCAGCTGTCCCCTCCCCTGCTTACACCTCTCTGACACTGCAGCTCTCTCCTCCCCTGCTTACACCTCTGTGACACTGCAGCTGTCCCCTCCCCTGCTTACACCTCTCTAACACTGCAGCTGTCCCCTCCCCTGCTTACACCTCTCTGACACTGCAGCCGTCTTTGGCAGGTTTTGGTGCTCCATATCGATTTTTATGTATAGAGCACTTGAGGAAGCCCACTATAAAACCTGCACTGGTGCCCAGAGCTACTAAGCTACACTACTGCTCAGATTCCCCCTCCCCTCTCCCCTTATAAATGATGGCCAGTGCTGCTAGTACGTGCCGGTGCATCAGCCATGAAACAGTCCCCATAATATAACTAGGCCAACGATTAACTAAATTCTTTCACATCGTTCTCTGGAACGGGAGACATTGAGGACAAATAACCCACATTTCAGACAGATAATTTTTCTTTCCTCCTCCTTCACAGGAAACAGCTGAAGGCAGAGAACTGTCAGAACGTGTCGCCGCGCTCCCGACGCCTCCTTCAGAGCGGCAGCCTCATCTGTCACCCAATCCTAAAGGACGGCGTTATTTAGAAGCACTTCTAGGATAAGCAGCGGCGTCGGGGGTTCTGAGAGCCGCTGTTACCGTCGCTCCAGAATGCAGATAAACTGCGCTTTGATATGTAGAAACGCGAGAGAGCCAAGGTCAACGCAAAGATGCAGCCACGCTTCAATCTAACATGGAAACTTTAGCATTTGTGTTCACTCGGGGGGCATGGGCTGCATACTAAGGGCCTGCCACGCTCTGACGATATCCACACGCTGGCTGATTGTGATTGAGCAATCAGTGAGTAATCTCATCTATGAAGCACGAGCCTCTTCCTAAAACGTCTAATGATGTCGTATCTGGCTGACCCTCACACGGCATAGATGTTGGGAAGTCCAAAAAAAAAGGGAAGGAAAATGGAAGAACCCAAACCACACAGGATACATGTAAAAAGATTGATTATTGTAAGTTATGTTCAATGCATTCATTATAGTGAACCAGAGACAAAGCATCCTCATGTATTTTCCCATATACATCAGTGGGAACATTAGAGAAAACACCTACCCTGCTCTCTGTTTCATCTTTCACTGCTCAGCCTGCCTGTTAGCAGCCCTGATAAAATCCTCGACTGAGCATTCAGTCTGGCTTTGCTCAGGAATTTTAATAGCTTAGTCTGTCTTCTCAAGCCCAAGTCTGCCACCTTGTGGCTGTGCTATAATGACTCAGCTATAAAGATTCCTGAGCAAAGCCAGACTGAATGCTCAGTCAGGGATTTTATCAGGGCTGATTAGAAGCAAGCTGAACAGTTAAAAATGAAACAGAGAGCAGTGTAGGTGTTTTCTCTAATGTTCCCACTGATATATATGGTAAAATACATGAGGGTGCTTCGTCTCTGGTTCACTTTAAAGAGACACTTAAAGGACACCCGAAGCGATAATAAACGAATGAGATAAACAATTGTATTTATCTTCCTTCTCCTAAAAATGACTTTTTAAGATATTCCACAGTTTTATTTTATGCTTAAATCTACTTTCTAAGTTTTAACTGTTTTATTGTTTTTGCTCAATGACACATTCATTGAAGTGTGCCAGAGCTAAAATCTATGAACTGTTGACCCTTTTTATCTCTTTCCTACTCTAAAGCCATTTTCTGCTACGAAAGTGTTTTATAGTTGGAATTTCTTATGAGTGAGGGTCACACTGTAGTCACTTCCTGTCTGAGTGAGGACTGACTCAGCCACTTACAAACCTGATATTTAACTCTTTCAGGCAGAGAAAGAAAAAAAAGGAACACCGCATAGTTATGTGTGTGCTAGGCACTGTGTATACCCATCTCATCTCATCATGTCACATGTCACTTCGGGTATCCTTTAAGCCTAGGAAAAAAAAAATCAGTTTTACTCACCTGGGGCTTCTACCCGACCTCTGCTGCTACTTCGCCGACAGGCTTGGCCATGTTTAGCCTTCTACACGTTCTCGTCCGCAATAGCGTCCTGCGGTTGTGCAGGATACAATTGATTGCATAGAAGGAGATGTGTGGCCAGGCCTGCACAGTAAGCCTGACGGCCAAAACAAAAGTAGCTTGCGGCGGCGGACAAGACAATCCGATCGAGACTGTGAGGGCACAGGATGGCTGTTTTTTTTTTATTTATTTTTTTGTCGTAGGCTTAAAGGGAAGGTTCAGGGACTAACTAAAAAAAATAAAAATCCATTTCCACTTACCTGGGGCTTCCTCCAGCCCGTGGCAGGCAGGAGGTGCCCTCGGCGCCGCTCCGCAGGCTCCCGGTGGTCTCCGGTGGCCGACCCGACCTGGCCAGGCCGGCGGCCAGGTCGGGCTTCTTCTGCGCTCCATGGTGCGTTTCACGCCGGCGCGATGACGTCATCGGACGTCCTCCGGGCTGTACTGTGCAGGCTCAGAACTACTGAGCCTGCGCAGTACAGTCCGGAGGACGTCCCATGACGGCTAGCTATGTGTAAGAGGCAACGGGCGGGGATCACTCACCTCTTCCTTGTTCCATCCCGAGTCTGCGCTCCACTGACGTCACCTCCTGCTACGTCGCAGGAAGTGACGTCAGTGGAGCGCACGCTGACCTGGAATGAGGAAGAGGTGAGTAATCCCCGCCCGTTGCCTCTTACACATAGCTGCAGCCAGCGACTTCACTTTTAAAGCTGGAGGGGAGCGGAGGACGGGGGACCCAGGCGAGGGAGGGGGGGGTCCGACCCCCCTCCCCGCCGCTAGGCCCAATACCCCCTTCCTGCCCGCTATCCCCTCCAGCTCGGGCGGCCCCCCACACACATGGACGGGCGGGTGCCGCCCCCCCAGAAGTGCCGCCTGAGGCAAAAGTTTCACCCCGCCTCATGGGCGGGCCGGCCCTGGCTTCAGCCTATGACAGCGGATCACCTCCGAGCCCACAGAGGAGACAGCCGTGTCACACAGCTGTCCCCAGTACAGCGCTGCCCTGGATCGCAGCGCTGTACAAGCTAATTAGAGCTAACAAGGTAATAGGCTGACTGTCAAGTTTCCTGTCAAGTGACAGGCAGCCTATTGGGCCAATCAAAGTGCGGGGATAATGTCCTATGAAGTAATTGGACCCGCAGGAGCTCAGGGCAGGACGAGTGGAGCTCTCGTCATTGCCAATTAGCAGGCATACGTTTGTAGCGCTCGCTATGCTACTCTGATAAGGCGTGTTAACTCTGAGCATGTTTACTCTGATAAAAGCAGATGCAGAGCAGACCATAGTTGGCGGCACGTAATTAGCAGAACACACATGACATGATGAAAAGGTCACAGATGGCGTTGGGGCATTAGTGGAACACACATGAAGTGATGATGAGCAGACCATTATTGGTGGCGGGGCTATTGCGGAATACATGGGGTGAGCAGACCATAGTTGCTGCTGTGGCATTAGCAGAAAACACATGACATGATGACGAGCAGAAAATAGTTGGCGGCGGGGCAATAGTGGAACCCATGTGATGAGTAGACCATGGTTGGCGGCGGGGCAATAGTGGAACCCATGTGATGAGCAGACCATGGTCGGCGGTGGGGCAATAGAAGAACCCATGTGATGAGCAGACCATCGTTGCTGGTGTGGTATTAGCAGGACACACATGAAATGATGAGGAGCAGACCATAGTTGGCAGCATGGCATTAGTGGAACACACATGCTTGTTGAGAAGGCCATAGATGGTGTTGGGGCATTAGTGGAACACACATGAAGTGATGACGAGCAGACCATCCTTGGCATTGTGGCATTAGCAGAACACACATGACGAGATGACGAGCAGACCATAGTTGCGGGAGTGGCATTAGCAGGACACACATGACGAGATGACGAGCAGACCATAGTTGTGGGAGTGGCATTAGCAGGACACACATGACGTGATGGCAAGCAGACCATAGTTGGCGGCGGGGCTTTAGCAGAACACACATGACACGTTGAGCAGACCATAGTTGGCGGGGGCATCAGCAGAACACACATGACACATTGAGCAGACCATAGTTGGCGGGGGCATCAGCAGAACACACATGACACGATGAGCAGACCATAGTTGGCGGGGGGCATGAGCAGAACACACATGACACGATGAGCAGACCATAGTTGGCGGGAGGGCATGAGCAGAACACACATGACACGATGAGCAGACCATAGTTGGCGGGAGGGCATGAGCAGAACACACATGACACAATGAGCAGACCATAGTTGGCGGGGGGCATGAGCAGAACACACATGACACGATGAGCAGACCATAGTTGGCGGGGGGCATGAGCAGAACACACATGACACGATGAGCAGACCATAGTTGGCGGGGGGAATGAGCAGAACACACATGACACGATGAGCAGACCATAGTTGGCGGGGGGGGGCATCAGCAGAACATACATGACACGATGAGCAGACCATAGTTGGTGGCGGGGCATCAGCAGAACACACATGACACGATGAGCAGACCATAGTTGGCGGGAGGGCATGAGCAGAACACACATGACACGATGAGCAGACCATAGTTGGCGGGAGGGCATCAGCAGAACACACATGACACGATGAGCAGACCATAGTTGGTGGCGGGGCATCAGCAGAACATACATGACACGATGAGCAGACCATAGTTGGCGGGAGGGCATGAGCAGAACACACATGACACGATAAGCAGACCATAGTTGGCGGGAGGGCATCAGCAGAACACACATGACACGGTGAGCAGACCATAGTTGCAATGACGGCCCGTGAAACATTCAATATTGAGCGGGCTTAGAGCACGGCACATTACTATACATCTATTTTCCTGTCTCGCAGCTCCCCGTCTGGCCTGTCACCAGGCATAAAGAACGGGGTGACGGCTACCAGCCTGACAGCTCCGCCAACATAAAATAGAGATTAGCTGGGGAAAAAAAGAAAGAGATTTCACACCCAGCAACAAGTCAGGATTTATGTTCATCACCACAGCCAACATTTCAACAAAAAGAGGACTTCCAGGGACAGAGCCCCGCTGGGCTCCGGAGGATAAAAGAGGGATGATATCAGGACATCAGAAAAGAGCATTTGTCCCGAATACCGCTTCTAATGCGGAGGAAGACATTACAAATCCAACTGCGTCCTCGCCTGACGATCCGCTTTATTTCTCGGTAAAACATTAAAACGAAAATTCTCCCTGTGAGCAGAAAATACGCCTCATGAGATTTTTCTCCATCCTCAGCGACTTTATGAGAAACTCGTATGAGAAGAGGAGGAAGGGGAGGAGCTTAAAGGATACCAGAGCCGAATCAGGGGGGAGCCGGTATGTATGGTGAGCTGTCCTGATGGCCACCGCTCCCCTGTGTCCCCCTCCTTACATACCTAAAGCCCCTCCAGCAGCCTCTTCTGGGTCGCTGGAGTTGGACTTCACTATGCAGGCGCTAGCCCAGTTTTCACGCGTCCCTCAGCGCGCGACCGCAGCCGGGAGCACTCTGTGCATGCGTATGAATAATCGTGACATCATGCGCAGAGCGCTCCCGAACTCAGTCGCGCACTGAGGGACGTGTGTAAGCCGGGCTAGCGCCTGCACAGTGAAGCCTGACTCTGGCGACCCGGAAGAGGCTGCCGGAGGGGCATTAGGTATGTAAGGAGGGGGGACACAAGGGAACGGTGGGCATCAGGACAGCTCACCATACATGCCGACTCCCCCAGTTTCTTCTACAGCTTTCAGCTCTGGTATCCACGGATGCGGCTAAGGTTTTTATGGCCCCAAGTCAGGGGCCCTACTACCTAACTAAGGTCCCCCCCCCCCAGTATAGGTACCTCCTTCAGTATAGGTAGCCAAAGTTACCCCCCAGTATAGGTGGTCATCCTCAGTATAGGTAGCAAAGGTGTCCCTAGTATAGGTAGCCATTCTTAGTATAGGTAGCCAAGGTGTCCCCAGTATAGGTAGTCATCCTCAGTATAGTTAGCCAAGGTGTCCCCAGTATAGGTAGCCATTCTTAGTATAGGTAGCCAAGGTGTCCCCAGTATAGGTAACCATTCTTAGTATAGGTAGCCAAGGTGTCCCCAGTATAGGTAGCCATTCTTAGTATAGGTAGCCAAGGTGTCCCCAGTATAGGTAACCATTCTTAGTATAGGTAGCCAAGGTGTCCCCAGTATAGGTAGCCATTCTTAGTATAGGTAGCCAAGGTGTCCCCAGTATAGGTAACCATTCTTAGTATAGGTAGCCAAGGTGTCCCCAGTATAGGTAGCCATTCTTAGTATAGGTAGCCAAGGTGTCCCCAGTATAGGTAACCATTCTTAGTATAGGTAGCCAAGGTGTCCCCAGTATAGGTAGCCATTCTTAGTATAGGTAGCCAAGGTGTCCCCAGTATAGGTAACCATTCTTAGTATAGGTAGCCAAGGTGTCCCCAGTATAGGTAGCCATTCTTAGTATAGGTAGCCAAGGTGTCCCCAGTATATACTTCTGCATCTGAAGTGTACTCCGTGGCCACTGCACCACTTTCCCCTCTGTCCACATTGCCCCTCATCTGAGGTCTGTGTATGTGAGTGAGGAGGAGGCAGCAGAGGCCATACAAATCACAGACAGGGCAGCCCTGGCAAGCATGGGAGGCCCCTGCTGTGGATGATACCCAGGGCCGCATTTGTACTTCTTACCGCCCAAGGCCGACTATTACCAGCCGCCCCAACCGAAACCGTATCCTACCACCTCTCTCCACACACACACAAAAACGTTTGGGCCGCTGGTGTCCACTATTGTGGGCGGCTAGTGCCGAGGTCTCCATGGCAACGTGAAGTGAATCAATCTCGTCACACAGGGGAACTGGTCAATCAAGCGATCTACATGTGATGGGCGTGGTGGGAGCCGTCCACCACACACACATAGTCAAAAGTGGCTCACAATTGGACATTGGGTGGGGTCAGCAACACGTAAAAGTGAGTCCTGTACCCACTGCTGTCTCCAGGGTAACAGCGCTGGCCAATCAATAATTAAGAAATGGGTACTGTGAGAGGCTGCCTTCTGTATTCTGTACTATTTGCTGGTGCTGCCCCTGGTCCTTTCATCCCCCACACCAAGTGTGTGAGACCCGGCCTTCTGTAACTGCCTGGAGCTGCTGCTATGTCATTGGACAAGGTCTGGCTTTTTGCTAGTCACACACTGTTCACAAACGTTTGGTTAACGGACTGCAGCTGCCTGTAGCACAGCACAGACAGATGCCAGATGGTACTAATAGTGCAGTTATCCTGACCCTTTTTATTTGTTTGGACACTTGCAAATAATGCCCTGCAAATAATGCCCACTATCTGCAGGCCGCCCCTTGTTTATCTGGTGCCCTAGGCCATGGCCTATGTGGCCTTGCCAGAAATCCGGCCATGATGATACCCCAAACTATGGGTGATTCCCTAAACGGCAGCTTAGTTCACCTTACAGGTCCAGCGATAGGGGAAGAGCCAAATGGATAAACAAAAATACACAAGAGTATTAGAATCACCTGTCTTATAGAGTAGATGCCCCCTAATGTGCCATAACAACTCTGATCCATCAAGGCTTGAACTTCACAAGACCCGTGAAGGGGTCATGGGGTATCTGGCTCCCGATATTAGCAGCAGATGTGAGTTGTGAGGTGGGGCATCCATGGATCGGACTTGTATTTCCATTAGCAGCTGCCTAGTTTGCCTATCTGCAGAAACTGCCCCTGAATACAGAGGAGGCCGAGCCTCTGCTTTTGCTGCTCTGCTAGTGATGTGCATTTATCCAGCCTACGGTCTGTGCAGCGGCAATGTAAGGAGACGCTATCGCAGCGGGGAACTCTGGGGATTCTGCCGGTTACTACTCTATCTCCCTTCATCTCCATAAGGGGAGCGGAGAATTGTGGTTATCAGTTTTCCCAGGGAAGCTCCTCTGCATATTCAGGACCGGAGATCTCACACGACACAAACTGTTTCTCTGCAATGTGTCTGCAAATATTTCTAGCTGTGACTTGTTTCTCAGGTCATACACTGTGTAGTTCTCTCAGCTGATTAGTTGGTTGATACTATAAACTTATTGAATCTCAAAACAGGAATTTATTTTTGGGAAAGGAAAGAGGGGGAAGTATCGGCTGCATAGCTTTGTTTTTTACCAGTACATAGAAAGTTAAAGGGCAACTTAAAGAGAAACCGTGACCAAGAATTGAACTTCATCCCAGTCAGTAGCTGATACCCCCTTTCCCATGAGAAATCTTTTCCTTTTCAAAAACAGATCATCAGGGGGCGCTGTATGGTTGATATTGTGGTGAAACCCCTCCCACAGGAAACTGTGAGGACCATGGTCCTAGCAGTTTCCTGTCTGTGAACCTCGTTGCATTGTGGGAAATAGCTGTTTCCATCTGCCAAAAAAGCAAGGAGCAGCTACTTGACTGATATCACCTGCCAGCAGTAAAAATGTCACCATGTGATAAATGTTAGACTATAAATCAGGGAGAGGAAAGATTTTACAATGGGAAAACACTGGCTAAATCATTTATACATAATTATTGTAAAAACGAAGCACTTTTATATTAACTTATTTTCACTGGAGTTCCTCCTTAAAGTGAACCTTAAGTGTCCCAAAAAAAATGAGTTTTACTCACCTGGGGCTTACCTCAGCCCCCTGCAGCTGATCGGTGCCCACGACGAGTCGCTCTGATGCTCCGGGTCCCGCTGGCGGCCACTTCCGGTTTCGCCGTCAGGACCCGTCAGGCTGGGGAACGCGGCTGATACTACGCGTTCCCAGCCAAAATAGCACCCCTATGCGGCCATATGTCCGCATACGGGTGCCTATGCGGACATATGGCCGCATAGGGGTGCTATTTTGGCTGGGAACGCGTAGTATCAGCCGCGTTCCCCAGCCTGACGGGTCCTGACGGCGAAACCGGAAGTGGCCGCCAGCGGGACCCGGAGCATCAGAGCGACTCGTCGTGGGCACCGATCAGCTGCAGGGGGCTGAGGTAAGCCCCAGGTGAGTAAAACTCATTTTTTTTGGGACACTTAAGGTTCACTTTAAGTGAAAAGCATATGGAGGCTGCCATATTTATCCTTTTAACCTTCCTGGCAGTAATCCCAAGCTACTCTTGGGCTAGCCGCCGGGAGCTCTATGCTAAGTATTGCGCGCAGCGGGAGCTTTTACTCACCTCCCGGGAGATCCAGACGTTGGTAGCCATTCTCCTTCCTGTCCTCGGAGCCTCTGAATCACTCTGGTGAGATCGATCTCACTACAGTGTTACAGCGACACCCGGAGGAGGGAGGTAAAATTGCAGCGCTGGAGTCCAGGGAGGTGAGTGAGTGCTGGGGCTACTGCTGGCGTTCTGGCAGCATGATTTTTTCCTGATTTTAGGGATTGAAACCGTTTAAAAAGACCCTAAAATCCGGAAATAATCATACTGCCAGGGAGGTTAAGCAATTCCAGTTGCCTGGCTATCCTGCTGATCCTCTGCCTCTAATACATTTAGCCACAGGCCCTGACCAAGCATGCAGCAGATCAGGTGTTTCTGACATTATCGTCAGACCATGGTCCTGACAGTTTGCTGTCTGTGAACCTCGTTGCATTGTGGGAAATAACGACTTTTTCTATCTGCCAAACAAGCACTATCTCCCTCTGTGCATAGAACTCTCAGTAACGAACATTACGTACAGATCACCTGGCAGAATTAACCAGTGATACATTTTAGATTGTAGATCAGGGAGAGTAAAGATTGTACAATGGCCAAACACTGACTAAATCATCTATAGTGAATACAGAAAAAAAAATAGCAATTTTATTTTATTACGTTTATTTTCACTACAGTTCTTCTATAAGTTGTTGTCAAGCAATCACCATCAAGTTTGCTACTAACAGTACAGTTATCAGTGAAGAATTGTCAGAGCGATCAGATACAGCGGGTTGCAAAAGTATTCGGCCCCCTTTAAGTTTTCCACATTTTGTCATATTACTGCCACAAACATGCATCAATTTTATTGGAATTCCACGTGAAAGACCAATACAAAGTGGTGTACATGTGAGAAATGGAACGAAAATCATACGATTCCGAACATTTTTTACAAATAAATAACTGCAAAGTGGGATGTGCGTAATTATTCAGCCCCCTGAGTCAATACTTTGTAGAACCACCTTTTGCTGCAATTACAGCTGCCAGTCTTTTAGGGTATGTCTCTACCAGCTTTGCACATCTAGAGACTGAAATCCTTGCCCATTCTTCTTTGCAAAACAGCTCCAGCTCAGTCAGATTAGATGGACAACGTTTGTGGACAGCAGTTTTCAGATCTTGCCACAAATTCTCGATTGGATTTAGATCTGGACTTTGACTGGGCCATTCTAACACATGGTTATGTTTTATTTTAAACCATTCCATTGTTGCCCTGGCTTTATGTTTAGGGTTGTTGTCCTGCTTTAAGGTGAACCTCCACCCCAGTCTCAAGACTTTTGCAGTCTCCAAGAGGTTTTCTTCCAAGTTTGCACTGTATTTGGCTCCATCCATCTTCCCATCAACTCTGACCAGCTTCCCTGTCCTTGCTGAAGAGATGCACCCCCTGAGCATGATGCTGCCACCACCATATTTGACAGTGGGGATGGTATGTTCAGAGTGATGTGCAGGGTTAGTTTTCCGCCACATATAGCGTTTTGCATTTTGGCCAAAAAGTTCCATTTTGGTCTCATCTGACTAGAGCACCTTCTTCCACATGGTTGCTGTGTTCCCCACATGGCTGGTGGCAAACTGCAAACGGGACTTCTTATGCTTTCTGTTAACAATGCCTTTCTTCTTGCCACTCTTCCATAAAGGCCAACTTTGTACAGTGCATGACTAATAGTTGTCCTATGGACAGAGTCTCCCACCTGAGCTGTAGATCTCTGCAGCTCGTCCAGAGTCACCATGGGCCTCTTGACTGCATTTCTGATCAGCGCTCTCCTTGTTCGGCCTGTGAGTTTAGGTGGATGGCCTTGTCTTGGTAGGTTTACAGTTGTGCCATACTCCTTCCATTTCTGAATTATCGCTTGAACAGTGCTCCGTGGGATGTTCAAGGCTTTGGAAATCTTTTTGTAGCCTAAGCCTGCTTTACATTTCTCAATAACTTGATCCCTGACCTGTCTTGTGTGTTCTTTGGACTTCACGGTGTTGTTGCTCCCAATATTCTCTTAGACAACCTCTGAGGCCCTCACAGAGCAGCTGTATTTGTACTGACATTAGATTACACACAGGTGCACTCTATTTAGTCATTAGCACTCATCAGGCAATGTCTATAGGCAACTGGCTGCACTCAGATCAAAGGGGGCCGAATAATTATGCACACCCCACTTTGCAGTTATTTATTTGTAAAAATGTTTGGAATCATGTATGATTTTCGTTCCACTTCTCATGTGTACACCACTTTGTGTTGGTCTTTCATGTGGAATTCCAATAAAATTGATTCATGTTTGTGGCAGTAATGTGACAAAATGTGGAAAACTTCAAGGGGGCCGAATACTTTTGCAACCCACTGTAAATGCGATCGGATTGGATCCCAAATAGTTTGACAACAATTCAGTCAATTGGAAAGCAGGAGACATTGGCAGCGCTTCCAAACAGAGGCTGCACTCGAACTGACTACCTGCAATAGATGTGCAGAGCTCCACAATGTGGACTAAAATACACAACTTGCATTCAAAACAGATACAGCAAATAAGGACGTTAGCTTCAGTATAATTATAGATTAGGACTAGTACATGATTTGCATCTAATTTGCATTCAAGGCATGTATGTAGCCCCTGTGGGGCTCTGCATGCCTCTGGTGGTCTACAATTCAGTTGCAGCCTATGAGCGCTGTCATTTGTTTGTTGTCAGTCAATTGGAAAAGCGTTTTATTGTTTTTTTATAATCGGTTGTGATGGAGGTACAGAATGGTTCATTGATGATGAAATATTCATTGTATTTCAATATTTTATCGATTGAAACGGTCAATCAGGTGGCCGTGTTGCTGCCAGATTTGAAAATTATGATCGAATTGGCCGAATATCAATGCCAAAAATTGAAAAATGTATGAGCAAACTTAGAAAACTAAGAGACAGAAAACGGTTGCTGCTACGCTGCCATTGGCCGGTGCTAATAACCAAGGAGGTCTCTGGGGAAAAATCTCGCATAACCAGATAGCAGCGACCGTCAGCAACTTTTCTCTTAGCCGTCTCTATTGTCTTTCGCACAATCAGGTGTCAAATTTTAACAAAATTGTTGAGGAGCTGGTCAGCCTCTTGTGTGATCCGACGATACAAATGATATTGTCTGAGGGATGTGCGGCGACACAAAGCTAAACGCGGCGCATCACACAGCACTCCCAAACTCCGACCATCACACATTGTGCCTCCCGCCTCTGTGCACTGGAGTGCATCCCATTGTCCCTCCGCCTTTTTTGGGTTAAAAGAGGCTAAGAGAGGTTAAAGGCGGACCCCTGCTGTGCCTGTGAATGGGATTAGGGCTAAAGAGTTAGAATAGGGACCCCCGCTGGCACTCTATAAAGGGGATTAACAATTTTTAGTTAAGGTTGGAAAACCCCTTTAAAAGGTCAATCCACCCCAAACTGATAGTTGAGATTCTTAGCAGATGCTGGTTTCTCTTGTTGTTCACGGGGAATCTGGCGGTGGTGAGATCTCTGCGCACGGATTCTCAGGTCTGCGTGGCGGCCAGAGTCACGGTACGCCTCATCGCTTCGCTCGATTTTAATTGTATTTTATGTGATGGAATTGCCAACTGATGGAATGGGAAGACCCCAGAGACTACCCCAAACTCATCCCAAGAACAAAGGATGAATCTGTGGTGAGGATCTCGACAGTGGCGTCCCGAACTAGATGAAAAACTGCCCCCCCCCCCCCCCCTCAGCAACTTTCTTTATAAGTATTGTACTGAGATCCTGGCCGTAATGAAATAATTAATACTGCATATATGCAAAAACATATCTGCACCGTCTCAGCCAATCGAATTCTGTATGTACAAAAAACCAAAGTTTTGTAAAAGTACAGTAATTCCTTTTAATGGTAAACTGATAGGGTTATATAACTGATAAAGCTCTGGCCACTGCCCCCGTGCAGCAAAATGCTTTACCGAGTGTTTGCAGAGTGTCCACTGTACGGTTCCCTGCACACTGCAAATTCGTTTTCTGATTCTGATTCCGTTTCTGATTCCGATTTTCCCTGAATACATTCAACAGAAAAACGGATAAAAAAACGCAGCATGCAGTAAAGATTAAAAATCTGAATCTGAATCGGAGGTAAAAACCGATTAAAAAGCGGAATCGGAAATGCATGCAGTGTGCAAGAGGCGTACGTTAAAAAGGGGCGCTGGGAAAAAAGGGCGCCGGGTTTTGAACAATAAGCATGGATAACGTTTAAAAATGTATTGTACTGTATTTCGTTTAAAATTAATGTTTTATAAAGTTATAAATCATTAAATAATGTGCATTAAATCGGCAATTGTAAAAACGTTAATCTTTCGTTTAAATAGTGAAACGTATAATAACGTTTAAAAAAAAAATTACTAAGTAACCCTCCCTGTACCTACCCCTAACCCCTAGACCCCCCTGTTGATGCCTAAACCTAAGACCCCCCCTGTTGGTGCCTAAGTAACCCTCCCTGTACCTACCCCTAACCCCTAGACCCCCCTGTTAGTGCCTAAACCTAAGACCCCCCTGTTGGTGCCTAAACCTAAGACCCCCCTGTTAGTGCCTAAACCTAAGACCCCCTGTTGGTGCCTAAACCTAAGACCCCCCTGTTGGTGCCTAAACCTAAGACCCCCTGTTGGTGCCTAAACCTAAGACCCCCCTGTTGGTGCCTAAACCTAAGACCCCCCTTTTGGTGCCTAAACCTAAGACCCCCTGTTGGTGCCTAAACCTAAGACCCCCCTGTTGGTGCCTAAACCTAAGACCCCCCTGTTGGTGCCTAAACCTAAGACCCCCCTGTTAGTTTTTTCGTTTAAAACTAATGTTTAAAAAATGTACTGTTTTTCGTTTAAAAATAATGTTTAAAAAAAAATATTGTACTGTTTTTCGTTTAAAAATAAAATTTAAAAATGTATAAATCATTAAATAATGTGTAATCATGAGAAACAGTAATAAAACATTAAGTCTCCGGGCGCCGCTTTTAAAACGTTATTTTTCTCCGGCGCCCTTTTTTCCTATCGGGCGCCCATTAAACGATATTTATTATAGGAGTGAATGGCGGCGCCCGATTTGTCCACTAGCCTCAGGCGCCCGAATTTACTGTTCCCGTGCAAGAGGCCTACATCAGCTTCCCATGTAACTACTGGCATATAGCACGTTGGGTGTGTGATGTCACATGTGGTATACGCCCGCTGCATGTGGAGGACGTAAAGTATTTTCATGCACGGACAGGTAAAGTATTATCATGCACGGGCACCAGGAGGCACATATAACGTTTGGGGGGACAGAAGCCGGGCGCGGCGATGCAGTGTCATAAGGCCGGTTCCCGAAATATTTCATGCTGAACTCGGTGGGGAATCTTCCTGGCTGCAGTGTATGGGGAGCCAATAGATCTCTCTCTCCGATCAGATTTGATCAGAGAAAAATCTGTCTCTCGTTAAAAATTCCTGAGATGTTGCTTGTAGCGTTCAACGGTGGCTGCATTTGGAAGTTCCAATGTCCCCCTATAGGGTTCAAAACACGATACAGAGACAGAGCGACAGGAACCGATGCCAAATGCTTTTCTGCTCGGTTGTAGATAAGTGTTTAGCACTGGCTATACACACTGCAGCAGAAGCTTGCCTTAGGGTGACAGTTTGGGGGCCAAGTGCTGTACAGACGTGTTGCTAGCCTGTAGGTTAGTGACAAGTTCGGTTGCTATGGAGTAGGGAGGAGGAGACAATGCTCTTGGTCGAGATGATCTGTACTCCATTTCTCTCGGCAACGGATCAGGACTGCCGTAGACATGCTAGATTCTGGGTCGAGAAGAACCTAACCTGTGTAGAAAGCCCAACCCAATGCTATCCCACCATCATGATCTATTGCAGGGGTTCCCAAACTTTTTTGGTCAAAGGCCGGGTCAAAATACTTCAGACTGCCGGGGGGGCGGAACATACATAAAATAATGTTGAAAAACATTACATTGAATCTAGGTATTGTTTTCCCCCAATCATGCCCGGAGGAGAACTCCCAGCAGCAGCTATTCAGTCGTGTGGCACCTGAAGAACGTCTTTAAAGGGACACTTAAGTCAAACAAAAAAAACGAGTTTTCCTCACCTAGGGCTTCCAATAGCCCCCTGCAGCTGTCCGGTGCCCTTGCCGTCTCCCTTCGATCCTCCTGGCCCCGCCGGCAGCCACTTCCTGTTTCGGTGACAGGAGCTGACAGGCTGGGGACGCGAGTGATTCTTCGCGTTCCTGGCCACAATAGCGCCATCTATACTGCTATAGCATATATCATATACCATATAGCAGCATAGAGGGTGCTAATGTGTCTGGGAACGCGAAGAATCACTCGCGTCCCCAGCCTGTCAGCTCCTGTCACCGAAACAGGAAGTGGCTGCCGGCGGGGCCAGGAGGATCGGAGGGAGACAGTGAGGGCACTGGACAGCTGCAGGGGGCTATTGGAAGCCCTACGTGAGTAAAACTCATTTTTTTTGTTTGACTTAAGTGTCCCTTTAAGCATCAGACAGTGAAGCATACCCAGGTGATAAACGGCCATCCAGTTGGACAGCAGTGTCACCTGATGCAGAATTGGATCGGAAGCCAGCGAATGACTGCTCACTGGCTTCTGCAGTATGTGGATGGGTGGGGCCAGCACTGCTATTCTATATGCAGGGCACCAACATTAAAATTTGCTGTGGGTCACATCTATATAAGTTATACATTTTGGGTTTAGGGGGCCAGTGGAATGCCTCGGAGGGCCGCATTCAGCCAGCGGGCTGTAGTTTTAGGACCACTGATCTATTGTTAACCCTCTCCTCATCTAGTACCTCCAACACTACCCTTCCCCTGAGTTCTCTGACCCGTATAAACGTTTACAACGATCAGCTCAGAAACCGTCACTATTCACCTCACCGGCTGCCTCGGCCGCTTGGCTTCTAAACGAAATGTTCCATAACATAGTTTGAAAAAAAGAGAATAAAAGTGATGATTTGACAAGAGTCCTGATGCTGAGGGGAAGATGTTTTCCTGCAAACAGTGGACTTCCTGTCACACACCACAGCCCACCTCAGGCCGGCCTCGGATGACTGCTCACAGATCTCCGCTTAGCTACACAGCACAGAGCAAATAGAGTGTGCAATAACTCAGCCCTGCCAGTGAATGGAAAGTCTCATATAAGTATGGGCAAGGTTATTAGAAGTCCTTTGTACAATGCGACTTGTAGGTTAGATTTATGGAGCATTTCATCTATCTCCAGGCTGGCGGCCTGCGTTCCCACGGACCAGGCTTCACCTATCCCCAAACATCATTGTTCCCAGCAGAGCATACAGTATGTGCGCATACCATACACTGTCCTGGGACACCGGCCCCATGTGGCCATCTCCAGGGAAGCTTTTATTGAGGACACATCCTGAGTTATCATGTCTGTCCAAATGTAGCTTCTCACGGCAGTGATTGTACCGTACCGGAATCCAGGCTTATATATGCTGCGGGCTTCAAACGATAGGGGGTTTAAAGTTAGAGTGGTTAAAGGGAACCTAAACGGAGAAGGAGATGGATTTTTCCTTTTAAAATAATACCAGTTGCCTGACTCTCCTGCTGATCCTGTGTCTCTAATACTTTTAGCCACAGCCCCTGAACAAGCATGCAGATCAGGTGCCCTGACTGAAGTCAGACTGGATTAGCTGCATGCTTGTTCAGGGGCTGTGGCTAAAAGTATTAGAGACACAGAATCAGCACGAGAGTCAGGCAATTGATATTATTTAAAAGGAAAAAAATAATATCCTTCTCAGTTTAGGATCCCTTTAAAGAGAACCAGAGGCGGCATTTTCAAAACTTAATATTACACAGAGGCATGTCCTGTGCACAATGACCTGCCTCTGTGTCCTTGTGCTGCAGGCACTGTACATACACATGTCTATCTCATCATATCACATGTCACCTCAGGTATTCTTTAATGTGGAGCTGAACTCTTGCACAGGACAGAAGGAAAACAGAGAGAAATGCATCCTGTATTTATTTAGAGAGTTTAGCCTGTGTAATTCCCCCTCATCTGTGACTTATCACAACTGTAATTTCATCTCCCGGCTCTGTCAACTGACTGTCATGGCAGAGCTGCTAAGGTTATTGTGCTGTTGCTTATCTTTTAGAGCAGGAAGGAAGTTCTGAGTTCAGGTCCGCTTTAAAAAACGGTCCTTTTAGCAGAGCTAAACGGACCGGATCCTAACAGAGGTAAATGCGCCCTATGTTATTAAATAGGACTAGATCCGTTTGTCACATTCTGCTGAACGGACTGCAAGTTTGGGGAGGCTGCGATAATTCCAGAGCCACAGATACAGAATGGAGTGAAAACTGATGCCAAATAAAAACTGATCACAGGCATTAGTGTTGACCGGATCATGAACGATTCGGATCTTTGATCCGAATCTATTTTGTGAGTCGAATCATCTGAATCATCAAAATGAGTGATTCGGATCGCAAAAGGGGCGGGGCCAGGAGCATCACGCCCTCTCTCAGCGGGCAGCGGGGTCCTGGAAGCCGAGCAGAGATGGATCGCTCTGTTGGATGGGAGGCAGCCTTGCAGGGAGACAGGTAGATGAGAGAGAGGGGACATGGGTGCCACTGCCAGATATGTGTAGAGCACACATACTGGCTATAACGTGATGCTGATTATAGGCTGTCTGTTCCGTAGTTGTGCACAGTGAACACATTGGAAGCTTTTGGCTCAGCACAGCTCAGTAACTTTGCAGGCACTGTGATTGCTGTGCAATATGATCCTCCTGCACTGCTCTAAACAGCTGCACTTCACTTCTTGGAATGCTTTGGGGAATACTTTCTTTCACTGTGAGACGTTTGCATTCAAAGTACACAGATGAGCATATAGGTGAAATACATGTAAAGCATATTGCAGCATGTGGGTATTGTGTGCAAACAAACATTTCTGCTCTCTGCTCATCCCTCCTCCCTTCTCTGTCCACTCCCTGCCCTCTGTCCATCTTCTCCCCTTCTCTGTGTGTCCACCCCCTCCCCTTCTCTGTCCACTCCCTGCCCTCTGTCCATCTTCTCCCCTTCTCTGTGTGTCCACCCCCTCCCCTTCTCCTGTCCTGCTAGTCATTCCACCCCAGAATGCTTCCCTAGTAAAATGATCCGAGATTCGGATCAAAGACCTGGATCTTTTCAATGATCTGATTCGAATCATCCGGATCATTGAAAAGATCCGAACTTCGCATCTCTAACAGGCATCAGTTTTTGATCTATCCAGTGAGATCCAGACCTAATTCATAGCAATTACATCCTCCTTTACACCCATGCATGCACCATCTCACAGCTCCTCCTTTTTTACCCAGCAGCCTCCAGCTGGCTGTTCACTCACCCCTCCCAGTCAGTCTGCAGCCATGCTCCCTGATAGGCTGAGCCAGCAAGAGAGAGGGCGTGGCTGCAGCCTTCTCTGCACTTCCTGCATGTGACTGGTACAGACATAGTGGTAGTGAGCAGGCAGCTGTAGGCCTCTGAGAAGGAGATGAATTGGTGCTGCAGGTAATTCCTTTAGTAAATGTGTATGTGTAATTATTATTAATATTCTATTAAATGCCTATAAAGAAATCTGGGCACTAGTCTACTTTAGGGGAGTCAGCAGGAAACCTCATAGGGATCGGTGTGGTGAACATTTTTGCAACTTTATAATATTTTGCAACCGGTTGCAATAATTTATACTTATAGCTATTAGAAAGTGCAACCTAACCATTGATTTCAATGTATTTATATCAGAACATGCAACCCAACCTAACCTTCTTCTCACACGGCCAGATTTATCAAAGCATTACCGACAGTTTTTTCTTCTAAAACTGTTCTAACCAGCAGAAGAACAGTTCTGCATGATAGTAAGAAACTTCCCAAAGCCTATGTAATAGTGGCAGTTTAGGTGGATTTCTAGAGCTACACTACAGTTAAGAAAAGTGCAAATCCACTCCTTAACTGCTGCAGATAAGAAGTGCTTCATAGCAGTTCTACAGATAGTGTAGGCTAGATGTGATTTGTAAAGGGCTCCTCCCCCCTCACTCAGAGCCTGCTGACAGCAGGTGTGTTGGTTACCTCAGCAACAGCAATTCCCCTCACACACTGCACTGCCTGAGAGACCTTCCTAGCTCCTCCTATTCCTTACAGTGTAGGGAGGAATCTGCACTGTCTAGTGATTTCTTAGGATGTCTGGGAAACAGTAAATTCGGGCGCCTGAGGCTAGTGGACAAATCGGGCGCCGCCATTCACTCCTATAATAAATATCGTTTAATGGGCGCCCGATAGGAAAAAAGGGCGCCGGTGAAAAATAACGTTTTAAAAGCGGCGCCCGGAGACCTAATGTTTTATTACTGCTTCTCATGATTACACATTATTTAATGATTTATACATTTTTAAATATTATTTTTAAACGAAAAACAGTACAATATTTTTTTTTCAAACATTATTTTTAAACGAAAAACAGTACATTTTTTTTTTTACATTATTTTTAAACGAAAAAACCAACAGGGGGGTCTTAGGTTTAGGCACCAACAGGGGGGTCTTAGGTTTAGGCACCAACAGGGGGGGACTTAGGTTTAGGCACCAACAGGGGGTCTTAGGTTTAGGCACCAAAAGGGGGGTCTTAGGTTTAGGCACCAACAGGGGGGTCTTAGGTTTAGGCACCAACAGGGGGGTCTTAGGTTTAGGCACCAACAGGGGGGTCTTAGGTTTAGGCACCAACAGGGGGGTCTTAGGTTTAGGCACTAACAGGGGGGTCTAGGGGTTAGGGGTAGGTACAGGGAGGGTTACTTAGGCACCAACAGGGGGGGTCTTAGGTTTAGGCATCAACAGGGGGGTCTAGGGGTTAGGGGTAGGTACAGGGAGGGTTACTTAGTAATTTTTTTTTTTAACGTTATTATACGTTTCAGTATTTAAACGAAAGATTAACGTTTTTACAATTGCCGATTTAATGCACATTATTTAATGATTTATAACTTTAAAAAACATTAATTTTAAACGAAATACAGTACAATACATTTTTAAACGTTATCCATGCTTATCGTTAAAAACCCGGCGCCCTTTTTTCCCAGCGCCCCTTTTTAACGTACGCGGATGTCTGAGACAGTTCTGCACGGATTTCTAAAAACCTACAAATAATTTGTCTCACACTCTTGATGGATCTGGCCCACAGAGCCCTCCTCTACTGGGCAACTAGTGACTCCCTGGAGGGAACTAAACACCGGCAGTTGCAAAGAATGACAGCTGGTAATTGTGAAAGAAGGCGGGGCGGGGCACAGTCCATTGAAGTTGCAAAATAGTATAGGTTGCGATATTTTTCATTACAATCAGTTCTCCAGTCACAGCACCCTCTACAGCACAAAGCGTTGTGAATAGTGTGGGTTTCGTTTACTACAACCTATGTGACCAGGCCCAGATTTACCTCACAGAAGCCTATAGGCACAGATGTCCTGGCACCCTAGACTCCGCCCTCCATGAACCACCCGCCGAACCATACTGCAAGTGTGCTGGCTGGCCTAGCTGTTACTTCTCTCTTACTTCCCTTGCCTGTCATAGGTATCTACAGGTGTCCCTTAGTGTTAGGTAGCTAGAGGCACTTCAGTATTAGGTAGCAAGAGGTGCCTATGACTTGTCAGAGGAATGCCGGGAGCAGGGTGAGTAACCACTCATTTACACTCCTATCAGGACTCTACATAGGGAAGGAGGAAGGCACATCGGGTAGGGGAGTGAGCCGTCTTTCCATTATCAGGTGCCTGTAGGCACGTGCCTACAGTGCCTTTTGGTAAATCCAGCCCTGTATGTGACACCAAGCAGTTGGAGAGGGTGCTGTTCACCCAATTACATCAGCAGAATTTCCCTATGAGGTTTCCTGCTGGGTCCGCTCAAGTAGACTAGCGGCCAAAGTGCAGACGTTTAAACTCTTCATAATGATAAATATATGTAACTAGGCATGGCTATGTAGCTACAGACCTCGGGGCCCTGATGTGGAATTTGGACTGCCCACCACCTCGTTCTATTCCTACATTAAATAATATGCTCCCTCACACCCCAGCAGTGATGTAGGGGCCATGGTTGCCACAGCGACCAGGCCCGTATTCCTGGGGGGCCCGCTTGTCCTCCCAGAAGTTCCTCCTCCGCCCCTGGTGCTCCCGGTCCTCCCCGCTGCATGTCTCTGGTCTGATAATGGCATCTCCCCGCCCTGGTGAGGGTGTGTCCAGGCTGCCTGCGCTGCACGCCCTCTGCATCTCCAGCCTCTCAGGTTGCAGTTGACGAGCGGATCGGCCGATACCCAATGAGAAGGCAGTCTGTGAGGACCCCACATGTCGGCCTTCACGTGTGCCTGTTGGAAGGAGTCGTGCTGGTGCACAGTGGATGGCTGCAGCCCACACATTCCACAGACGAGATGTGTGCTAACAGAAAGCGGTGTGCATTCTATCTGTGTGCATTCTAGTGTATTGACATCTTGTTTCTGGTATCCAGTTCCACCACATAAAAGCAAAAGAGCATACATGTCAAACTCCTGCCCACGGGCCAAATCTGGCCCTCAGAGCCATTAAATTTGGCCCTCAAGTGAACACCAGGGAAACCATATGGGGGAGGGGGGAAGCCCTAAACACCAGGGAACTGTATAGAGGAGGGTGGGGGCCTATAGACACCTGGGGACTGTATAGGGGAGGGTGGGGTCCACTAGACACCAGGGGACTGTATAGGGGAGGGTGGGGTCCACTAGACATCAGGGAACTGTATATTCGGAGAGAGGGGGGCCACTAGACACCTGGGGACTGTATAGGGGAGGGATGGGGCCACTAGACACCAGGGGACTGTATAGGGGAGGGTGGGGTCCACTAGACACCAGGGGACTGTATAGGGGAGGGTGGGGTCCACTAGAAACCAGGGAACTGTATTGGGGAGGGTGGGGTCCACTAGACACCAGGGGACTGTATAGGGGAGGGTGGGGTCCACTAGACACCAGGGAACTGTATAGGGGAGGGTGGGGTCCACTAGAAACCAGGGAACTGTATAGGGGAGGGATGGGGCCACTAGACACCAGGGAACTGTATAGGGGCGGGATGGAGCCACTAGACACCAGGGAACTGTATAGGGGAGGGATGGAGCCACTAGACACCAGGGAACTGTATAGGGGAGGGATGGGGCCACTAGACACCAGTGAACTGTTTAGGGGAGGGATGGGGCCACTAGACACCAGGGAACTGTATAGGGGAGGGATGGAGCCACTAGACACCAGTGAACTGTATAGGGGAGGGATGGGGCCACTAGACACCAGGGAACTGTTTAGGGGAGGGATGGGGCCACTAGACATCAGGGAACTGTGTAGGGGAGGGATGGGGCCACTAGACAACAGGGAACTGTATATTCGGAGAGAGGGGGGCCACCAGACACCAGGGAACTGTATAGGGGAGGGAGGAGGACCACTAGACACCAGGGAACTGTATAGGGGAGGGAGGAGGACCACTAGACACCAGGGAACTGTATAGGGAAGGGAGCGTGGGGCACTAGACACCAGGGAACAGTATAGGGAAGGGAGCGTGGGGCACTAGACAGCAGGGAACTGTATAGGGGAGGGATGGGGCCACTAGACACCAGGGAACTGTATAGGGGAGGGATGGGGCAACTAGACACCAGGGAACCGTATGGGGGAGGGATGGGGCCACTAGACACCAGGGAAATGTATAGGGGAGGGATGGGGACCACTAAACACCAGGGAACTGTATTGGGGAGGGTGTGGGCCTATAGACAGCAGGGAACTGTATAGCGGAGGGATGGGGTCACTAGACACCAGGGAACTGTATAGAGGAGGGATGGGGCCACTAGACACCAGGGAACTGTATTGGGGAGGGTGTGGGCCTATAGACAGCAGGGAACTGTATAGGGGAGGGATGGGGCCACTAGACACCAGGGAACTGTATAGGGGAGGGATGGGAACCACTAAACACCAGGGAACTTTATTGGGGAGGGTGTGGGCCTATAGACACCAGGGAACTGTATAGGGGAAGGATGGGGCCACTAGACACCAGGGAACTGTAAAGGGGAGGGATGGGGCCACTAGACACCTGGGAACTGTATTTGGGAGGGATGGAGCCACTATTATTATTATTATTATTATTTATTGTATTTATAAAGCGCCAACATATTACGCAGCGCTGAACATTAATTTAGGTTACAGACAATATTTAGGGGTGACATACAGCAATGTGACAATACAGGAATACAAGAAAACCAGATCACACAGCACAGTATGAGTACCAGGTAATGCTTAGTCAGTCACTGGATGGAGCATGGAGATTAGGCAAGTTAGGTTCACTCAGATGCATAGCATGGGTGCACAGTAATGGAGGTGCAAGATCAGGTAGGACACAAAAGGAGGAGGACCCTGCCCAAAGGCTTACAATCTAGAGGGAGAGGTAAGGACACGAATGGTAGGGGACCAGAGTTCAGCTGTAGGTTTAGAGCACTTGTGAGGGGTAGTAGGCCAGAGTGAAAAGGTGAGTTTTGAGGGCTTTCTTGAAGATGTTGAAGGAGGGGGCTGCCCTAATGGGCGGAGGTAGGGAGTTCCATAGTGTTGGAGCAGCTCTTGAGAAGTCCTGGAGGCGTGCATGGGACTGGGTGATTCGGGGGGCGGTTAGGCGAAGTTCATTGGAAGAGCGGAGTGAGCGGCTAGGTGTGTACCTCTGAGTAAGATCGGAAATGTAGGTTGGACAGGTTTTGTGGACAGATTTGTAGGTCAGACACAGTATCTTGAATCTGATTCTGGACTGGATAGGAAGCCAGTGGAGGGATTCTAGGAGGGGATCCGCCGTGGTGGAGCGATGGGAGCAGTGGATAATTCTGGCTGCCGCATTCATGATGGACTGCAGTGGGGCTGTTCGGGTCATAGGGAGACCAGACAGCAGGGCATTGCAGTAGTCAAGGCGGGAAATTATGAGGGCATGGATGAGGAGTTTGGTGGTGGCAGAGGTCAGGAAAGGGCGAATCTTACAGATGTTACGAAGGTGGAAATTGCAGGACTTTGTGAGGTTTTGGATGTGGGAAGTGAAGGAGAGTGCGGAGTCCAGGGTGACACCCAGACAGCGGGCTTGAGAGGTAGGGCGAATGGTAGTGTGGTTAACAGTGACATGCACATCTGGGAGGTTCGTGGATGGCCGGGGTGTGAAGATCATAAATTCCGTTTTGTCTAGATTTAGTTTCAGGAACCTAGCGGACATCCAGGAGGAGATGGCTGATAGGCAGGAGGAGACCTTGTCCATGGTAGTGGTGGATATGTCAGGGGTGTGGAGGTAGATCTGGGTGTCATCTGCATACAGATGATAGTTAAAACCCATGGAGGAGATAACCTTGCCAATGGAGGATGTGTATAGGGTGAACAGTAGGGGGCCAAGGACCGAACCTTGGGGGACTCCCACCGAGAGGTGGTTGGGGGTGGAAGAGGACTCATTGAAGGCAGTCGTGAAGGAGATGTTGGAGAGGTAGGATGAAAGCCAGGACAGGGCGAGATCATGAATGCCCAAGGACTGGAGGGACTGGAGGAGTAGGGGATGATCTACTGTGTCAAACGCTGCTGACAGGTCAAGGAGGAGGAGAATGGAGTATTTACCTTCAGCTTTAGCTAAGGCAAGGTCGTTGACCACTTTGGTGAGAGCAGTTTCGGTTGAGTGGGCAGGCCGAAATCCAGATTGCAGTGGGTCTAGCAGTGAGTTGGCATTGAGGTACTGGGTCAGGCGTTTGTGAACCAGGCGCTCAAGAAGTTTTGAGGCAAAGGGGAGGAGGGAGATAGGACGGTAGTTGGAGGGTAGCGAAGGGTCGAGGGAGGGTTTCTTGAGCAGGGGTAGTACAGTGGCCTGCTTGAAGTCTGAGGGGAAGGTGCCTGTGGATAGGGAGAGGTTGAACAGGGTAGTGAGGACTGGGGCCAATTCCGTGAAGTGAGGCTGGAGTAAATCGGACACCAGGGAACTGTATAGGGGTTGGAGGGGGGCCATTAGACACCAGGGGAATTTTATAAGGGAGGAAGGTGGCCAGTAGACATTGAGGTTGGCCCCCGAGTTGGTCGCATGAGTTGCACACCCTGTAATAGAGGATCTGTGAGATATACAAATAGTACTAAAATCTGTTTCTACTATTAATAGAAAATCTATCTCTAATACTGTATCTACTGTACAGGAACTGCACCCGTGCACCTTTCCCAGATCATGTGGCCATGTTGTATCATCAAACTCTGCATTCAATCATTATAATTGAATTGTTCAGATTTCTATGCCAAATATCGAGGCATGTATGGACATTGTCACCAGGCAAGATTAAAAAAAACCACAATCGACATCCCACAAGCGCCCAATGTCTCATCATGTTTACTTGGCGGGTTTGTAGCAGCTGCAAAGTGATTCCAGACACAAAAAAAACCCCAAAGATTGGTTAGCAGACGCAATGGAAGGCCACAGATTATCAGTAAGGCGTTCTTGAGCAAGACTCCCTAAAGGGGCCCATACACTTGCCCGATTTACCGCCGATAGCAGATTCGATCACTGTGATCGAATCTGCTGTGAAATCGATGCGCAAACGCTGACCGTTCGACCGGTTACAGCTCGAAAACGATCTCGTCGATCTGTCTGCGCAGAGAATTTCGCTCGATCGCCAGCGGGTCGGGAGTGCGTCGATAGCGGCGTTTGAATGTCCAACCGGCGCTAGCAGCAATACATTACCTGTTCCGCCGGCGCCTGTCCCCGCGGTCCCTTCTCCGCGCTGGGCTCCGGCTGGCTTCACTTACTTCCTTCCGGGGGAAGTTTAAACAGTAGAGCGCCTTCTACTGTTTAAACTTCCCCCGACAGGAAGTAAAGTGAAGCTGGAGCCCAGAGCGGAGAAGAGACAGCGGAGACTGGGGGACTCGCGCCGGCCGGATCAGGTAATGTATGCAGGGGGGCGGCAGCACCTCCACAGATTGTGAATCGGTTTCATAGTGAAATCGATTCAAAATCTGTTTGCAGTGTAGGCAGCCAGTAGATCCCTCTTCGATCAGATTAGATCACAGAGGGATCTATCTGCTGGTTGATCTGGTGGCATAATCGACCAGTGTATGGCTGCCACACTAGTGGCTGCCTCGCAAGTGCTTTGAGTCCGGCAGGAGAAAAGCGCTGTACAAATATTGTAGTTATTATGTGTAAATGAGTCCCTGTCCTGATATTCTGCAGCACAGAGCGTCATATCAGTCCGGGTCTGCACAGTAAGCCTCTCTGATGTCTGTTATGTTTTGGTAGCAACGTCTTTGGCAGGTTCGTGCAACATGAGGGCCGACAGACGCTGACAGCACTATACATACACAAAACAATGCTATTATACAATACATGAAATAACAGCGACATACATACACAAAGCAACAGTACTATTACTACACAGGCATTATACTGGAAACACATAAAGAAGAATTGTAGAGAAAATAACGTAATGAATGAGATTGGGGTTGTTTTTTTTTTTTTTTACAGTTTTTTAAAGGGAATCTGAAGTGAAAATAAACTTATGATATAATGATGTGTATGTGTAGGACAGCTAAAAAATAGAACATTAGGAGCAGAGACTTGAGTCTAATATTGTTTTCAGTACAGGAAGAGTTAAAGTGAACCTCCAGACTAAAAATCTACTCAGCAGCACTGAAAAGGCTTGGTGTTTCTTAAACAGTTTCACAGCATCAGAACTTTGTATTTCTTACCCAAGCATCATTTTTAGCTGCACAGAAGCTAAGCTCCGCCCCATCAAAGAAAACTGCCTGGGCATTTTTCCCCTGATGCTGTGCAAAGCATGATGGGATTTCTGATGTTTTTGTTCTCATGAAATCACAAACCTTTGCCTGTTCTTTTAAAACAGGGTGGGTAAGAGATTATACTACCTATCTATTGTAATTAAGATAACTAATGTAACTTAATGACAGTATGTTTGTTTATGCTGAAGTTCCTCTTTAAGAAACCCCAGTTGTTATCAATGCAAAATAGCTTCACTGAGCTCTCCACCACTTTCAAAGTGGCAGAGAGCTCTGTCTTCTGAAGCTTATTATCACAACTGTCTGTCACTATATTTTCTTTTTCTCTGCCAGAGGACAGGTCAATAGTTCACAAGACTGCTCTGTAAAATTATTTAGAATGCTGAGTAGTGTGTAAACTGCAAATATTAGAGGATGATGCAATGTTATAAAAAACACTATATAACTGAAATAAAAATATGATATTTTCTTTGCTTCTAATGTTCTATTAACTATCCGTACTACACAACCAATTTATTATATCATAATTTTTTTTCTGCTTCAGCTACTCTTTAATATTGAAATGATTTAGCCAGAATTCTACTGTCAGTAGAAAAGATCTCTGGTCACCTAGAAGGCTCGGGGGGGGGGGGGGGGGGGGGGGCGATTGCACATAATAAATAGCTTAGGCTAGAATTCAATGGGAGGGCGAAGCTACATACCAATATACAGCGGTATATAGATACAGAAAGTGTTCCCGATGCTGAAACCAGGATAATTACCCTAAAAGTGAGTATCCTGAATAATTTACTGCATTTTACTACTGCAGCCAAATAGACCAGCAGGGCTGCCAGGGAACTGGGATTGTTAAACAGGAAATAAATATGGCAGCCTCCTTATCCCTCTCACTTCAGTTGTCCTTTTATACAAGATCCCCTACAAACCAACTCCCCTAGTCACATAGATGAAAAAGCTGAAAACATTTTTAGGTCATTCAAGCGCCCCGAATATCAGCCAGTAGAATATCAGTCAATTTCTAAGCTTTGAAAGTGGAAATTACGATTGTAAAATATCGGTATATAATACAGAAATTTGGATTGGCAGAACGATTTATAGAATGATCGTTTGTCAATTAGCTACATTAACAGAGGGCCGGCCCTACCATGAAGCAGACTGAATCACATGTTTCAGGACCGCAGACTGGAGGGGGCAGCGTCAGCTATACACTCAGCTGATCTTTTTCAGTCTCTCCCTCTGCTCTGCTGCTTCTACCTGACTCAGAGCACAGAGCTTGCCTGGTGTGCGTATGTGTGTGCATATGTGTGTGTGTCTGTGCGGGCATATGTGTGTGTGTCTGTGCGTATGTGTGCGTGTCGGCGTGCGTGCGCAGGCACTTAGCTGTTTCCCTGGAGGGTGACATCCTCACAAGTTTGCTTCAGGCAGCAAAGAGAACCTGCCCTGCATTAATGACACTAGATTTAATCGATCGTACAGTCCATCATTTAGCATATTGTGCCGTTAATGGCCACCTTTACAGTTATTGCACTTCTCTTGCCTGTTACGTAATTGTATGTGTGCCTGTCTGTGCAAAAAACAATTCCTGGAACGGCCTATGTCGTACATGGCGCATAAACCCAGTGGCTTAACTAAGGAGCTGTGGGCCCCGATGCAAGTATTACAATGGGGCCCCCCAAGCACTCTATACATAGCAATTGCAACGGCACACCAAAACCTGCCAATGGCAACTACAGTGTCAGAGGTGCAAGAAGGGGATGGGAAATAGCTTGTTAATGATTACTACTGTTCAAAGTATCTATAGAAGTGATTATTATAAGCACAGGACCAATAGAGAGCTGATACTGTAGTTGAGGGAGGGCCCTTTGGGGCACTTCTGGCCCAAGGGCCCCGATGCGGTCGCAACCTCTCCAACCCCTATTGCTACACCCCTGCATAAACCTGATTCTATTGTCTTGTTTGGACCATCCAGGCCTTTGGTGATGCTGCCATTGAATTTCCATCCTGAAGTTTTGGCATGTCACGTGACATCACATGATACAGGAGAAGCCCAGTATGGAAGTGACTGACAGCCAGCGGGTGAGTCCATCCAGGAGAAGGCAGAGTGGACCCAACCCTGGAGGAGGTAATAAACCTACCCACCACCAGCCACAGCTGTACTACTCTGCATGGGGGGGATCACGAAGGGTCTCATGGCGGCCACACAGTTTAAGGGTGGAGGAGGGACATAGTGTTGGCAGCACTTGCTATGAGGGGTCATCGTGTTGCCACGTTACATGACCGCTGGAGGCTGAGTCCCCTAGCTTGAGGGCTCACAGCAGGAAGGGGAGAAGGTCCCATCAGAGTGTCACTAGAGAGTCCTCATGTTTGCTTCCGATCATTTGAGTACCACTTCACCCCAAAGGGGTTTTTCACCGGACAAGAGTGATTATCACCTTTCAGTGCTCATCCCTTTCATTTGCCAATAGCTTAATCACTACTAATCACAATGAAATGATATGTATCTTGTTTTTTTCACCACCAATTGGGCTTTTTGGGGTTGATATTTGTTTTCAGTAATTACTTTATTTTCTATGCATTTTAAAGGGAAAAACAAGGAAAAAATGAAAAAATACACTATGGCCCTTATGCAATTCACCTTTTCACCTGAGTTTTCTCCTAGGTGATATTTTTAAACTTGTGAATAAAATGCCTTTTAAGCCACCAGAAAGCAAGTAAATACTCAAAAAGGTTTTTTTTAATACTTTTTCTACTACTTTTTTAGTTGAAAAGTGCTGAAAAGTTATTTTAACCTCCTGAGCGGTATGGACGAGCTCAGCTCGTCCATCACCGCCGGAGGCTGCCGCTCAGGCCCTGCTGGGCCGATTTTTATCAAATAAAAAGCAGCACACGCAGCCGGCACTTTGCCAGCCGCGTGTGCTGCCTGATCGCCGCCGCTCTGCGGCGATCCACCGCGAGCAGCGGCGAAAGAGGGTCCCCCCAGCCGCCCGAGCCCTGCGCAGCCGGACAAATCAGTTCAGGCCAGCGCTAAGGGCTGGATCGGAGGCGGCTGACGTCAGGACGTCGGCTGACGTCCATGACGTCACTCCGCTCGTCGCCATGGCGACGAGAAAAGCAAAACAAGGAGGGCCGCTCATCGCGGCCCTTCTTGTTACTTCTGATCGCCGGAGGCGATCAGAAATATGCAACAGGAGCGCCCTCTAGTGGGCTTTCATGCAGCCAACTTTCAGTTGGCTGCATGAAATAGATTTTTTTTTTATAAAAAAAAAAAAACCTCCCGCAGCCGCCCTGGCGATCTCAATAGAACGCCGGGGAGGTTAACCTCCCTGGCGGTAAGCCCGTGCTGAGCTCGGGCTATGCCGCCGGAAGGCACCGCTCAGGCCCCGCTGGCCCGATTTGCATATTTTTTTTTTTTTACTACACGCAGCTAGCACTTTGCTAGTTGCATGTGCAATCCGATCGCCGCCGCTCCCCGCCGATCCGTCGCGCCGCAAGCCCCACCCCCACCCCCAGACCCCGTGCGCTACCTGGCCAATTAGTGCCAGGCAGCGCTGTGGGGTGGATCGGAGTCCCCTTTGATGTCACGACATCGGTGACGTCATCCTGCCCGTCGCCATGGCGACGGGGGAAGCCCTCCAGGAGATCCCGTTCTTTGAACGGGATCTCCTGATCTCTGATCGCCGGAGGCGATCGGAGGGGCCGGGGGGATGCCGCTGAGCAGCGGCTATCGTGTAGTGAGACCTTGTCTCGCTACATGGAAAAAAAAACCCGGCTTTGCTGTCCCCTGGCGGATTTTGATAAACCGCCAGGAGGGTTAAATTGAAGATGCAAAATTATCTCCCAGGAGAAAACCCAGGTGAAAAAGAGAATTGCATATTGCCCTATTTCTCCAATTTCATCCCATATAGTTTTAATATAAACACTGCTACTGTGTATAAAACCCACACATTGTATCTGCCCATTTGTCCTGGTTACCACAAGATTTTAATTATGTCCCTAGTACAAAGTATGGTGACAATATATCATTTGGAAATAAAGGTGTTTTTTTGTATGGTGTTTTAATCTCAAGTGCACGTGCACGGGAACGCATGTGCATGCGTGGGAGTGCACACGCAGCAGTGTGCACGTGCGATGGGTGCACATGCGCGCAGCGGCACTGTTTGACTTCTAAAAACGTCCTGGAGCCATTAAAGGGGAACTGAAGTAAGAGGTATACGGAGGCTGCCATATTTATTTCCTTTTAATCAATACCAGTTGCCTGGAAGCCCTGCTGAGCTATTTCTCTGCAGTAGTATCTGAATAACACCAGAAACAAGCATGCAGCTAGTCTTGTCAGATCTGACTTTAAAGTGAATGTTTACCGCTATCCAAATAAAAAAGTCAGATACTCACCTAAGGAGAGGGAAGGCTCGGTCCTAATGAGACTTCCCTCTCCTCTCCCGGTGCCCGGTCCCGCGCAGGATCCCCCGTAGCAGTATTCGACCAGTTCGGTCAAATACCGCCACTTCTGCAGTCGAAGGGATGTTTCGGGAGCACTCGGGCTCCGGAAGACAGGCCGCTCCATACTACGCATGCGCGAGCGCCCTCTATGACGCAATCGCGCGTGCGTAGTATGGAGCGGCCCGTCTTCGGAAGCCCAAGTGCTCCCGAAGACCTCCGAAGTCCCTGCGGCGGCGGACGCGAACGGGGGAGCCAGCGCAGCACCGAGGGCACCGGTAGAGGAGAGGGAAGGCTCATTAGGACCGATCCTTCCCTCTCCTGAGGTAAGTATCTGACTTTTTTATTTTGATAGCGGTACCCATTGGCTTTAAAGTCTGAAACACCTGATCTGCTGCATGCTTGTACAGGGGCTATGGCTAATAGTATTAGAGGCAGAGGATCAGCAGGGCTGCCAGGCAACTGGTATTGCTTAAAAGGAAATAAACATGGCAGCCTCCATATACTTCTCTCTTCAGTTCCCCGTTAAGCACAGATTATGTCTATCCAGGTTTGTATACTTTGCATATCGTGTCACAGCGTGGATCCGGAGCCCTGCTTTAATGCAGATAGGCAGGCAGGCTGCCAGATACACAGATGTAATGCATTATGTGTGAAACTTCTCACCTGCCAAATGATTTTTAGATAAGTGTTGGAAGTGCCATGTATCAGTAAATACCTTCTGTTGTTCTTTACACTGCCAAAAGAATTGTTATTCTGTCCAGCCAATCAAAGCAGTCCAACAGCACAGTGAGTGTAACCAGCTCTGTGACCTCACTTTGTTCCCCCTGCAGTTTATCGCCACAGTGTGGTCACAGCCCCGCCCCCAGCCTGCTCAACGGATACTAATGAAGCAATCATTCTACTCTCCCATGCGATCATACAGCTGGCACTATAGAATGGGCAGCACAGTGGCATAGTGGTTAGCACGCTTGACTTGCAGCGCTGGGTCCCCGGCTCATATTCCAGCCAGGTCAACACCTACATGGAGTTTGTGGCTGGGTGCACACTTGTCAGTGCGTGAAACGTTGCGCTTTCTGTCATGTGTATTTTTGTGCGTTTTACGTATTCCCGCGTTTATCCTGCCTTTTTCTTGCATTTTTTATTTATGCGTTTTTATGCAAATCACTAGGAAGTCAACAGGAAGCGGAAATACATTATGAAACATATTTAAAAAAAAAAACGCATGCAAAATGCACTGAAACGCAATACCTCTGCGTCACCATTGACTTTTATTATGTGCGTTTTTGTAAAATATGCAACAAAACCAGTGTTTTTAAAAACGCATATTACAAAACGCATACACATGGCCCATTGACTAACATTATACGCATAAACGCTGCTTTTTATGCAACATTAGCGTTTCTGCCTAGTGTGTTCCCTGCCTGTATGTTCTCCCCGTCTCTGCATGGGTTTCCTCCAAGCACTCTGGTTTCCCCCAGTCTAAAAACATACAGATAAGTTCACTGGCTTCCCCCTATTTTGTCCCTGGACTACACTACACAATACATACACTGCATGATATAGACCAGTGATGGCTAACCTTGGCACTCCAGCTGTGACAAAACTACAAATCCCATCATGCCTCTGCCTCCCCGAGTTATGCTTAGAGCTGTCACAGTATTGCAATGCCTGATGGGACTTGTAGTTCCACCACAGCTGGAGTGCCAAGGTTAGCCATCACTGATATAGACATAGGTCTAGGGTAGGGATTCCTTTTCACAAACGGATCATCAGGGGGCTCTGTATGGCTGATATTGCGGTGAAACCCCTCCCACAGTGTGATGTCAGGACCATGGTGCTGACGGTTTCCTGTCTGTGAACCTCATTGCATTGTGGGAAATAACAGCTGTTTACAGCTGGGTCCAACTACCTAAAAAGCAATCAGCATCTCCTTCCACTGACATCACCTGCCAGCAGTAAAAATGTCACCATGTAATACATGTCAGAATGTAAATCAGGGAGAGAAAAGATTTAACAATGGGCAAACACTGACTAATCATTTATACATAATTATTGTAAAAATGAAACACTTTTTATTACATTTTTTTCACTGGAATTACTCATTTAAAGCCAATGTTATCATTTCCATGTAGTATGAGGACCAACTGATTTTTTTTTTTTTTAATGCTATGAACAGATTGTGTAAATAAGCTCTCATATGACATGGAGGTGCTTGGCCAATCAAAATTGGATGTGTGTATGCCCCCTAAGGGAAGGCCTGACTTGACCAGGCACTGGGAAAGCTTGTCCAACTGGGTGTAGGATTTTTTTTTTTAAATCAGACATAATAACATGTTTATCTTTTTGTTTTGAAATTTCTACCCTACGTCACCTGATGAATTGGGGACGGTCAGAAAATTTCCAATTTCCGACTTTCTGAACACAAATTGGCTTTCCGCATCGGTAATTGGAAATCGGAAATCGGCTGCGGAAATCGATGGCATAGTGGTTAGCGCTCTTGCCTTGCAAGCGCTGGGTCCCCGGTTCAAAGCCCAGCCAGGTCAACATCTGCAAGGGGTTTGTATGTTCTCCCCGTGTCTGCGTGGGTTTCCTCTGGGTACTCCGGTTTCCTCCCACATTCCCAAAAACATACAGTTATGTTAATTGGCTTCCCGCAAAATTGGCCCTAGACTACGATACATACACTACATTGTACATACATAGACATATGATATGACTGTGGTAGAGATTAGATTGTGATCCCCTCAGACGGACAGTTAGTGACAAGACAATATACTCTGTACAGCGCTGCGGAAGATGTTGGCGCTATATAAAAATACTAAAAAATACTAAAATAAATAAATTACGTGGAAATTAGGGATGGTCGTAGTCAGCCAACTTCGCTCCGCTGGAACTACGCGTAGTTTTACGCAATTACGCTTCGCCAAACTACGGCTTTGAAATCAAATATTCGCTTCGTATGCATTTCGTAGAATACGCGTTAAAATACGCAATTACGCGTAGTGCGAAGCGTAGTGTATGCGAATGCTTATGCCCGTATGCAGAAAATTTTACGCATGAATTCCTCTTTCATATGCTTATACCGGGACCTCTTCTATGCATACATTCCCCTTTCCAATGTGTAAATTTGTAAGCATACAATCGCACACGGAAAATTAGATGCGAATAACGCATTCGTAGTTCACTACGCAATACACATGTTAACTACGTGTAGTGGGCGTAATACCGCTACCCGTAAATTCGTAAGCGTAGTTTTTGAAACTTCACCTACGAACTACGATGCGTAAATTTGCACTGGCGTTTCTGCTCATCCCTGGTGGAAATGCCACATTATCGCAACTTGGAAAATTTAGCGCAGTCACAGAGCTCGGAAGTATCGGACCGATCACAGAATGCAGAACTTTTCAGTGGAAAGCGGAACACTGCAGACATGTTAGGCAATTACAAGACTCTGATACTGAGTTTTGTGATTGGCCTAAAATTCCAATTTCTACCGTAAACCTCCGCATTCTTTGATTGGTCCAATACCACCGAGTATTTTCAAATTCCGAGTCTGGTGATTGACTTCGGCCTTGTTCACATTGCGTGTTTTTTTTCCCGTGTTTCTTTTAAGAGTTTTCCGGCGATTTTCAGCCCATTCGTCGTTTTTGTGGGCGTTTTTGCAGAACGCTTCCATCTTTTGATCTGGAAGAAAATAAATCCGTAAACAATAAATTCAATGTATTTTATTTTTTTTTTTAAAACCGCTCACGCAATTGCTTGCCAAAGTGATTTTGTGAGCGTTTTGCGTTTTTCATATACAAATCTCCTCAAAAATGGCACAAGCACCGCTTTTCCAAGCGGATCGCAAACGAACCGCTCAGATACGAACTCTCTCATAGAGAATCATTGCACAAACGCTTTCAGGGCGATTTTGAAAATCACCCGCGCTTAAAATTTTACAAAAACACCTACAATGTGAACAAGGCCTGAGAGTCAGAAATTTTAGGGCAATCACAAGACTCGGAAATTCTTGATAATATCTAGGGATAGTCGGAATGCCAATTTCCATTTCTGCGGTAAATCCGCATTCCGCCATTGCCAATTACCGATTCCGCTTTCCGCTACCAATTTCCGCATTCCAATGCGGAATTTCCACCGGAAATCGCGGAAATTCCACCCGACTTTAACATCGATTTTCTCAAAAACTATACGGTGTTTCTAGGACTTACGGGGGCTTTGCTATTAACTGCTAAAGTCGGCGGATTTTTACTGTAATGTAAAATGCAGGAAATAGGCAGATGCAGATTTTCTGCATTTTACATTACAGTAAAAATCCGCCGAATTTAGCAATGAATAGCAAAGCCCCCTTAAGTCCCCGAAACACCAAATTTGCAGGGTTTATTACACTGAATCTTGTGAACAAGATGTAAAAAAGGTTTTCAAAAAGACCTCATAGTTTTTGAGAAAATCAATGTTAAAGTCGGGTGGAATTTCCGCGATTTCCAGTGGAAATTTCCGTGATTTCTGGCGGAAATCTGCCTACCGCACTTGCATTACCGATTTCCGCAATCCGATGCGGAAATGCAATTTCCGATCGGAATTTCGGAATTGCATTTCCGCGGAATCCGAATGAGCATCCCTAATAACATCAGACTCTTGTGATTGGTCTAAAATGTCTGCAGTATTTGGCCAATCAGAGTATTAGGAAGTGCATTACGGATGTCCGTATAATAGCGAACATCCGTAAAATGTAGCAGATTCTGTAAAACAACCTTTTTAAAACAAAATGACATAACTTTATTAATAAAAATGGCCCCCAAAAAAACCCTTTCGGAATCCACGGAATCGTAAATTGGCATTGGAGGAAATCCAAATTTCCGTGCCATGTGAAATAGGCATTTATGACCGTCCCTATGATGAATCCCTCCACTCTTCAACACTTGGCATCTCCCAAACCACCCCACCCACCACATCCCAATGCCAGAGGATGCCTCTGTCCCCTCTCTCTTGGTAGGCTCCCCATAGGCAGCCGTGTCCATCCATCCCCCTGGGTAGACTACCAGCATCCACCCAAAGGATAAAAGGAAGTTAAATGAGCTTAAAAAACCAAATTCTTGGTAAATAGAGGAGGTAGTGGTGGACTTACCTGCTCCAAGTAGACACACAACAACTGTAGTAAAGACAGTCAATATATTTTATTTATGAACTGCAAATACGCAACACGTTTCGCAGGTTGATCCCGCTTCATCAGGCAATAACAACGGAGCAATAGCATATGTGGTCAGTAGAAGAGCCAGGGACCTCTGGCACCTCATTTACTGTAGCTTCCTTTTATCCTCTTGGCGCCTCTGTTCTCCTGCATAATATTGAGTCCAACCTGGGTGGAGGGTTGAACCCCCTTTTTCTCATTTACAGAGAGCGACTTCTTATTCCTGAGTGGGGTCAGGAAAATCTCCCCACCTGCCTTTACAGTGGTTTCCTAATGGTAACCCTGGTTTGTGAGTATTAATATTTACTCTATCTAGTAACCATTTACCAGTACATATTACACTACCGGGGCTCTTGGTGTTCCTTGTTTTTAGCATCCACCCAAAGGTAGGTGAACCCCTTTTCACCTAGAAGACTCCCCCGACATTCACCCCCCTACAAGTGTCCCTTCCACTCCTGGCAGACTTCAAGGACAACTGTATCAAGAGGGATATGGAGGCTGCCATATTTATTTCCTAATACGGGTTGCCTGGCAGCCCTGCTGATCCTCTGCCTCTAATATTTTTAGCCACAGCCCCTGAACAAGCATGCAGCAGATCAGGCGTTTCTGACATCATTGACAGATCTGACAAGATTAGCTGCAGCCAAATAGTTCAGCCATTCCCCTCCAGCTCCTGCCATGTGCGGTTCCTGTGTTTGAAAATCAGATGAGTGGTTATACCTGGTTTCATTCTATTCAGATGTCTGTTATGAACGTGTGTTAACTATTAGAGCTGCTCAAATCCAGAACCGGGAGACATCAGGATAGATCTATCCGGATATCTCCCAGTTACCTGTGCGGGGGGGGGGGGGGGGGGGCGCAATCTTACCTGTCTGACGTCTTCTTCAGTCCGTCCCTGGCACCTCCTACGATGCGGTCCAAGCGGTGGTCACGTGATTACAAACACTTCCTCCTTGAAGGAGGAAGTGTTTGTAATCACGTGACGCACGTGGAGCGCATCGTGGGAGGCGCCGAGAGATGGATGAAGAAGACGTCAGACAGGTAAGACTGACCCCCTAAACACCCAGGTTTACTGGGAGCAGAGCTGGGACAAGGTCCTCCAGCACCCAAGGCTGAGACACCAAAGTGCGCCCCTCCTTCCCTCCCACCCCAGCTGTCACACACTGATTGCTATTAGACTAAGAGGGCCACAGGGCCCACAACCTCCCAAAACCTTAATATCTAGTTATCTGGCTTGCAGTCACTGCCATGTATCCCCTTTTCTTATTTCTTTCTGCTTCAAATACAATTAGGAATGACAGCTGAATGAATTGTGCGTCCCCTCCTACACTGCGCCCTGAGGCTGGAGCCTCTCCAGCCTATGCCTCGGCCCGGCCCTGGCTGGGAGACATCCGAATAGCAACTATCCGGATGTCTCCCGATTCCGGATTTGAGCAGCTCTATTAGCTTTAGAGATTTTTCTTTATATGTGGAGGCCTGTTGAAGGGTCTATCCCGAAACAAGTTGACGTCGCCTCAATATTTACAACTGCACTAATCTTGATGTTAACCACTGCTGTATGTTCATCATTCTTTGCTATGGAATATGTTCCTTGAAGGATTCCTTTTATGAATATTATTGCACAAGTGTTGTTTTCAATAAAGACTTTTTGTATTTTTGCATTTACATTTTGTCAAGTTTCTTCAATATTTTTGATCTATATATCTTTGTACTGGTATAAAGTCTATGTGGGTGTTGTGGCGCCCCTCAGAGGACATTGCTCTTTTTACTTCCCTTTATACGGAATCTTGTCTAATGAACCCAGGTCTGTTTTGTAGATTGAATTATGAACTGTGAAGATCTTGGTCCGAGGTTGGGCTGCGGTGGTCTGCCACAGAAAGGGGACATCTGACTACGAGATCTGGAAGGTGAGGTGTTGCTGAGAGTAGATAAATCTGCAGATCCAGGCCACATGAACAGAATCACAGATCATTGCTAAAGCCAGCCATACGGGGGCAGATAGCGGCCCAATCTGGAAGCAATCGGAAACCGATTGGGTGGTAGGGATCGATACACCATAACCGCATCCTGACACAAACGACTCACTGCTCTTAGTTGCTTTGTATTGCTTGATGTAATCTAAAGCTATGCGCTTGGCGATTACACTCTGTTCCACTTTCCACGTGATTGATTTGAATTTACTGCCACGCCCTATCAATCTCTCTCTATCAGTAGAACTGACTGAAGTTAGTTCAAAACTTTATCATTTGGACTTGCTAGGGAGTTAGGCCTAGATCACACTACAAAATGCTATCGCTGGTGATTGTGATTTTGCAAAGCTATTTTCGGAGTGATTTGTTAAAGGAATGTGCGTTTTTGCACATACCTTAAAGAAAAATTGCTCTAAAATTGGTACAGGCAGCACGTTTTCGATTGTTAATATCGGAACGCTGCAGTGAGAGCACCCTCTCAGACACTGCTGTACTGCTTTGACGATCACTGATCGGCAAACTGAGCACAATCACTCATAGGGTTTGATTCGCTAAAACGTGATATGACAAATAGCACACCTTATCAAATATACCACACCGTATCAAAGTTAACACGCCTTATCAGAGTACCATAGCGAGCGCTACAAACTTATGCCTGCTAATTGGCAATGGCACTCGTCCTGCCCTGAGCCCCTGCTCGCTCGCTCGCTATGCTACGCTGATAAGGTGTGTTAACCTTGATAAGGTGTGATATCTTTGATAAGGTGTGATATCTTGGATAAGGTGTGATATCTTGGATAAGGTGTGATATTTGAGTGATCACGGTTTAGGGCATATTCACAGTGGGACGTTGCGGTTTAATGCGACATTAAAGTTGCAACGTGCCTGCGTTTAGAGGTAACGAACTGCAAGCTGTGAGTTACCACAATGCAACAATTTCAACGCGACGATAACGTCGCACTGTGAAAGGCCGATAGGATTATCATTGCAGTGTGATAAACTGCGTTATAAGACTTTATAACGCAGCTCCGCAATGTGGCACTGTGAATGCGACCTCAAGTGCTTCAGAAAACAGGACTGTATTTGACCAAGTTTGGTGGAATAGCTCAAAGAAGGTCTTTTATGTAGATAACTGAAGTTTGTTAACTCTGTTAGGCACACCAAAAACCTCTAGCAGAGCCGCAAAACGCTAGAGGTTTTTTGAGGCAGATTTCAGAGCGATTCTAGGCATGTTTAGAGAGGTTTTCTAAACATGCCTGGCGTTTTTTGGAGTGTTTTTGTGTAACAGATTTCATATATTGTTACAGTAAAGCTGTCACTGAACAGCTTCTGTAACAAAAACGTCTGGAAAACCGCTCTGATGTAGCGTTTTTCAGAGCTGTTTTCCACTTTCCTATACTTTAACATTGAGGCAGAAACGCCTCAGAAATCTAAAAAATTCTGCAGCCCTCGAGTTTGCATTTGTGGAAAAAACGACCCGCTCTGGTGTGCACCAGCCCATTCACTTTCATTAGCCAAGCGGTTTTCCCCTGCAAGCGTTTTAAAAAACGCTCCAGAACCGCTCTGGTGTGCACCAGCCGTAAGGCCCCATTCACACTAGAGCGTTTTGACGTGATATTGGCAAAACGCTCAAACGCTAGTGCTTTTTAAAAGCGCCAGCGTAATGAAACCCTGTGGGCCCGTTCTTACTTGGGCGATTTGCGCCAATCGCTGCAAATCACCCAAAAACGGGCAAAAACGCGAAATGCAAACGCGTCGCCTGCACCATTTTCAGGCGATTTCCCGGTGATCACGTTTCAGTGCTAAAGAAGCGCTAAACGCGATCGTGGCAAAATCGCCGCTGCGTTCAGTGATTTTTCCGCGTGAAATCGCGGAAAAATCACTCCTGCAAAAAACGCCGGCGTTTTGCATTTTGTAAGTGTGAATGAGGCCTAACTCTCTATAATATATGGAACTCTATAATGTTCTATTTCTTATGCCTAATACACAGATTGATTATTTCCAACCTGTCCCATCTGATTTTCGATGGATTTTCTGATTGATTTTTCCATAGAAGTGAACAGAAAATTGATCAGAAAATCGATTGGAAATAAGTTTGGTTGGCAATAATCGATCTGCCAGAAAATCTAATCGTGTTTTAGGCATCAGCTGTACTACACATACAGTTCATTATCTCAAAAATATATTTCCGCTTTAGGTTTGCTTCAAAGGACAACTGTAGTGAGAGGGATATGGAGGCTGCCATATTTATTTCCTTTTAAACCATACCAGTTGCCTGGCAGAACTATTTGGCTGCAGTAGTGTGTGAATCACACCAGAAACAAGCATGCAGCTAGTCTTGTCAGGTCTGACAATAATGTCAGAAACATCTGATCTGCTGCATGCTTGTTCAGGGGCTATGGCTAATAGTATTAGAGGCAGAGGTTGTAGCCAGCGTACGCGGTTACAGGCAGCACAATAGGACATACTGTGCATGCGCAGCGCAGTATGTCCAGGTCAAAGGGCACCGACCAGGAGATAGAGAACGAGAGCGATAGCGGGCAAACACGAAGAAGACGCCAGGCCACCGGGAGGTTCGGTAAGCCTATGCTCAGCTCCCCACACACACAGGGCGTCATTTGGAAATTAGTGCTAAGGTATCCTTAAAAAGGAAATAAATATGGCAGCTTTCATATCCCTCGTTCTTCAGTTGTTCTTTAAAGGACCGCAATCGCGAAAACAGTAGGCAATTGAAAATCTGACAGAACCGACAGGTTTTGGGCCAGTCCATCTCCTCATGGGGGATTCTCAGGGTTTTCTTTGTTTTCAACAGCTTGCCTGTTTCCACTACACACCGATTGGATGCAGAATAGATGCAGAAAAACCTGACTCCAATGAATGCCTATGGGCCTGTTTCCACTAAACGCGATTTTTCTGATGCAGATTTTCCCATAGGCATTCATTGGAGTCAGTTTTTCTGCATCCAATCTGCATGTAGTGGAAACAGGCCCTAAAAATTACTGACAAACTAGTGTGCAAGTGAGTAGGGAGGCTGGCTGGTATCTTACTATTTGGCAGGTAAACTGCTGTTCAGGAAATGCTGTTTGAAAACAAAGAAAACCCCGAGAATCCCCCATGAGGAGATGGACTGGCCCAAAACCTGTCAGTTCTGACAGATTTTAACTGCCTACTGTTTTTGCGATAGTGGTCCTTTACAGAGGAACTCCAGTGAAAATAAAGTAATAAAAAAGTGCTTCATTTTTACAATAATTATGTATAAATGATTTAGTCAGTGTTTGCCCATTGTAAAATCTTTCCTCTCCCTGATTTACATTCTGACATTTATCACATGGTGACATTTTTACTGCTGGCAGGGGATGTCAATGGAAGGAGATGCTACTTTCTTTTTCGGCAGTTGGAAACAGCTGTAAACAGTAAAACAGCTGTTATTTCCCACAATGCAATGAGGTTCACAGACAGGAAACTGCCAGGACCATGGTCCTCACAGTTTCCTGTGGGAGGGGTTTCACCACAATATCAACCATACAAACAGACAAAACAAACACAGAACATTTATATCGTGCTTTTCTCCTGGCAGACTCTAAGCGCCAGAGCTGCAGCCACTAGGACGCGCTCTATAGGCAGTAGCAGTGTTAGGGAGACTTGCCCAAGGTCTCCTACTGAATAGGTGCAGGTTTTACTGAACAGGCAGAGCCGAGATTCAAACCCTGGTCGCCTGTGTCAGAGGCAGAGCCTTTAACCATTACACCATCCAGCCACCACTACATACGGAGCCTCCTGATGATCCATTTGTGAAAAGGTAAATATATCTCATGGGAAAGGGGGCATCAGCTACTGATTGGGATGAAGTTCAATTCTTGGTTATGGTTTCTCTTTAAAGTGAACCAGAGATGAAGCACCCTCATGTATTTTACCATATACATCAGTGGGAACATTAGAGAAAACACCTACTCTGCTCTCTGTTTCATTCTGTACTGCACAGCTTGTTTCTTATCAGCCCTGATAAAATCCCCGACTGAGCATTCAGTCTGGCTTTGCTATAATGACTCAGCTATAATGATTCCTGAGCAGAGCCACAAGGGGGCAGGCTTGGACTTGAAAACACATGAGAGAGCACAGACTGAGCTATAAATATTCCTCAACAAAGCCAGACTGAATGCTCAGCCGGGGATTTTATCAGGGTTGATAAGAAGCAAGCTGTGCAGTACAGAATAAAACAGAGAGCAGGGTAGGTGTTTTCTCTAATGTTCCCACTGATATATATGGTAAAATACATGAGGGTGCTTCATCTCTGGTTCACTTATTTTTTTTTTATTTATATAGAGAATATATCCGCTCCTATCTGTTCAGAGCAGCAGCAAGGTTGGATGGACAGGTGTAAATTAGCTGTGATATGGGATTGGGTAGAATGTGAGCTTAGCATGTTGTGATCATGGCGTTATCTGCATGCGTGCACACAGGATATTTACAGGAAGGTAAATGTATAGCATTACGCAGGAGATACAGCATATTACTCCCTGACCCCAATCCGATATTTTATGTGTCACGGAATAGCTGCAAACGCTCCCAACTCACGCCATCAGAATCGGCTGAAGTTACCAAAATTACCGGAGAATTATCTTCATCATATAGAAAGTGAATACGTTATTAGACTGATTGTAGGGGCCGCTGGAGAGTAGGCCTGACTAGCTACGATTTTTTTTAAAACCTATTTTTATGTCATTCTACTGATCCACTAATAACCAGAAAAGAATCGCAGGTAATTTTATCTTTAAACGATACAGTGTGAAAAGTACTATTTCAGATTTTTTATGTAGAAAAAAAAATTGAAACGCCCAAGTTGTACGAGACGCAGCGGGAGAGAACGCGACACGGGCAGCGACTGGGAATATCCAAACCAAGAGATAGATGTGTAATGTGCATGTATATGTAGACATATCATTTTTAAAGTGGACCTGAACTCAGAACTTCCTCTCTGCTCTAAGCAACAGCATAATAACCTTTAACGAAAATAAAGAAAAAACATTTCTTTGTTACAGCTGATACAAATCCTGCAATAAATCTGCAGTGTGTCTACTTCCTGCTTTCATGGAAGCAGACATAGGGTTAATAACCAGAGTTTACAAATTAGCTGATCTGCCATGGCAGGCAGTTGACACAGCTGAGAGATCAAATTACAGTTGTGACCAGTCACAGATGAGGGGGGATTAGAGAGGTTAAAGCTTGCTGCAGAGAGTGATACAACTTAGCAACCAAACTGATCACCCCCCCTTTTCTGACTACCAACAGAGATTTCTCTTCATTCATTAGTCTTTTTTTTTTTTTTTTTAATAAAATTGACTTTTTTTTTACAATGTAAATAGACTGCGGCTTTGCGGTCTCACAGCCTGCTAGCGGCAATCACCGCTGGTAGACTATATGTCCTGTTCTAAAGTGGTGCAAAAGTAAATCAGTAATACATCATTTATACACATTTCACTATGTTTATGGCTCAACTTACAAATAAGTAAGTGTATATACAGGCCCTCTTCAAGAAGGCCCTCAAAACTCCCCTTTTCATGATATGTGCATATCTCAGCACTGTGCTACCCAAAACTACACCACCCCCTCACCCCGCTTAACACTAATAAAAGAAACCAGGACTGCTTCTTAACGTTGGAATTATTTTATTAAGGCCAAAGCAGCCCTTAACTACTTTTATACATAAATAACTTTGTAAACAAAATACTCTTATTACAAAAACCAGTAACCAGAAAAATGTTCTAGGGAAAGGGCTCCGGGTGAAATTTTTACCCAGTGAAAACCACAACTGGCATGCAGCCTGCAATCTGCCGGCCCCCGCCGCATGGACCGGCTCAGGGACAACTGCACGCCTCATTTTACCATTCTCTTCGAAGACACCCTTCCGTTATCCTTCAACCATAGGTGGGATAAGTAATTGCCCCCCACCCTAATTGTAACCATCTCCGGAGCCCCATACCCCGCAAGCTGCAATGACATAACCACCGTCACACAATAACATTCACTTCGTAACCAAACAATAGGGAGGGTGGGTGGGAAACACGTCCTGTCTCCTTGCTGTCCCCCTAGCGTCTGCCGCCCAAGACGTCACTTCCTCCTGACGTCACTTCCTCCCTCCTCCTGTCCTAGGCCTGCACCAGCGCGCAATTGCCCGGCCGCCTCCTACAGCTCCTCCCACAACATTAACCCCCTCACAGCGAGCCAGCACTATCATGGGGCCCTACACTCCACGCCGCTGCGCTTATCTCGCTACGGGCCATCTTGATATGTGCATATCTCAGCACTGTGCTACCCAAAACTACACCACCCCCTCACCCCGCTTAACACTAATAAAAGAAACCAGGACTGCTTCTTAACGTTGGAATTATTTTATTAAGGCCAAAGCAGCCCTTAACTACTTTTATACATAAATAACTTTGTAAACAAAATACTCTTATTACAAAAACCAGTAACCAGAAAAATGTTCTAGGGAAAGGGCTCCGGGTGAAATTTTTACCCAGTGAAAACCACAACTGGCATGCAGCCTGCAATCTGCCGGCCCCCGCCGCATGGACCGGCTCAGGGACAACTGCACGCCTCATTTTACCATTCTCTTCGAAGACACCCTTCCGTTATCCTTCAACCATAGGTGGGATAAGTAATTGCCCCCCACCCTAATTGTAACCATCTCCGGAGCCCCATACCCCGCCAACCCCACGGGCGTGAAACCTTACGCCCGTGAGGCCCACAAATAAAGAGCCCGCTGGATACCATCCGTCAAAGCCAGGGACCACAAGTCGGTCCCTAACTCATTGAGATGCACCCCGTCCCTGCTCAAAATCAATTCTGTCTCTGTTTCTAAGTCCGTGTGTCGGACAGCCACCCCCCCATTCCTAATAACAAAGCGTGATATCTCCCTATTCAATTTCTTTCTGGCACGATTTACCCGATCCACCGATCTTGCTAGCCTCCAACTGTTGCGTGTTACCACCTCCGACCAAACAATGACTGTAGCCGGGAATTCAGACCTGATCAACATGAAATCGCACTTAATGTCTTTTATGATTTGCCTCGTAGAACGAGAGGCCAAATCATTGCCTCCCACGTGCAAAACCAATACATCTGGCACCCGATCCCATATCACCAGCTGACGAAATTCTGGAATGACTCTATGCCACAGCATTCCTGGCCTCCCGATCCACCTTATACGGGCCTGGCTCCTAGGAAAACCCAGTTGTCGCCCTTCCGGCCGAACTCGAGCTCTCCTGGCTCCCCGCGCCACGTAAGAGTGACCAAGGATCCACACCAGCCGCGCTGCCTCATCTGTAATAGAAAGAAAGAAAGGGAAAAGGGAACACACCACACACCACCACCACCAACATAACAACTTGTGCTTAAATCAAATGAGGTCGTATGTAAGAATGAAATCTTGCCGACTCCCATCTCCCGATCCTCTTTATCGTTTTCTCATCCAGCCCCCAACGAGCTGCCTCTGTGGCAGCCCCTATGCGAAAGGAGTGGGAAGCAAATTCTAACGGGGGAACTCCCACCCTTTCCAAACTTCTCCGAAAAATGGACACGAACTGAAACTTAGTTAAGGGGACCCCGTCCAAATGACACAGGAAGGACAAACTTCCCTTTGGACGCACCCCTTTAAATTGGGCCAGCACCTTTACGGGGCAGACAGGCGAGCCTGGAATCCCCTGCAATGTGATGGCCCTTCCCTTGCCTGCCTGGTCTGTTTTTGAACGCCTCAGGAAGATCTCAACGGTTCCTTCGGCGATCGTCACGTCCCCATCTAAAATACCCGACGCCGTCTTCTTATTAGGACTAACCAATTCACTTATACGAAACGCCCCGAAAAAAGCTAAAACAAAAGCTGCTGTAAATAACGTCGCTTCGAATTCAGAACTGCACAACTCCGGTAGTTTATCCACCAGGGCGGAAAGGAGTTCAAACGTAACCGGCCGCCGAGAATCTTTTTTAACTGGATTGGACTTAAACCCCCGCAAAGCTAACCGCACCCTAAAATCTTTTGTGATATCGGGTTCATCCCTTAATTTAAATAAAAACGCCAAAGCTGTCACCTTTTTGGCCATAGCCGAGGGGGACACCCCCGCCGCGCCATTGGATACCATGAAATTAAATAGCAGGCACAACCTGTCCGCATCTGACCGAGAGCCTCCCACCTGAGCAGCCAACGTATCCCATTGATTCCATACTGCCGCATACGCTGATCTAGTTCCTTCAGACAATGACCGAGACATCCATTCCTCTATCTTCCGAACGGGATCTCCCATAACTCCTGAGGGCAAGGAATCCCGAATTGCGTCGCTCCAGGCACGAGGTTTCTGAAACGTTGCCACTGAAATCGAGAAAGCGCATCCGCTACATCATTCTCGGTTCCAGGCAAATGCGCCGCATGTATGAACATGTTATACCGTAGGCAAACCAGAACCAAGTACCTCAGCAGCCGAATTACTGGAACCGAAGAAGCTGACACCTGGTTAATGGCCGTGACCACCCCCAAGTTATCGCAGTTGAACTTAATCTTTTTATTAGCCAGCCTCGAACCCCATATAACCGCCGCCACCACTATGGGAAAAAGCTCCAAGAGCATCAGATTTTTGGTAAACCCAGCTAGTATCCACTCCTCAGGCCATTCCGCCGCACTCCAGCTACCTGCAAAAAATGCCCCGTACCCATGAGCCCCCGCCGCGTCGGTGAAAAGCTCCAGGTCATGATGCAAAATGCTGTCCTCCATCCAAACCGCTCGGCCATTAAAACTGGAAAGGAAAACCTTCCACATCTGCAAATCATCTCTATGCTCCCTGCGCAAACGCACCCGATGATGTGGGGAGGATACTCCCGCGGTCGCCATTGATAATTTTCTACACAAAATTCGCCCCATTGGATGATCCGGCACGCAAAATTTAATTTACCCAACAAGGATTGGAGCACGCGCAGAGTGACCTTCTTGTGTGACAGTACCTCCTCAATGACCCCCCGCAAATCATCCACTTTATCTTTGGGCAACCGGCATTCCATTGCCACTGTATCTATCTCTATACCTAAGAATCTAATCTCTGTCTGAGGACCCTCTGTTTTCTCCTCCGCTAGCGGGATACCGAAGCTTGCGCAAATCTGTCGCATGGTTGCCAATAAGTACTGGCATGTCTGGGAATCCTTCTCACCCATGAACAAGAAATCGTCCAGGTAGTGTATTACAGATCCTACCCCGGACTCTTCCTTTACCACCCACTCAATGAAGGAGCTAAACTTTTCAAAGTAAGAGCAAGATATGGAACAGCCCATAGGAAGGCAACAATCAACGTAATAATTGTTGTCCCAAAAACATCCCAACAGATGAAAACTATCCCTATGCACCGGAAGCAACCGAAAAGCCGCTTCCACGTCCGATTTGGCCAATAATGCGCCCTGCCCCAAACGCCTCACCCACCGCACTGCCACATCAAAAGACGTGTAAGCCACTGATGAATCCACAGGGTCAATACCGTCATTCACAGACCTGCCCCTGGGATGTGATAAGTGGTGGATGAGGCGAAAGGACCCCGGCTCCTTCTTGGGCACAATGCCCAAAGGGGAGACAACCAAATCATCCAGAGGAAGGGACGCGAAAGGTCCGGCCATCCGGCCCAACCTAACCTCCTTTTCCAATTTTGATGATACAACCGTCTCGTGGCCTGATACCGACTTAAGATTCCGAAAGGGAGGGGAGGAGCGAAAGGCTCCCGAACTAGGGATACGAAAACCGTCGGTGAAACCCCGACGCAAGAATTCAGCATTTTCAACATCTGGGTATCTATTTAAGTACCGTTCCATCTTTTGAAGCATCACTGGGGTCCTCCCTTTTTCCGGAAGATTCTCCCCCTTTGCCCTTCCCTTGTTTGTAACAACGCGATCCCGGGTGACTCCCCCCGCAATTGGCACACTCATGTTTAAACCGACAGGAGGAACCGAACTTGCATGATGAGTCATTGAACTTCCAACAAACCCCCGGTCGCTTACTGGCCAGCTGCCCTGAACTACCGGAGCTGCTGGCCCCCCCTTGAAAGGACTGAGAACCCTTACTAGCCGGAATCATAAGTTTCATCCAGAGGATGACATCCTTATGGTCCCACCTGATCTCCGGACGTACTGCCTTACGCTGTCTGAACTCTTCATCATAACGGAGCCATGAATTGCCTCCGTATGAACGATAAGCCTCACTTATGCTATCCTGGTAGCCAAACAAAGCCGAACAACATTCGGGCTGTTTCTCTCCTATCACACTCGCCAAGATGGCGAAAGCTTGAGACCAATTCTGATGCGTCCGCGGTATTAGCCTATACCGCCTGCGCTCCTCCTCCTCTTTTTTGCTCTCGTCCGGCTTTCCTCTGTCTAAGTTAAACTTACCAAGCTGTAACAAGGAAAAAATCTCGACGTATTCTCCCCGCCAGATTTTTTCCTTTACCTCCTTCTTCAAATGTGTGCCTAATAATGCCTCCAGGCACAAGTACACTTCACTCTTCGCTGAATCAGATAACCTAACCGTGTCCACTTCCTTTTGAGCTACTGTAGTGACTTCTCCCGTGACCAAAGTGGGGGCTTCAACTGTTGGAGCCAACACTGTCACTGTCGCTGCCACCGGCCCAGTCTGCAAGGAGGGCACCCCTACCGATACTGGGTGTGCTGCGACTACAGGCGCTGCCGCTGGCACAGTTGCCACCGTAGGCCCAAAAAACGGTGCCATTACAGGTACTGATTGTGCTGCGACTGCCTGAGGTACCCAAGCCGCGACGGGAGACACTGCATTAGCTACACTGGCCCCTTGCAATGCATCCCGAATTCCCATAAGAAGTGTGTTTACAAAGGACAACGCTGGTGCGACCGCGATGTCCCTTGCCGACTGCGGGGGTACCAACCCACTAGCATTAGCTAACGCTACTACACTGTTATCTACTGCATTGTGTGCTGTGGGAATTGAATGAATTAAATTAATCTCACCTGGCTGCACCGGACGTCCGTCCCGACCAGCCGAACCCCTGGATCGCACTGAACCCCTGTCGTCGAGATCCTCCTCCGACTGAGATGACGCTTCTTCGTTATTTGACTCATTGCCACGTCCCGGCTGACTGGCTGTAGCAACCGGCACCAGTCCGCTTCGACTGTTAGAAGACCCTCTACTGGACGAAGAATGGTGACTCCGCGCACTCTTGGTGCCCGAGCCGCTGCTCTCTCTACTACTCGACCCTCGAGCGTGGGACTGGACCTTTCCCTTCTTCTGGGCCCCCTTGACTCCTTTTCCCTTTCCAGACGTCTGCTGTTGGCTAGCTCTGGCCTGTCCCTGGCTAGGCCCAGCCGTGGCTGCCGCACCTCCTGAGGAACTCCTGTGCCCCTGCCGTTTTCCTGCTTGTAAGGCCTGGTGCACATTGCTGGGACCTGCTAGCACGGGCTCCTGCTCATCCTCTGGTGCCCTGCCGCCTGTATCGCTCCTCTCCACCTCTGGCCCACCTGCTTCTCCTGATGCCTCCGCCCCTTGTCCGCTCCCTGCTGCCGCCGGAGTTTGGCCCTTGCGGGGTTTCGCTGGCCGCTTGGGGGCAGGTGCAGGAAGGGTTGCTATGGGGCTTCCTGAGCGCCGGGTAGGCCGCGGGGATGCGGCGGGACTCAGCCTCTCAGGCGGGCGGGTCACCCGCGCGCTGGAGCGAGGTGCCGCTCCGCCTCCCGTCATGGCCGCCATCTGCTGGGAGACCCACTGGGGGCCCCGCGATTCCGCCTCTGTCCTCACCAGTCGGAGTAGCTCCTCCACCGTGTCCGCCATGACGCACTTCTTTTTCCCCGCAAGCGAAACACGTCCTGTCTCCTTGCTGTCCCCCTAGCGTCTGCCGCCCAAGACGTCACTTCCTCCTGACGTCACTTCCTCCCTCCTCCTGTCCTAGGCCTGCACCAGCGCGCAATTGCCCGGCCGCCTCCTACAGCTCCTCCCACAACATTAACCCCCTCACAGCGAGCCAGCACTATCATGGGGCCCTACACTCCACGCCGCTGCGCTTATCTCGCTACGGGCCATCTCTCTGGCCTACTACCCCTCACAAGTGCTCTAAACCCAGCTGAACTCTGGTCTCCTACCTCTCGTGTCCTTACCTCTCCCTCTAGATTGTAAGCCTTTGGGCAGGGTCCTCCTTTTGTGTCCTACCTGATCATGCACCTCCATTACTGTGCACCTATGCTATGCATCTGAGTGAACCTAACTTGCCTAATCTCCATGCTCCCCTCCAGTGACTGACTAAGCATTACCTTGTACTCATTGGGCTTGATTCACTAACCGGCGCTAAGTGATAGCGCCGGAGTGAAAAGGCACATAGTGCCTGAAAAGTAGCTTTGCAGCAGTAATAGCGGCGCAAAGCTGCATCGCGCATAGCTCAGCGTAGTGCGCGCACAGCCGTTATTAGTGCGCGGTGCGACAATAACATCGCACCCGCTGCCCTGTAAACGTCACTCGGCGCATCGGGTGCCCCTGAAACGGTGCATCAGTGCGTCGCTTCGGGGGCACATGATGCGCCGTTTTCGTCGCACTACAGGGCAGTGGGTGCGACGTTATCGTCGCACAGCGCACTATTAACGGCTGCGCACGCACTACGCTGAGCTATGCGCGATGTATGGGTGCAAACCACCTAACTTTGTGATTTGCGCCCACTAGGTATTAAGGCACACTAGCTTAACGCTGGTTAGTGAATCAGGGCCATACTGTGCTGCGTGATCTGGTTTGCATGTATTCCTGTATTGTCGTATTACTGTATGTCACCCCTAAATATTGTCTGTAACCTAAACTAATGTCCAGCGCTGCGTAATATGTTGGCGCTTTATAAATACAATAAATAAATAAATATATTTATAAAGCGCCAACATATTCTGTAACGAAAATGGGGAACACAATCATACAGACAATGGTATACACCAATAAACAAAATACAGAATTGGTACAAAATACAGAATTGGTAATTACAGTGACAAGAGTAACATGATATATATATATATATATATATATATATATATATATATATATATATATATATATATATATATATATATATATATATATATATATATATATGTATATACACACACACACATATGTATATGTACATGTGTGTTAAATATATATGTATGTGGAATACTAGTCCCAATCTAATGTAGTCTGCATAATGATAATAACAATAATAATATATATATATATATATATATATATATATATATATATATATATATATATATATATATATATATATATATATATATATATATATATATAATTTGTATTTTTGATAGCTAGCAGCAATTTTATCAGTGATACAGACGTGAACTGAAATCTATATGAACAAATTGCAATTTGAAAATACGTTTGATAGACCTCCTTTTAAAGGTACAAGTTCAATCGCAGAAAGCGCCCACCCCTGCGCGCCCGGCGAACGCTTAGCGTGACACGAACGCCCACATCCCTGTCCGCCCCGCACGTGCGTCCACCAGGCAAAGCATGTCCAACTGTCACCTGCCCGGCAGGCCCTGTGTGTCGGGCATTGAGGGCTGCATGTACGTGTGGGTGTGTGTACAATGGTGTGTGTCTGCTTGTACACACTGCTCTCCATCTCCCTCGAAAATCAGCCTTGTTCAGTAATTTCCATCCCTCCTCCTCCTCCCCCCCCCCCCCATCTCCCCTCCTCACTCCCCTCCCTAGAATTTGAGTTTCTCCTCCCCCCTCCCCTTTCCACCTTCCCTTTCTTCTGTGTATAGGGGGATTTATACTGCACTCAGTGCTTGTAGCTGAACAGAGCTGGCTGTAAGACACTCTGCCTGCTTACACAGGGGGGACACAGACACACACACAAAAAAATAGGGCCCCTCTCTCATCCTCCATGCCTGTACCCTTCCCCCACTGCCGCAGCCGAAAATGACCAGCATCCCCTCGAAGCGGGCTCAGGACCCCGAACCCCTCTCCTGCAATCTGCAAATATGGTTCAACTTTTTATCCTAAACTTTATCCCTTAACCCTGAACCCCCCTCAGCCAACAAAAGAAGCCTTCGGACTCCCCCCCACCCCCCCTCCTCTTCTTCTCCGACTTGTCTGAGCCCCTCTGAATTTTAACCAAAATCCCGAGATTTCAGGGTGAGCGACCCCTCCGAACCTTCGACAACCACCATGATTCTAAAAGAGTTTGTCTGTTCCTTGTACGTGAGGATGCTGATCACCGTTTGGAATTTCTCCGTCATCTCAGCCCTGAGCCTGGACCCCATTTACTGGAACAGCTCGAATAAAAGGTACGTCAGTTTTCCAAGGGGGGCTTATTGCCACCGACGCGCTCTGGCTTGTGGCTTTCTCTCTGTTGTTTCTTTGCAACCTGCCTTCCAGGCAGAGAGTGGAGGGGAATCGCAGCTCAGAGGAAATGCCTTTTACTGAAATGGTTTTGTTTTGCTTTTTTTCTTTGCTTTTTTTTCGTGCTGTTTTAGGGCTGTTGTAATATTTGTTCGTGTGTATGTGTCTTGACGTGCTTTGATTTGCCGTGTGCATCACTGAAAGCCTACTTTGCAGCTCTTGTCTGCTTCGACTTGCTACCAATTTTACTACAACCACAAAGCATCCTAGTTCACACCTTGTGTGCGGAGACGGCGAAGCTGGCTTGGAGTCGCAGCCGAACCGCAAGTAGCAGCATGCCCTGCGGGGCCTCCGATTGGCCGGGCTTCTCTTGTAACTATGAATATTGAATTCTCCACGGGAGCCGGTTCTGCCTGGTCGCTTTATGTAAAATTTCCTCGCTTTTCTTTCCCCGGCAGCAGGGATTTTCAAGGCAAAGTTCCTCCTGTTTTATAGGCGTATTGAAATACCTGTTTCAGTAATCGTGTACCCCCAAACGCCCGATAGGAAGCATTGTGGCGACTTGTTTTTAGCGTATTCCGTCAAACGTTGCGACGTTTAAAACGTGAGGGAATTGGTAATTGAAGCTTTCTATTGGGGTTGATTCACAAATCTTAATTATTTTTTACGTTAACTGTAAGAAGAGCTAATGCAACAAATTAGGAAAGATAATTCATGATATAAGCACAGGAGATAAATCATGAGTTAAGTCAAATAAGGAGAGATAAACAATGGGTTAAGTCAAATAAGGAGAGATAAATCATGGGTTAAGTCAGGTAATGAGAGATAAATCATGGGTTAAGTCAGGTAAGGAGAGATAAGTCATGAGTTAAGTCAAATAAGGATAGATAAATAATGGGTTAAGTCAAATAAGGAGAGATAAATCATGGGTTAAGTCAAAAGAGGAGAGATAAATCATGGGTTAAGTCAAGGAAGGGGAGATAAATCATGGGTTAAGTCAGGTAAGGAGAGATAAGTCAGGTAAGGAGAGATAAATCATGAGTTAAGTCAGGTAAGGAGAGATACATCATGGGTTAAATCAGGTAAGGAGAGATAAATCATGAGTTAAGTCAAATAAGGAGAGATAAATGATGGGTTAAGTCAAATAAGGAGAGATAAATGATGGGTTAAGTCAAATAAAGAGAGATAAATGATGGGTTAAGTCAAATAAGGAGAGATAAATGATGGGTTAAGTCAAATAAGGAGAGATAAATGATGGGTTAAGTCAAATAAGGAGAGATAAATGATGGGTTAAGTCAAATAAAGAGAGATAAATGATGGGTTAAGTCAAATAAGGAGAGATAAATGATGGGTTAAGTCAGGTAAGGAGAGATAAATTGTGAGTTAATAAGTTAGGTGAGATAATTTAACAGAAAAGCTTTGTCAATCAATCCCAAATGTAACTGTATATATTTGTGGATCCATAGTTCAGTAACGCACATCATATCTATAGAGAGAAAATACAAGATTTGTCTATTAACTTATTATTCTATATTGAAATAGCACTGCCATTTTTAAAAAGATAGATAGATAGATAGATAGATAGATAGTCTGGACCTTTATTAGAATAAACTGGAATCCTCTATGCCTAGTACTCCATATCGTTCAAATATCTATCTACTGTATCTATTAAACTATCAATCAAACGTCTGTCTATCTATCTATCTATCTATGAAACATCTATTTATCTCAGGCAACTTTCTTTGACAGACCCACCAACCCCGTTGGGTTTTCTTCCTCCCTTATGCATGCGACTGATCTAATTGTGGCTCGCAACCATCTCATCCAGCAGGGGTTAAACCACAAGTGACAATCGGCGATATGAAATTTTACGCTATGTGTCACAGAGGATGCCCATCGTGCCTGGAAATTTCTGTGACCGATGAAACATTGCTCTCCTTCCTCCGCGTAGACGGAACAATGTTTTTTGCGTCGGTGACAACTAAGAAATCGGACGTGTCGAAAGAGTTCGCTACAGTCTGAGGTGCGCGACGGAGGATTATAGAGACAGGTGGCTCACCTCTCGATAGATCTGAGTATGTGTGCGAGGGACCTTAGTCTGGTCTCTCCTTACTGGTACTATTACAGAGCGGCCAATCAGATTTCATTTTGCTGGAGCGAGAATGGTTAAGAGATGGCTTTTGATTGGTCACTAATGTTGGTTTCTGCCTTGTTGTAATTAGGCCTTACAGTGATCGACTTTCTCCATCAGTTTCCAGCTGGATTTGACTGTTGTATTAACCCCCCTGAAAGCAGGACCATTTCTGTAGGTTTGACTGCCCCTGTCTGAATGGTTTTGACGATCGTAATCAGAAATGAAGTGGTCTTTGGGGTAGGAAACGAGTGAATTGTATTAATGAAAATTTTGGATCGGTTTGGTGCAAGTTCCAAGGCTTTCCTCTCCAAATAATTTACACTGCCAAAAAAAACAGATCAGAGTTAAAAAACACTTAGCTAATGCGTGCTGCAACAATTGATCGCAGATGGGGATCAATAGATCTGATTGGATTGTGAATCAGTCACACAATTATGGTCTTGCTCGTTACCAGATTCATCTGGCTATCTCTGTCTGAACATCAAGGGTCACAGACAGTTTAGGACAGAACTGTGTTTATCCAAAATAAAATATACCACAAGACATGCTTGTCCCCGGAAAACTTAAAGAGGACCTGTAGTGAAAACACATAACATAATGAATACAATTGCTTATTGTTTACAATAGTCATTTACAGATTATTTAGCCAGTGTTTGCCCATTGTAAAATCTTTCCTCTCCCTGATTTACATTCTGAAATGTATCACTGGTTGTGGCATCTTTAATTCTAACAGGTGATCTGTACAGAATGTTCATTACTGAGAGTTCTATGCACAGAAGGGGATACTGCTTGCTTGGCATTTGGAAAAGGCCATTATTACCCACAATGCAACGAGGTTCGCAGACTGCATATTGTCAGGGCCATGGTCATGACATCACACTGGGAGGGGTTTCACCACAATATCAGACATACAGACCCCCCTGATGATCTATTACATAAAAGGTAAAGGTCTCTCATGGGAAAGGGGGTATCGGCTACTGATTGGGATGAAGGTCAATCCTGGGTTAAAGTTCCTCTTTCAAAACGCTATAAAGGCATTCAGGGCTTATGTTCACAGAATGCGGTGCGGACACAACGCAATGAGAACGCAGCATGTTTTTTTCCATGTTAACTGGACATGCTGGATTTAGAAAACAACTATGCCAACCCAGAACACATGTGGCTGAACTGTCCAGTGTATTCAAGCCCCATACACTTAAGACTTTTACTGAGGATTCAGGATTGCACGGCTGTCCTCCCGATGTTGTTAACTCCCTCATGACCAACGGTGTAATTTTGGGAACATCTTTGGAAGTTTTTACCGCCGATCACCACTTTCCCATTCCCGGCTATGCTGGTTGTCAAGATTCTACTTCTACTTCTGGATAACAGTCTTTAACAAATGCAACCACATTTCAAGACTTGTCAGTTGTTCCTTTAAGTTCTTATGCTAGATTGGACTTCATTCTTAAAGGATATCCGAGGTGAGAGGTATATGGAGGCTGACATATTTATTACCTTTTAAGCAATACCAGCTGCCTGGCTGTCCTGCTGACCCTCTGCCTCTAATGCTTTTAGCCATAGACCCTGAACAAGCATGCAGCAGATCAGGTACTCTGACTCTGAGATGAGCGTCATGACTTAATTACGATTTCGCGAAATTTCACATTATTAGTGTAAGTACGATTATGGGCGTAAGTACATAATCGTAATGAAGAAGGATTTCGCGAAATTCCGCGCAAGCGTCATTTTCGCGTAGCTTTCGCATTACAGTGGGTATCGCGAAATTATATATGCCTTGCATGCAACCGTTTGTAAGCGTAGTTACATAACGTAATTTCGCGATAGTTCATATTACTGTAAGCGTTAATTTTCGCGAAATTACGTTTGCCTTGCATGCAAACGTTTGTAAGCGTAGTTTACACCCTTGAACTGCGCATGCTTAGTTTTTACATTATTTAACGCGAAAAAGCGTTCATATGCGAAAATTTGTTAGCGTTCGTCTGACTACCACTGATTCGCTTCTGATTGGCTAATGCGAACAAGTAATTTTTTATAGCTAACAAGTAATTACGAAATTCGCGAAATTACGAAGAAATGCAAAGTTACGTTATGGTTTAACGTGAAATTACGGTATAGTTGTACGTGAAATTACGTTATGAACGAAACGCGAAATTACGTGTTGAAAATTACGCTTACGGTATTATCAATTACGATTTTAATGGCAATTACGCTACCATAATTTCGCGCCGTAATAGTAAATTTCGCATGCGTAATTATAGTAACGCGAAATTTCGAAAATTATGGCTCAACCCTACGAGTCTGACTCAAGTTTTACTGGATTAGTAACATACTTGTTTCAGGATTTTGACTCAGACACTACAGATGCCAGAAGATCAACAGGACTGTCAGGCAACTGGCATTGTTTACAACAGGAAATAAATATGGCGGCCTCCATATCCCTCTCATCTCGGGTTCCCTTTAAGCCTGATACACACATACAACTTTGATTGGCCAAAGACTGTCCAATTTTACCACCTCCAATAGTGTGAACGGATTGTGTGAAAGCTCTCACACTACATGGATGTGGTACAATTAGCCAATCATTTCCCAATGAAAATTGGATGTGTGTACCAGACTTTAAATCTGGGACACTCAGGAGCAGCTTTTCCAATTTTGGAAACCACTGTGATTTTTCGGAATGGAAAAGTACCGCGAGTTTCAGCGCAATTCCCCGAGCAAATGCGATTTTGCTCATAATTGCTTTAAGTTGATTTTTCCAGGAAAATCTCAAAAATGCTGAAGGACCCGCAGTTGTGATTTGGGGTAATAATCGCAATCACGCCAATTGCCTTTCATCTGCTTAGCGCTTTTGGAATTAACGGCCATTTCAAAGCACCGCTAAAAGCACTTCTGTGGGTCCTTGCCCTCTTTATTAAATCACAAAAGGGGAGGAGTCATAGCACCATGCATTTACATTTATGTCTGTTATTTTACATAGTAAAGTTTATGCGTATAAAGTCTTACTGCTCAAAAAACGTGGACATCCGATAACCGTATAACATATAAAAATAACAGCAGCGATCGCATAACGCACAAGCAGACACAAGCGTTGCCCTGGTGACCTGCCCACTCACTCTTTATTATACCTTTATTATATGTGTTATATAGTTAATGGACACTATATTTTGCGCGTAAAAGCCCGTGTCTACCTCATGATTTTTTTCTGCAAATCTTCCGACAACTGGCGATTCTTTAAACGAATCTTAATCTTAAACTTAATCTTTTCCATGACCTCTTGACGTGAGTACAGGCGCACGATTAGGCGAACGACGCTTTGTGATGACCATCGCGGCAGGTCATATCTTAAAGATGTCCGTTTGAACTCTGGTTCGCGCCCATTGTGTGCCGTCTCGTGATGTCACATGTTCCCGCGGGCAGTTAGATGGATCAGGGAACCTCGTTTGTCGGGAGGAGTCACTGTGGGGTTCACCAATCTGTCGTCAGGTGAGTATTAAGCTTAAAGTGAACCAGAGACGAAGCACCCTCATGTATTTTACCATATAGATCAGTGGGAACATTAGAGAAAACACCTACCCTGCTCTCTGTTTCATTCTGTACTACACAGCTTGTTTCTTATCAGACCTGATAAAATCCCCGACTAAGCATTCAGTCTTTATCAGGGTTGATAAGAAACAAGCTGTGTAGTGCAGAATGAAACAGAAAGCAGGGTAGGTGTTTTCTCTAATGTTCCCACTGATATATGTGGTAAAATACATCATAGTGCTTCGTCTCTGGTTCACTTTAAGACTTTCTGCTGGTAAAGACCTCCTGGCTCCTCTCTCGGTCTCGCAGGTGGCTCCGTTAATCGGCGACTTCCGCCTGAAGCCACCAGTACGAGTCCCCACCACACATGCTTTCCATCATCACGCTGTGCATCATCATGAGAGTCCTGCACATGCGGGGTTCAAAGTCAGAGAACCGCACATGCGCAGGACTCTCACGCCGGCCGGCTTGATGATGCATAACGGGCGGCGTGGTGACGCATACGCGGCGGGGACTTGTACTGGTGACTTCAGATGGAAGTCGCCGTTAAACAGAGCCACCTGCGAGACCGAGAGAGGAACCAGGAGGACGCCTACGGTGGGCTGGAGGAAGCCCCAGGTAAGTGCAAATTGTGTTTTTAAAACCTGCTCAGGGTCCCTTTAAAAGGAAAAAAATATGTCAGTCTCTGACTTCAGGTGCCCTTTAAGCGACTTTGGGCCTTTTTCTGGGCACCCCATGCTAATAGGCAAAATAAACCTCACGCTAACATGACAGTCGTATCTGTAGCAACAGCAGGGCCGGTTCCCACTAGAGCGCATTCTGCAGCGCTGGCTGATCTGTGACAATCCGCAAAGTGCTGCAACAGTGAAGCCTATGAGAATGGTTCCACTGCAGCATTGCGATCGCAAAAGTGCAGCATGCAGCAGTTGCATTCAAGAGATGAATGGCTAAATCGAAATCGGCTTGGGAATCGCATTTAAAATCACAAGACTTTGCGACTCTGAAATCAGGAAACTGCCCTTGGACCGAGAGTAAATCTAGCTTTGAAAGGAACCCGAGGTGAGAGGGCTATGCAGGCTGCCATATTTATTTCCTTTTAAAGCAGAACACTTACCTGGGGCTTCTCCCAGCCCCGTGCAGCCTTCCTGTCCTGCGCCGGTCCTCCACGATTCTCCATTCTTCCGCCGCCAGCTGCTTTCAGTACTATCCTACCGTCGACTTACAAGTCGACAGCAGCCACGCATATCTTTCTACGCATTCCCGGCTGTCCTGCGCTAATAACGCAAGACTCTATTGTGGAGAAAGATACGTGTGGCGCAGGAGCAGTTGCTGCATTGGCGATACCGAAAGTAGCTGTCGGCGGGAGAATGGAGGACCGGCACAGGACGGGAAGGCTGCACGGGGCTGGCAGAAGCCCCTGGTAAGTGAAACAGTTTTTTGCTTTTTCTATATTCAGTTCCGCTTTAAGCAATACCAGTTGCCTGGCTATCCTGATGATCCTTTGCCTCTAATACTTTCAGCCATAGCCCCTGAACAAGCATGCAGCAGATCAGGTGTTTCTGACATTATTGATCTGACAAGATTAGCTGCATGCTTGTTACTGGTGTTAAATAGAGAATACTGCAGCCAAATAGACCAGCAGGGCTGCCAGGCAACTGGTATTGTTTAGAAGGAAATAAATAGGGCAGCCTCCATATCCCTTTGACTGCAGGTTTCTTTTAACATGACATTATGCTAAATCATTCACCGACCACCTGGATCTGCAGGGCCATAATACCCCAATCAGCACACTGAAAGCAATCTCTCCCGTGCGAGCGAGGCAGGCCGCATAATAAGGACCATGACAAGAGGGGGAGGGAGGGGGGAGCTCTGTTTTTGGAGTGTGAGGTAAATCTGCACCAGCCCAGAGACAGCCAGGTGTTTATATAAAGTTTGCTTGCTCCCCATTGGCAGGACAAACCAGCCATTCCTGTGAACTCTGGCCTCTCATAGGCCAGACAGGTTCAGCATTTCCCCGGCAACCATCCACAATGCAAGTAGATGTTAGCAACAGGTTGTGCCATTTCTACCAGCATAAGCCAAACTCCATTAGTTCTACTAAACAGGGGTTAAAACCATTTTACACATAACAGAATTTGTGCGCATTTTGCATTTTTGCAGATTCACGTTCGCCACACATCTATTGTAAATCAGTGGCACTTGCGTTGTCCAATTTTTTTGTATGCAATTTTTTATGCAGAAAAAAGGGTCAACGTGTGTTTTTTTTCGGAAGAGATATTTTCGATTAGCGTATAATATAAGTCAATGGAAACGCAGAAAAATCACATTTGTTACGCAGAAATCCCATCCAATTTTTGAAGTTAGATACCTTGCCGTGTAAGTTAACGTGAACGCGATTGAACAAAAGAATAGCATCCGAAAAAAAATCTCAAAGTGCAGAATCCGCAAATACAGAAAAAGGCTCTTCGGAACTACTCGCGTCCCCCAGTTCCTCTGAAGACAAGCGGATACGTACTGCGCACGTTCGAGTTTGGATGCTCCATGTCTTTGAGACTAAACTGTTTTTTTTTTGAGGGGGGGCAAAAAGGGGCACGCTGGCTGGGGGGTCCATTTGGTGATCAAGATCAATGTATGGCGAGATTTAGATATTTTATGCTTCACTCTGGCGATAAAATTGAGGCTAAATTGTTCAGCAATTATAGGAACCAAATGTAAACATCACAAACAGAACTCAGAGGCTTTTTAGCAGAGCATATTGTCCAAATGATGGTGCTATTGTTGAAAAAAGTTACCGACAGATGTACTTTGCTAGTTTGCTGTCATGCTTTAGGCCTAGTCCACACTAGGTCCGGAAACGTATCCATGGCTGCGTTTTTCAGCCCTAATGAAAAACGGAGTCCCGGATACTAATGTTAAAAATAGCAGCCGTCCTCATCCAAGAAAAAAACGGATCCGTCTGCGTTTGCAGGGACCCGTTTTCAAAACCTGAACGGAAGGTCCGGAATTGCTGCATTTTTACGGAGCACGGATACACGGATGGGTAGTGAAAAGCAATGAGAAAACGCAACTCCATCTGCACAGGCAAAATAGCACCAAAAACTGATGAGAAAACGGAGAGCCTGAACTTTATTATTGGCCCAAAACCTCCTCCTCCCACTACCTTCCTAATGATAGAGACATTTTCTGTCCGTTTTTTGGGGTAAAACTGATGCAAAACTGATGCATTTTTTTAAAACGGATCAGTTTGCGGTCTGGTGGTACTTCCCTTAATCCCGGACTGCAGCCTCCGTCTTGCAACCGTGCCTAGTGTGGACCTAGCCTGAATCCTTACTTGCTAGCAAGCTGCTCCTGTGTGGACAGATCAGAAAAATCATTCCAGCCCCCAGCCTATGTCTAATAACTCTACAAGCAAGGGTAGGGGGAAGAGGCAGGAGGGAGAGAAAGACTGTCTGTGTAACTCTTTATCTTAGCAGCTAAGGCCCGGTTCACATTAGCTTTTAGCTGCGGATTCAGCCGTACAGTTCCAGTTTCTGTTCCGTTGAACGGACAAAAAATGCAGCAGATCCCGATTTTCCTGACCGTTTCGCTTAGCAGAATGGAAACGGAAGGTGTTGCAGCAAAATAGAAACCAATGAAAACGGACGTATTACAGCCAGAGACGGATCTAGACCAAGTTGCGCCTGGGGCAAGGTCTGGTTTTGGCGCCTAAAGGTCATGTTTTGGCGCCTAAACTGCCATTCCCCATCCAAATTTTGCCGCCTTTTTAAGAATTCAACAAACTGCGCCTAGGGCAAGATACCCCCCCCCCCCCCTAGAACCGTCCCTGATTACAGCACACTGGCTGTAATAACGGACCGTTTTCCCAGATCCAGATGGTCGGATCTGTATGGCACGATCCGCAAAAAAACGCAGATGTGAATCAGGCCTGAGCTTTGCTGCAGACTACAGCTTGTATTTTACATACAGGGAGTTTTAACTCTAATGTCATTTATTGGCTAATTTAAACAAAAACAGTAAGCTTTTAGTAAATATGCCTTCTTCAGACCCTATTTCTGTTGACTGACAATGTTAGAACATACAAACAGAAGGAGGTAGAGAGATTTGTTTTGCAAGTATAAGTGTCATCAAGATCCATTAGGGATCTTTCAAGGATTGTGAGGTGTTCATGGTAAATAGATAAGATCCTTGGTTTACTTACATAGACTCAGGCTGACATGGAGAGTTTACTACAGACCCTATCTGTTCAGTGTATGCTGTTGGAGCCTGGAAACTATACACTGCATGTTACTGTGCGGTGGCATAGTAATTCCCTGGGGAAGGGGAGGATATCAGTGCCCAAGTGTGTCCCAGTACAGCGCTGCCACTGGCCCTAGCATTGCACTGTATTGAACAGTGCAACACTGCAGTACCACCGATCTTCAATAGATTTCACAGTGGAATCTATTGAAAATCGGTGTGCCATGTGTGTTTTCTGATCAGAATCAGAGATCCGAGAGGGATTGATCTGCTTGCCTCGCTGAGTCTCAGTCTAATCGTGTATGGCAACCTTTATATACTGTAGGTATCTGATTCCTCCAGAGGATCTTCCAACCCTAGTCCACGCCTTCATCACATCACGACTGGACTACTGCAATGCCCTTTATGTTGGCCTCCCCAAAAAGGACCTGCGTCGCCTGCAATTAGTGCAGAATTCTGCTGCCAGATTGCTAACAAACCAGCCTCGCCACTGTCACATTACACCGATCCTTCGCTCACTGCACTGGCTACCAGTAGAATGGAGAATACTCTTCAAGATTGGTCTGCTGACATTCAAATCCCTGCACAATCTGGGCCCTGGATACATGAAGGACTTACTGAAGCTGCACCACACCTCTCACAACCTCAGATCAGCAAGTTCTATAAACTTGGTCACTCCCAGAGTGCACCTCAAAAAATCTGGAGATAGAGCTTCTGTCATGCTGCCCCTACTCTTTGGAACTCCCTGCCACACCCAGTAAAGACAGCACCATCCCTGGAGCTATTCAAATCCAGACTGAAAAGCTACCTGTTTAGCCTGGCATTTCCAGACTTATAAAATTCTTCCTCTGTACCACGATGGTCGGAGCCATGCTTATGCGCTTTGAGTCCCACGGGAGAAAAGCGCTTTACAAATGTTATTTGTTGTTGTTGTTGTAGGTAGGACAGAGCTACTGATATCTGTTCCTGCCTTGCTGCAGTGTGCACTCCAATGTCCTCACCACGATCACACGAGTGAGGATCACCCCTGAAACAAGCCTCTACTATTGTCTCAAGGAGTTTCCCAACTCAAGCAGTTTTCTCTTTAACGGATCGGATACCAGTCAGATAGTCCAGCAGCTCATATCACCCTGACGGGGAATGAACTGTCACCTAAAGCAATCACAAAGAATTGGGCAAACTGTGTTCCAGATCTGTACACAGCTTATTAGTATGATGTATTTTTCTAGCACTGACCTCTTCTCCAGAACTTTACAGAATAAATAGTAATTTCACTAACTGTCCTGAGAGGGGCTTACAATCTAATCCCTGCTATAGTCATAGTGTAATGTCCTACCATACTATTATTATTATGTATTTATATAGCACTGACATCTTCTGCAGCACATTACAGAGTACATAGTCATGTCACTGACTGTCCTCAGAGGGGCTCACAATCTAATCCTACCATAGTCATAGTCTAATGTCCTGCCATATTATTATTATGTATTTATATAGCACTGACATCTTCTGCAGCACTTTACAGAGTACATAGTCATGTCACTGACTGTCCTCAGAGGAGCTTATAGTCTAATCCTTCCATAGTCATAGTCTAATGTCCTGCCATATTATTATTATGTATTTATATAGCACTGACATCTTCTGCAGCACTTTACAGAGTACATAGCCATGTCACTGTCGTCAGAGGAGCTCACTATCTAATCCCTACCATAGTCACAGTCTAATGTCCTACCTACCATATTATTATTGTGTATTTATATAGCACTGACATCTCCTGCAGCACATTACAGTGTCCAGGCTGGGAAGTGAGCGTTGCTACCCCGTTATTAGTATTGTTTAGCAGGTTACGTCCTGCTGAGTTTGATAGAATCCAGATGAGGCAGTTCTACAAGTTCTGCAGCCAGTTAGAGGTGAGGAGGAGACACGCCGGTATAGGGAAGCTGCCATGGCTGAGCAGCTGTTGAATTTGCTGCTTGTCTGGCTATTGTGCTGATGCATTGTGTATTAGGGATAGTTTGTATGGATTTAGCACTGGTAGTGTTGTGGTTATTTCCTAACTCCCGCCTGTAATCAGCCGTTGATTGACAGACGCATAGATATCCGCACGCGTTTGTACAGGGTTCTGCTGAGCGGCAGGTTATTATTATTTTTCATTCATATAGCGCTGACATGTTCTGTAGCGCTGTACCCACTACAAAACAAATAGTGGGAAGTGTAGATAATACATGTGACTGTACAATCAGGACATCCAGCAATACAAATACATACATACTGTAGTAGATGTGATTTGAGACATCACCAATATTGGTACAGCGGTATATGATAAATTACATCAGAATAAGAAACAATAGGAGGATGTCCCTGTCCTTGCACGCTTACAATCTAGAGGGTAGTGGGTGGAGTCATTAGGGGAGGAGACACAGGGGTTAGCGGATGAGGCAGTGCGCCTCCAATGCTACCTAATCGCAAATTATAGGCTTGTCTGTTTTGAGAGAATGTTTGAAGTTTTCCAGTTAGCAGGCGTTTGTCATAAGTGTTTTGTACAGCAATCCAATGGTGCCCATACATGGTGAAATTAAAATGTTTGCTTTGGCCAATGCGATCGAATAGAGTGAAAATCAACACATTTATTTATTTATTTATTTATACCAAGAAATAGCAAACGATTATTCTGTTGTTTTTTTTTTAAATAAAATCTGATCGGATATGTTGGGAAAAATCTGGGTGATTGTAAAATTGTATAGTGTATGGTAGGTTGTATAAGAAAATACTATTAGATTTTTTTTCATATGTGAAATATACATATATACGATTGTGTATGGTACCTCGAAAAGAATCTTTAAACGATGTGACCAAACGGTATATAATCGATTGAATCTCTCTGAAAAAAAAACAAAACAAAAAAACATTGTACTGTGTATGGGTGCCATTAGAGTGATTTTTCTGTAATTTTTTTTTTTTTATGGCTTGCATTCACAGAGCGACTTGCAATTGCATTTTTCAATACAGGTAGTCCCCGACTTACAAACGGCCGACTTACGAATGACTCACTGATACGAACGGCATGAATTTTGTGTTTCCATGGGAACAAGTCAAAAAAAATTTTTTTTTCAAATTGGACTTGTAGTTTTTGAGAAAATAGATTTTAAAAAAATTCAAAGAAAAAATGGATTTAACATTTGTATAAGCAGGTATACAGGCACAGAGGAGGTACAGAGGAGGTACAGGGGACAGAGATGGCACAGAGGGGGACACTGGAGGCACAGAGGAGGTACAGGGGACAGAGATGGCACAGAGGGGGACACTGGAGGCACAGAGGAGGTACAGGGGACAGAGATGGCACAGAGGTGGACACTGGAGGCACAGAGGAGGTACAGGGGACAGAGATGGCACAGAGGGGGACACTGGAGGCACAGAGGAGGTACAGGGGACAGAGATGGCACAGAGGGGGACACTGGAGGCACAGAGGAGGTACAGGGGACAGAGATGGCCCAATGTTCCAACTTAAGAACAGCTTTAGGATAAGAATGAACCTACAGTCCCTCTCTCGTTCGTTAACTGGGGACTACCCGTATTCATTTTTTTTTTCTTGCTCGGGTAGTGAAATCGCTGCAAAATTGCTTTTTGATAAATAATTTTGCAGCATTTGAATCTGTATCATTGGAGCGCAATCACTCCAAAAAAAGCTGCAGGACCCGTGATTTTGATTTTGCTAATGGCAGTCGCTCCTGTGGGCTCACCTCCATTGACTTCATTAGCCTAGCGCTATTGGTATCGCAGCCAATCGCCAGCGATTCCAAACTGTGGCTCTGATGGGCCGCAGCCCTGTTATCTGCTATGAGAATGGGCTGCAGGGAAGGACGCTTTGTGTGATCGTCCATCACCTGCTCAGCCATCTCTCACACCCATATATTCCTATTGCGTTTATCAGTATGATCTACTAGACTCCCCTTGAGAAAAATGCAGAGATGGCCGATGGCCGGACACTCCAAGCAGCGTTTGGGGACACGGGATCTAACACTGCGCGTTACGGATGCCTGACAACAGGGCTGTAACTAGAGGGGAGCAGACTCTGCCATCTGGGGGGCCCAAAGCTGTAAGGGGGCCCCAACCACTAACTTTCCCTTCCTCCGATACAGGGGACTATTCTTCAGATCAGGAGATTTGCGGCTACACTTGTTATGGGTGTGAAGATCATGATGGCTACACTTGTGTTATGACCCTTGTGAGATGGGCCCCCAGGCTGTGAATGGCACTAAGGGGAGGCATTGAACATTGGGGGCCCCATCAAAGTTTTGCTGAGGGGCCCCTGAATTGTAGTTACACCCCTGCCAGGCAATCGACTCAATGGCCTCTCTCATTCGTTTCAGTGATAGGCCTTGGGAGTCGGCCTTCAAAAGCTTCAATACACTAAGACAGTGGTCCTCAAACTAAGGCCCCCAGGCCGAATGTGGCCCCCTGAGGCTTTTTTACCGCCCCACATGCACAATGTATTACTTATAGATGCGATCAGCTACATCTTTAAATATTATTGGTCCGCATTTAGAATAGCAGTGCTGGCACCACCCATCCACATGGAAGCCAGAAAGCAAGTAATTCGCTGGTTTCCAATCACATCCCACATCAGGTGACACTGCCATCCAATTGGACTGCAGGTTGTCACCTGGGTATGCTTCACTGTCTGGCACGTAAAGACATCATTTTATGTATATTCCGGCCCCCCAGCAGTCTGAAGTATGTTGACTCGGCCCTCGAACCAAAACGTTTGGGGACCGGCCCTGCCCTAAGACCTGTTTGGTAAAAATAGAGTGTTCAGTAATTTACCTCATGCGGTAAAAGATATATTTTCTGAGTATTTACTACGATTTTCACACATGCGGTTTGGTAATTTACAGAAAAACTGCATGACAATTTGCTAAGATTTTTATCATTTGATGGATAATTGCTGCACAGGGAAAATTAATAAAAAATAGAGAGCGTTTTTTTTTTAAATTATACTAGTAAAGTGCAAGTCCAAGCTGCGTGAAATGAACATAAAATTAATAGTATCAGCTCCAAGCCATTGATTTCTGATTAATCATTTTTTAATTACTACTATCCCAATATCGCTTATCTGGATATCGCTAGCCGTTACCGCTGCACACCCAATCGAGAAAGTCGGCCCGACATCTTGCAGCATGTACGACAGATTCATGAGGCCAGTTACGGCCCGAAATTGGCCGCATCGTTGATCGAGCATGCCACTTGGCAGCACCGATTTTCATCCGATCTGATAATAATAATGAAATTGGATGGCCGACCGGCCGCCAAGTCACCTGATGTATGGCCACTTTTAGAGCAACATTTATGGACCCACTACTTATGTTTGTTATGTGAGCATTTATTTGACAATAGTAAAAGCAGGGCTTGATCTGCATGGAGGATTGTCCATTCATGGAGCTCAGGAACTGCCCCTCTTAGCCTCTTACCTGTGTCCACTCCCCCCCCCCCCCCCCCTACGGTAAATCTACCCGCCTCTTAATCATCAGGCCTTTGTAACTTCAGTCATCTGGAGAGAGTCAGGGTAAGTTCACACTGGCACTTATGTTAAATGCCAGGAACACTTCCCCAGCATTTAGTGGGAATTGGAATGAGTTTTATGGTATTTTATGACATTTTTTTAGCATTTGCTATAGCTAGGACAATGCCAGAATGGAGATGTATTTAGTGTTTCACCCAAAACTCCTTCCAAATTCCCTAAAAAACATCTGCCGGCCGTTCACACTAGTTTTTGGCAGGCGTTCCCATAGACCTGTAGACGTTACATCCCCAAAGCAGCCCAACTGTGACAAAAACCTGCAGGCAATATTTCCTAAACGCACAGCCAGACAAATGCTACTCCTAATGGGAACCGTCTTGTTAAGACTAGCTTCACACTATAGCTAAAAACTAGGGTTTTCCTGTTGTTTCTTTTCTGTTGCCAGGTGAGGAATGGGAAAATGCGGTTGAAAATGCAGACACAGGGTCGATGGCTGTTTTCACACTAGTGACAGATGTCAACACTCACTTGATGTCATGTTCAACGGATGCTGCTTGAAGGACCTTTTGGCTGTCTAATGGACATCCTATGGTGATTTCCTCAAGAATATCCTCGAGAAAGGACCTCACCACACCTCCAGACATGTTGCCACTGGTCCTCCAGACATGTCCTCACCACAGCTCCAGACACCTGCCCACTGCTCCTTCAGAAATATTCTCACCACACCCCCAGACACATGCTCACTGCTCCTCCAGACATGTCCTCACCACACCTCCAGACACATAACCACTGCTTCTCCAGAAATATCACCACACCTCCAGACGCGTACCCACTGCTCCTCCAGACATGTCCTCACCACACCTCCAGACACAAAACCACTGCTCCACCGGACATGTCCTCACCACACCTCCAGACACGTGCCCACTGCTCCTCCAGGAATATTCTCACCACACCCCCAGACACATGCTCACTGCTCCTCCAGACATGTCCTCACCACACCTCCAGACATGAAACCACTGCTCCTCCAGACATGTCCTCACCACACCTCCAGACACGTGCCCACTGCTCCTCCAGGAATATTCTCACCACACCTCCAGACACATGCTCACTGCTCCTCCAGAAATGTCCTCACCCAGTGTCGGACTGGGAGGTGGAAAAAATTAGGAATTCCACCTGCTGGCCAAGCAGCAGAAACCCTGTGTTACCACTCTCAATAGTCACCTGTAGCAAGTCTGCTTCTTCTTCTGCTGCTTAGCCAACAAGTGAATTTTCCTCAGCTTTACCACCTCCCAATCCAACACTGTCCTCACCACACCTTCAGACAGGTACCTGATGCTCCTCCAGAAATGTCCTCATCACACCTCCAGACATATACCCACTGCTCGTCCAGAAATTTCCTCTCCACACCTACAGACACGTGCCCATTGCTCCTCCAGAAATGTCTTCGACACACCTCCAGACACGTGCCCACTGCTCCTCCAGAAATGTCTTTGACACACCTCCAGACATATACCCACTGCTCGTCCAAAATCTGAAGGAGCAGTGGGGTGTGCTTGGAGGCGTGGTAGGGATATGTCTGGAGTTGTGGTGAGAGGACATGTTTTGAGGAGGACATGTCTTCTGTCGCAAGACACTTATGTGAATTTAGCCTTAACTATATGTGGATTTCACACTAGTAATTTTTTGCTTGGCTAACCAAATACTAAAATCTGCCTGGCCGAGATGTAGCTTTAGGCTCAGTCCTGCCGTCTCCACACCCGAGCTAATTTAAACCCCTGAGTTGTGTGCTGAAGGTACAGGGAAGGTTTGGAGGCTAGTTAGGCAGTTTACATGCCTGAGGGGTCAGTCTCAGGTCCTGCATTATGCCTTTAGTTTTGCCTGTTAGTTTTTGTGGCTTTGTAGTTCTGATGTGCTGGAGGCTGTTTATCACCCCTTGAGGCGGAACGCTACCTATACGGCACCCTAATGGCCCAATTTATTCCTTTCCTAAAGTCATTACTCAGCCACCAATCATTATGTTCTCATGCTCTACCTGAAAACTTACCTTAACTTTTGTCATGAAACTTCAGTTATAAATGCAACTAGTTTCTGAAAATCTCTTTACAGTCATTTTCAACCTAACAGCAAATTATTGTTATAATTATTTTTTAGCCTTACTTTTGCATCATAAGTCATAACTCTTACCAGTACAGGCGTTCCCCCACCTACCTAACAGGTTCCGTTCTGGGAGATTGTTAGTTGAATTGGTTAGTTCAGTGATCTGCAAACTTGGCTCTCCAGCTGTTAAGGAACTACAAGTCCCACAATGCATTGCGGGAGTCTGAAAGCCACAGTCATGATTCATAAAGGCTAAGAGTATTAAAGGCAGAGGATCAGCAGTTACAGCCAGGAAATCTGCATTATTAAAATTATATAAATACGTCAGCCTCTTTATCCCTCCCACTTTAGGTGTCCTTTAAGACTTTAAAGGGACACTTAAGTAAAAAAAAAAAAGAGTTTTACTCTCCTAGGGCTTCCAATAGCCCCCTTGCAGCTGTCCGGTGCCCTCGCCATCTTCCTCCGATCCTCTTGGCCCCCGCCCGGCAGCCACTTCCTGTTTCGGTGACAGGAGCTGACAGGCTGGGGACGCGAGTGATTTCTTCGCGTTCCCAGACACATTAGCACCCTCTATGCTGCTATATGGTATATGATATGTGCTATAGTAGCAATAGATGGCGCTATTGTGGCCAGGAACGCGAAGAATCACTCGAGTCCCCAGCCTGTCAGCTCCTGTCACCGAAACAGGAAGTGGCTGCCGGCGGGGCCAGGAGGATCGGAGGGAGACGGCAAGAGCACCGGACAGCTGCAGGGGGCTATTGGAAGCCCCAGGTGAGTAAAACTCATTTTTTTTGTTTGACTTAAGGTGTCCCCTTTAAGCCATTCTCTAAGGCTGAGCACAAATGGGTGGGGGTTGGTGCGCTAGTGGTATCTCATGGAGGAAAGGAAATAGAGAGGGGGAGGCCGGGTTATCTCAGATGAGGGGGGTAAGGAGCACTAGAGGAAGGGGGGGGAGTTTATCTCAGATGAGGGGGTAAGGAGCACTAGGGGAAGGGGGGAGTCTATCTCAGATGAGGGGGTAAGGAGCACTAGAGGAAGGGGGGGGGGGCGTTTATCTCAGATGAGGGGGTAAGGAGCACTAGAGGAAGGGGGGGGGGGCGTTTATCTCAGATGAGGGGGGTAAGGAGCACTAGAGGAAGGGGGGGCGTTTATCTCAGATGAGGGGTAAGGAGCACTAGGGGAAGGGGGGGGGGAGTTTATCTCAGATGAGGGGGTAAAGGAGCACATTCAGATGAAGGGAGGGGGTGGGGCCACGTGGCGCTGTAGCTCATTAGCATGCATAGCCAATAGGATCCAGGGGGATATAGCCTGTGCTGTTTTTCCTCTCTGGGCTTGTTAAGCTTTACCTGCTTACTCATCAGCGCTGGCGAGTTAAGCGGGATGGGTATAGATTCTCTGATGAGTAACACGGGGACACCACGCTGCTTTTCTTCTTATCCGAGTCTGCTAATGGCTTCCTTTCCGAGAGCGCTCTCCTTGTTACAGCAACACAATGCGGATAAGAGGCACTCTGCATAAAGGAATTACAATGATTATAAGACTAGCGGGAGGTCACTTACCTCAGAGGCGCTGAGTAAAGACGGGTCACCTGAGGAAACGGGTTGTGTTTTAATGCCTCAAATACATTGTGCTTACTTAGAGGTACACAACCTCCCTCTGAAGGCTAATGCTATCTTCAGCCTCCCCAATTTTATCACATATGAAAGCAAGATTGTCTTATTCAATGGCGGCACTACACTGGGGCACGCTGGGGCACTGCCACACTCCCCCCCCCCCCCCCCCCCACCCCCCGGGAATCACTGTGCCCCTCTGAGTGCCCCCCCTCCCGCACTCAGTAACATACAGTGTCCTGTTTCCAGGCTTCAGCAGTGTACAGTGAACAGGATAGGGTCTGTAAAAAACCCTCCATTTCAGCCTGAGTCTATGTAGGCGTTAAGTAAACCAAGGGTCTTATCTATTTGCCATAAATACCTCACAATCCTTGCAAGACCCCTTGTGTATCTGGATGTGATGGGCCGAAATTTCGCATTTCGCATCATAATCGTAATGTGAAATTTCAGGGAAAATCGTAATTGGTTTCGTATGTAGTAGTAGTATGTCATAATTTCGCATAATTTTTTGCGTAATTTTTGCGCAAGTTTGGCAGTGAATAGCAAAGCCCCCATACATGCTATTGCTACCAAAATTGCTACATATGTTAAAGAGGAACTTCAGCCTAAAACAAACATACTGTCATTAAGTTACATTAGTTATGTTAATTAAAATAGATACGGTAATATAATCTCTTACCCGCCCTGTTTAAAAGAACAGGCAAATGTTTGATTTCATGAGGGCAGCCATCTTTCTGGTTGAAAGGAGGTGACAGGGAGCATGAGACGACAGTTCCAACTGTCCTGTGTGCTGATCACCCCTCCCAGTTGCTAGGCAACGTGAATAACAACATAGGACATCCCATCATGCTTTGCACAGCATCAGGGGAAAAAAAGCCCAGGCAGTTTTTCTTTGATGGGTGGAGCTTAGCTTCTGTGCAGCTAAAAATGATGCTTTAGTAAGTAAAAACAAACTTCTGATGCTGTGAAACTGTTAAAGAAATACCAAGCCTTTTCAGTGGCTGCTGAGTAGATTTTTAGTCCGGAGGTTCACTTTAAGGAGAATAGTGGGTTACAATTTACAAAAATAATTGTTCACAAAGACATTGTAGTTTTTGAGGAAATGTCATTTTTCTAGTTTAAAAAACATTTTTTCTTTGCATTTTTTAATCGATTTTCTCAAAACTATATGGTCTTTTTGAAAAATTATTTTTTCCCTTGCAACCACTTTTCCCTTTACCATAGGTAGCCATTTTGGTAACAATAGTACGTTTGCCAGGCTTTGCTATTCACTGCCAAAGTCAGCACAACATTGCGTGGCATTTCGCGAAAATTACGCAACTTTTTTTATGCGAAATTATGAATGACTACGAAATCAATTTAGTTTGCAAATCGCAATTACGTGTTGGTGTACTTGCGAAAATGTAAGCAAAATTTTGCAAAATCGTAGTTTTGCTGGTTACGATCATCACTAGATGACACTTATGATTGTAATGTTCTAACATTGTCAGTGGAGCCATTTATTGGCTAGCTTTTACATTAGACAATAAATTATCCCGTTTCAAAACTTCCTGCAAAATACAAGCTTTAGGGCTCGTTTCCACTATCGCAGAATCTGCATGCGTCCAACGCATGCAGATTCGCACATGTAATGCAAGTGGATGGGCCTGTTTCCACTGTAGCGTTGTTGAGGTGCGTTTTTTTCAGCGGTTAAAAAAACGCACAAAAGAGCCAACGAATTCGCCTGCGAGTGGAATGCATGCGAATCGCCGCTAATGTATTTAATAGGAAATTCGCATGCGGCTATGGTATGCGAATTTTCATGCGAATTCGCATGCGAATTCGCATAGGTACCAATGTAATTCAAACAGGCAGTGACATGGTTAATTTCGCATATACCCTCACATAATGCGAATTCGCATGCGAATTCGCTGGCAAAAACCGCGCAAAAATTCGCATCCGCATGCTATTTCATGGAATTTCAACAGCGGTGGAATCCAGGCGATTCTGCACCGCAATAGTGGAAACGAGCCCTTAGCTAGTCTGCAGCAGTGCTTAGCTACTAAGATAAGGAATTACACATACAGTGTTCCTCTCCGCCTGCCTCTCCCCCCTCCCCTTGCTTGGTAGAAATCGTCAGAGACAAGGGCTGGGGTTGGAATGTTTTGTCTGTAATCTGTCCACACAGGAGCAGCTTGCTAGCAAGTAGGGACTAAAGCAGGCCAGCCAACTAGCCAAGTACATCTGTAGGTAGCTTTTCTTCCATAATGGCACCATCATTGGACAATTTGTTCTGCTCAAAAGCCTCTGACTCCTGAGTTCTGTTTGTGATGTTTACATTTGGTTTCTATCATTGCTGAACTAACCTTAATCTTATCACTTGAGTTAGGTAAAAAATATCAAATGCCTGGTACAAACCATACAATTTTCTGTTAGATTTTTTCTGTTATGCTGGGCATGCACGGCTCGATTTTGCCGCTCAATTCTCCCGCTCCATCTTTTCGCCGCTCTATTCCGTAGTCAATTCTCTTATCTTCCGCTTGTTTTTCTAATCTTTTTCCATTCACTGCTATCCGGAATCGAGCGGGGAAACGATTGGGCGGGACATCGGACATGTTGGATATTATCTATTGAGCCATCTTAACCTTCCTGGCGGTAAGCCCAAGCTGAGCTCAGGCTATGTCGCGCAGGAAGATATATCAGCCCCTGGTGGGGGCGATTTGGGGCATTTAAAGTGCTGTACGCGTAGCTAGCACTTTGCTAGCCGCGCGTACAGCTTGATCGCCGCCGCTCTGCAGCGATCGCCCGCACGCAGCGGCAGAAGTTGCGCCCCCCCCCCGCCAGAGCCCTGCGCTGCCGGGACCAATAAGTTCCGGGCAGCGCTATGGGCTGGATCGGAGGCGTCTGACGTCAGGACGTCGGCTGACGTCCAGGACGTCGACTGACGTCCATGACGTCATTCCGATCTTCGCCATGGTGACAGGAGAAGCCAAACAGGGGAGCGCGTTATATACATGTTCCCCTGTTTGCTATTGATGCCGGCGATGATCGCACTAGAGGGACACATGCGCCCTCTAGTGGTGTTTCATGTAGCTACCATTCTGGTAGCTTTACATGAAACAAAAAAAAAAATTAAAAAAAAAAAAAGGATTTTTGCCTATATGGCAAAAAAAAATTAACCGCCAGGGAGGTTAATGGCTCAAAATCGAGCCGTGTATTCCCAGCATTAGATTTTTCTTTTAGATTTTCTGTTCAGCTGGGTACACACGGTACAATTTTCCGTGCGATAGATGGAAAAGATAGATAAAATCCATCATGTCCGATATTGCTCCCAATCGTTTCCACGCTCGATTTCTCATAGCGGTGAATGGAAAAAAAAATGAGAAAAACGAATGAAGATAAGTGAATCGAGCGGGAAATCGATTGTGAAATCGTGCCGAAAAAACGATCGGGTGACAAAATTGCACGAAAAAACGTAACGTGTGTATCCAGCATTAGATTATTTTCTGTAGAGACTGGTCATTATCTCTGGTGCATTGTCTTCTGGTGATCTCCTGCTGAGTAGAACAATGCCTAATTGCTCGGCAGAAAGATGGTTAGATAGATACATTTCCAACATGTTGAACTTTATCTATCTGGCAGGTAAATCTAAAGGTAGTCATACACTGGTCGATTTGCCATCAGATTCGACCAACAGATAGATCCCTCTCTGATCGAATCTGATCAGAGAGGGATCGTATGGCTGCCTTACTGCAAACAGATTGTGAACCGATTTCAGCCTGAAACCGTTCACAATCTGTGGTGGTGGTGGTGCTGCCGCCGCTTCCCCCCATCCCAGATACATTACCTGCTCCGCCGGCGCGACTCCCGGGTCTCCGCTCTTCTTCTCCGTCTCCGCTCTGGTCTCCAGGTCCAGCATGCTTTACTTCTTCCTGTCTGGGGGAAGTTTAAACAGTAGAGCGCCCTCTACTGTTTAAACTTCCTGCCGGGACAGGAAGAAGGGAAGCATGCCGGAGACCAGACCAGAGTGGAGACGGAGAAGAAGAGCGGAGACACGGGAGTCGTGCCGGCGGAGCAGGTAATGTATTGCAGCTCTATTGCGTCGGTCGTCGGGCACTCGAACGCCGCTAGCAATGCTCTTTACCCGCGGGCGATCGATGGGATCGGACGGCATGGATCAAAATTCGGCGTGTAGCGTGAACGATTGGCAGCAGATTCGATCCCAGTGATCGAATCTGCTGTCGAAACGGGCGCAAATCGGGCCAGTGTATGGCCAGCTTAATGCTGGGAATACACGGCTCGATTCTGCCGCTCGATTCTCCTTCCGCTCGTTTTTCTTATCTTTTTCCATTCACCTCTATCAGGAATTGAGCGGCAAAGCGATTGAACGGGAGATCAGACGTGTCAGAAATGATCTATCTAACCACCTATCTGCCGCGAAAACGACCCTTGTATTCCCGGCAGAACAGAAAATCTAACAGAAAAATGTATGGTGTGTACCTAGTATAAAGCTGGCCATGTAAATATCGATTTTGATCACGCAAATGGGCCCCACCAGCCAGTCATCATGCCCCCCTTTGTGTCCCCCCCCCCCCCACCACCACCAGAAAAAGTGTGCAGCTAGAGCCACCACTGGTCCTAAATACCGTAGTAACGTCGTTGGTTTTATGCATTAGACGTCTGCACTCTTTGCCATACATACTGTAGATTTATTATACCTGACTGCTGGTTCCTGGCTGATGTCATCTAGCTCCATGCTGGCAGCAGGGTGAGGGTTCCTCTCCCTGCACAGAGATGATCACATGACCTGACCCTGCCCACCCCCTCTCTTGCTGAAAGAGATTAACTCTTTTAAAATGATTTCAGAATGTAATACTTCAATATACCTACCCCCTCCTGCCTAAACCCCTCCCCCCCTCCCACACACACACACACACAGACCTGTTGCCTAAACCTAATTCCCCCTTCTAGTGCTCAAGCCATACTCCGGGCCTGCTATCAGCCAATCAGCTACTCTGATACAAACCTATATAGTATCTGATCGGCTACTTATGTAGAATCTGGGATATGTGATGGGCATATTGACAAGTTTGGACATGCTCTGGAAGGGGGGGGGGGGGGCTAGGAAGCTGGTATACACTTCAGGGGAAACTGGAGAATACTCTGAAAAACACCAGAAAGCTGGGGCATCATCTGAGCAGTACTGTGAAGCTTTGACACACTTGAGGGGTGGTGGTTCTGGGACGCTGGTAAACATGTTAGGGACCATTGGGTATCTGGAACTCACCTTAAAGTTCATTACAATGCTGGGACCCCATTTTAGGGAGCATGGAACACTTTGTGATGCTGGGACACAGTTAAAGGGAGCTTTAAAAAGCTGGGACATTCTCCGAGAAGCATCAGAAAGCTGGGACATGCTCTGAGGAGTTCCAGAAAGCTGGGATATGCTCTGAGGAGCACAAGAAAGCTAGGAAATGCTCTGAGGAACATCAGAAAGCTGGGATATGCTCTGAGGAGCTCCAGAAAGCTGGGACATGCTCTGAGGAACATCAGAAAGCTGGGATATGCTCTGAGGAGCACAAGAAAGCTGGAAAATGCTCTGAGGAACACCAGAAAGCTTGGATAGGCTCTGAGGAGCACAAGAAAGCTGGGACAGGCTCTGAGAGATACCGGGAAGCTGGGACATGCTCTGAGGAGCACCAGAAAGCTGGGATATGCTCTGAGGAACATCAGAAAGCTGGGGCAGGCTCTGAGGAACATCAGAAAGGTTAGATATGCTCTGAGGAGCACAAGAAAGCTGGGACATGCTCTGAGGAGCACTGGAAAGTTGGGACATGCTCTGAGGGACAACAGAAAGCTAGGATATGCTCTGAGGGGCACCAGAAAGCTTCTCCATGCTCTGAGGACACCAGAAAGCTGGGACATACTCTGAGGAGCAAAGCATGTTGTTTTGGCGCACGGCGCTCAGGGCAGAAACTAGGTGCCCCATAGCAGCAATGTAATGCTGAGTGGGGTGCGTAAGGGTAATTCAGGGCTCCAGTGGCTGCCGGACCCAGAATTACATCTCCCTCCATGTTGCTGTAACTCAGAGGGGGAATAGTAAAGCTGCCAGGGAGTTTTGCGGCAGCAGGGAGTGCCATCATTCAGCTCACCCTGAGCACAACTTGCGATTGAGGAGCACCAGAAAGCCACGAGATGTTCCAGAGAGCGCTAGAAAGCTGGAGTATGCTCTGTAAAGCATACTCTCTTTGCAATGAACTTCGAAGAGAGTATGCTCTTTGAAGATCATTTGAATGCTGGGGCACACCTTGATGGCCATTAGGAAGCTGGGACACAGTTTATTGAGTGCTGGATAGCTAGGAGACTCCTTGGCGGCTATTGGGATGCTGGGACACAGGTTAGGGAGCACTGGGAAGCTGGGAGACCCCTTGGCGGTCATTGGGAAGCTGGGACACAGTTTGAGGAGCACTAGGATGTTGGGAGATCCCTTGATGGTCATTGGGAAGCTGGGACACAGGTTATGGAGCATTGGGAAGCTGGGACACAGGTTATGGAGCACTGGGAAGCTGGGAGACCCCTTGGCAGTCATTGGGAAGCTGGGACACAGGTTATGGAGCACTGGGAAGCTGGGAGACCCCTTGGCAGTCATTGGGAAGCTGGGACACAGGTTATGGAGCACTGGGAAGCTGGGAGACCCCTTGGCAGTCATTGGGAAGCTGGGACACAGGTTATGGAGCACTGGGAAGCTGGGAGACCCCTTGGCAGTCATTGGGAAGCTGGGACACAGGTTATGGAGCACTGGGAATTTGGGACTGTGGGACATGCTATGGGAGGGGAGCTCTTGATAGCTGCTAGGTACTATGGAGAGCATTGCCGTGACTCACTCGTCCGTTGTTACTTCGGCTGTTTTCGCCATTGCCCCTAAATAACTACCATAATTCCCTGCACAAGTATGTGTATACAGTAGGGCTTGTGGGAATGGGGGTACCTCATTTAAAGCGGACCTGAAATCAAAACTTCCTCTCTGCTCTAAAAGATATTTAACAGCATAATAACCTTTAAAGAAGAAAATGTCCTTGTTACAGCTGATACAAATCCTGCAAAAAATCTGCATTGTGTCTACTTCCTGCTTTCATGGAAGCAGACTTAGAGTTAACATCCTGTGTTTACAAATTAGTTGCTCTGCCGAGGCAGCCAGCTAACACAGCTGAGAGATCAAATTACACTTGTGCTTAGTCACAGATGAGGGGTAATTAAACAGGCTAAACTCTCTAAATACATTCAGGGTGCATTTCTCTGTTTTCCTTCTGTCCTGTGTAAGAGTTCAGGACCACTTTAAGTTATGGCGACCCAGACATTCTGCTGAAGACACTGCCAGGCACAGTATCGCCTTTGTAATGCAGAAAGTATTCGCAGGCTGTGGCTTCCAGAAACGCGACCCGCCCGCTGCCCGTCAGAAGCTGTTAAATGGAGCTTCATCTTCCTATGTATCCCCTCTACTTGGCGTGACCTATGCTCGCCATGACTGAAGCGTAGCAAGCACATCGCGCACCTATGGAGAGGGGACAGCTTGCGCACGCTGGTTTGTTTCTCCGAGTATTGATGTATTTATATAAGTGCAATCACGCTGCACAACGCAGCTGTGGGTGTAAATTAGGATGTCGATGCGTTACAGTTAAATTAATTTGAACGTCTATATGCATCGATAAAACCTGGGGAAGGCTCCCTGTTTATAGCACCTTGTATGTGTCTCCTGAAGACTGTCCGCCAGAGGCAGCCAACCAGCCGAGGGAGGCATGCTGAGGCGTGCAGGGCATGCTGGCAGTTGTAGTCGTCCTTCGCAGTGAATCGTCAGGTTGGCGGTTCGGTGCGGCGCAGTCAGTCTGTTGTGAGTCATGCTGTCACACACGCGGTGTGTATGTATATATATATATATATAGAGAGAGAGCGAGCGAGCGAGCGAGAGAGAGAGAGAGAGAGAGGTGTGTGTCACCCTGCATAGACAATGGAACAGGGAAAAGACGGAATTTTTAATGACAAGGTGCGTAATCCGCTGCCTCGGGGGCCGTAGTAACAGCGCTGACTTCTAGAGTCATGTATACCGGGACGCCAGGGTTGCGGAGTGCTGAGCAGGGCAGTTTCTGGCCTTTTTTGCATCTCGGGCAGAGATAGATTCGATAATTCAAATTCAACAGCGCTACCAATCCACGTCCTGTGCCTAAACTGGATCACAAAGTCCGAATACAACTCTGGCCTGAGTGATTATAATCTATCCATAAGGGCTTGTTTACACTATGGGCGTTTGCGGGTTTTTGTAAGCGCTGGCGATTTTAGAAATCGCCCCAAAAGCACTTGTGCAATGATTCTCTATGAGAGTTGACATATGAGCGTTTCGATTGCTTTCCGTCTACAGAAGCGCTGCCTGTACCATTTTCTGAGCGCTTTGCCTCAATGGAAGGTATAGGGAAATCGCAAAGCGCTTGAAAAAGCGCTTTGTATAGCGATTTCCTGAGCGCTTTAATGAATAAATACATAGGGCCTGATTCACAAAGCGGTGCAAAGTGTTTGCACTCCTGTGAAAACCCCTGTATCACGCCTAAACTCAGTTTAGGCGTGATAAAATGAAACTCGCGCAAAGTTTTGCGCGCGCAATCGCCCGGCGCACGGTGCAGTTCGCGCGATGTGCCCATTAAAGCCTATGGGCGCTGCGCACGGAATTGCGGGACTTTGCGCGCGATAAAGAGCAAAAGCGGTGCTAACTCAGCATTGCACGGCTTATCACGCCTAAAGTCTTTTAGGCGTGATAACTGAGTTATCACTGCTTTGTGAATCGAGCCCATTGTATTTATTCATTGCCGGGTGAAAGAGTTGATGTCAGGAAGTGAAAGGAACAAATCGCTCTGCAAAAGTGCTTTTCTAAGCGCAAAGCGCAGGGGAAAGTGCTTAAAGAGGAACTCCAGTGAAAATAATGTAATAAAAAAATGCTTCATTTTTACAATAATTATGTATAAATGATTTAGTCAGTGTTTGTCCATTGTAAAATCTTTCCTCTCCCTGGTTTACTTTCACACATTTATCACATGGTGTCATTTTACTGCTGGCAGGTGATATCACTGGAAGGAGATGCTGCTTGCATTTTTAGCAATTGGAAACAGGTGTTATTTTCCACAATGCAACAAGGCTCCCACAGTGCACAGTGTGATGTCAGGGCCTCAGAGCTGTGAGACGCTGACATCACACTGTGGGGGGGGGGGGGGGGGGGGGGGTTCACCACAAAATCAGCCATACAGAGCCCCCTGATGATCCGTTTGAGAAAAGGAAAAGATTTCTCATGGGAAAGGGGGTATCAGCTACTGATTGGGGTGAAGTTCAATTCTTGGTTACGGTTTCTCTTTAAAAAACTCAATAAACTACTCAGCGCTGGCGATTTATAATGTGAACAGGCCTAAGAGCAGTATAGCAGCTTCTCACACAATATGTTAGGAATCACACTCACCAGCTCCCCTGACTCCTTATAACAGGAGTCAGTATGGTGGTGAAGGGTCTCAGCCCCCTTCAAGCTATGTGGTTGTCTTGTCTCGCTATGTGACTCAATTCCTGATCGCCGATAACGACCTCTCTGGACATCCTCTGGACCCCACTACAGGGTAATGACACTGATGTTCCTTGATCCTGTTCCTCCACTACAGAGGAATGGCTCGCACTCTATAGGGTTTCGTTTTCCTCAAATAAAAGCAACAGCTTGCATAGTGTAACACTGTTTAACCACTTGAGGACCATGGGCTTAAACCCCCTTAAAGACCAGGCCATTTTTTACAAAATGGGCCACTGCAACTTTGAGACTTCGCTGCAGGGCCGCACAACTCGGCACACAAGTGATTCCCCCCCCCCCTTTTCTGCCCACCAATAGAGCTCTCTGTTGGTGGGGTCCGATCGCTCCCCCAATGTTTATTTTTTTTTTTTAGTAAATATTTATTTTTATTTTTTCGGATACATTTCCCTATTTTATTTTTATTTATTTTTCTCCCGCCCTCCCTCTCCCCACCAACCAATCAGCATGATCGACTGTCATAGGCTTCAGCCTTCAGCTTCATGTTTCCCAGGGGGACAGCCGTGTCACACGGCTGTCCCCAATACAGTGCTGCCTTAGATCGCAGCGCTGTACGGCTATAAAAGATGGCGGTTTCTCCGTCTAACAGTCTCCTAGCGGCTGATGGCTCCGCTCCGTCATTCATGCGGAGATGTGTGCGCGATCTCCTGCAAATCCCCGCCCCAGAACTTGACGCCAGTTGGTGTTAGGCGGTCCTGGGGCTGCCGCCTTGATCACGCCCATTGGCAGTAGGCGGTCCTTAGGTAGTTACTAAATGAATTTTAAAGAACCATAAAAACACTCACAAGTGTAGCACTATGATACAGCTTAGAGCTGTGTGGCCGGGCTCTCACCGGGCGCTACTGCAGTTCACCGCGCCGTCAGAAACTGATCCTTCCATGGGTGTAGGGTTAGGCAGCAGGCAGGATGTAGGGTTAGGCAGCAGGCAGGGTGTAGGGTTAGGCAGCAGGCAGGGTGTAGGGTTAGGCAGCAGGCAGGATGTAGGGTTAGGCAGCAGGCAGGATGTAGGGTTAGGCAGCAGGCAGGGTGTAGGGTTAGGCAGCAGACAGGGTGTAGGGTTAGGCAGCAGGCAGGATGTAGGGTTAGGCAGCAGGCAGGGTGTAGGGTTAGGCAGCAGGCAGGGTGTAGGGTTAGGCAGCAGACAGGGTGTAGGGTTAGGCAGCAGGCAGGGTGTAGGGTTAGGCAGCAGACAGGGTGTAGGGTTAGGCAGCAGACAGGGTGTAGGGTTAGGCAGCAGGCAGGATGTAGGGTTAGGCAGCAGGCAGGGTGTAGGGTTAGGCAGCAGGCAGGATGTAGGGTTAGGCAGCAGGCAGGGTGTAGGGATAGGCAGCAGGCAGGGTGTAGGGTTAGGCAGCAGGCAGGGTGTAGGGTTAGGCAGCAGGCAGGGTGTAGAGTTAGGCAGCAGGCAGGGTGTAGGGTTAGGCAGCAGGCAGGGTGTAGGGTTAGGCAGCAGGCAGGGTGTAGGGTTAGGCAGCAGGCAGGATGTAGGGTTAGGCAGCAGGCAGGGTGTAGGGTTAGGCAGCAGACAGGGTGTAGGGTTAGGCAGCAGGCAGGATGTAGGGTTAGGCAGCAGGCAGGGTGTAGGGTTAGGCAGCAGGCAGGGTGTAGGGTTAGGCAGCAGGCAGGGTGTAGGGTTAGGCAGCAGGCAGGGTGTAGGGTTAGGCAGCAGGCAGGGTGTAGGGTTAGGCAGCAGGCAGGGTGTAGGGTTAGGCAGCAGGCAGGGTGTAGGGTTAGGCAGCAGGCAGGGTGTAGGGTTAGGCAGCAGGCAGGGTGTAGGGTTAGGCAGCAGGTAGAGTGTAGGGTGTGTGTGTTATGATATTTAATTGCTGGGTGAGCAGGAAAACAAATGCCCTGGACAAAATACTTCCCTATTAGATCAATTCTGGATTAGCTATTCAAGTTAACACGAAATGCATATTTATACCGGTTCTCTTTGAAGTTGAGGGTTGATATTTGAATGTTTATTCTTGGGGGTGAAAGTGCTTTTTTAATAAGGAATTACGGCACAGTTTGCTCTTACTCAGCGCAGCAGCGACTCCTGTCAGAGGGTAGGCAGGGAGAAGCAATTATTTTGCCATTCTTGATAAACAAGACTCCTTGGGGAATTGGCGGCGAGTGCTTTTTGCGCTGCCCTTTTTCCAAAAAGTCCCCGTCAGAGGCCTGCGCAGACCATGGCTGCGGCTGGATGAGCGCACACAGGAAGCTAGTGACAGTGACAGATACAAAGTGACAGATCTGGGCTAGGGAGAGGGACGACTATCTCCGCTATCAGCTCCTCGTTCTGGCTGTGCTCAGAGCTGGCGGGATAAAGTCACAATCCCGTCTCTGGCCTTCTATCCAAACCGCAGACAAGTCTAGATAAACACGTCACGTGCTGCGCGTCCTTCATACGCCCTTGTCCTGAGCCGAGGACATTGGAGCGGGACAACCCCGAGGTCCTTAGAAGCCCCCTCCTCGGACAGAGGGTTAGGGCAGAACCCACTAGAGTGATTTTTTTTTTTTATTGTTGAGCATTTAGGGAGCGATTTAAATCGGCAGAGGCCAACGCCAGAGGCGTACAGATAGATCTGCTGCTGCATGATATTTTACAGACAATTGGCCTCAATTCACTAAGATCATACTGGAGATAATAAGGCAAGAGAAAACTTACCTCCACACAGTGGGAGAGTTATCTTCTCTCTTCATTCCTTACGTTACCTCTTCTGTAGTTAATTTACCTCTTCTGTAGTTAATTTACCTCCTCTGTAGTTATTTTCACACGCAGTTAATAAACAGCCTGTCTTTAACTCTGGAGTTATTTTAAGGATTGCAGAGTTAACTTAAAGACAGAAGAGTTAACTTTAGGCTTGCCTGAGGTAAAATGTTTCCTGAATACTACATGCTTTATCACCATGGTAACAACTCTAGAAGAGTTATTAAAGACAGGAGATAAGCTTAGTGAATTGAGGCCAAAGCATGTCCAAAGTCTGGCCCGCGGGCCAAGTGCAGCCCGCCGAACCTTTTCTGGTGACCCCCAAAGTGTTTACTCAGCTCTTCCTGTTCAGTAAGCCAGCACCTATTCAGTAAGGAGATCTTGGGCAGGACTCTTCAATACTGCTACTGCCTATAGAGCGCACCCTAGCGGCTGCAGCTGTGGTGCTTTGAGTCCTTCAGGAGAAAAGCGAGATATAAAGGTTACTTGTTTTAAATTCCATGCGGCCCACAGGCCATAGCTGTGGTGCCACTTGCAGGGCCCACCTTGTGTGCTCCGCCTTCCCCTTTGCTCACCTGTAGGTTATCAGCGACTGCTGTAGGTTTAGCAGCCACCATTTTGCCAGCAGCAGTAGCAGCCACTGTTTAGCAACTGCCACTGCGGTAGCATTAGTAACAGCCACTGTTTAGCAACTGCCACTGTCTAGTAGAATAAATAAATAGACTCGTTGCTCATAGGCTTAGTGAAAAATTACAAAATTATTAGCTTTAATGGAAAAATTTGTGCCATACACAGACCAACCAATTAAAAACATTTACAAATGGCCATGAATGAACTTTCACACACTCACATTGCCCATACATACCACCCCATTCACATTTCCCTACTTAGGAGATCCGCTCTTCTCACACTGGCAACTTAGTCTTCGGTCGCGACCATTCCTTGCCGTCGGGCCCAGTCACCGGCTCAACCCGCCCTGCCAGTTGCACAGAGGCAGGGAGCTCTGATAGTCCGGCCGCGGGTGCAGAGACACGCACTCCAATGTCTCGCTGTTTAGCTGCAGCCAATAGGGGAGTTCGCAGGCCACGGGACTTGAACCCGCCCACCTATGCGTTTCGCCCGCCCACAGCTGCCACTGTGCCAGCAGCAGTAACAGCCACTGATTAGCAGCTACCACTGAGCCAGCAGCAATAATAGCCACTGATTAGCAGTTACCACTGTGCCAGCAGCAGTAACGGCCACTGATTAGCAGCCGACACTGTGCCAGCAGCAGTAACAGCCACTGATTAGCAGCTACCACTGCGCCAGCAGCAATAACAGCCACTGCTTAGCAGCTGCCACTGCGGTAGCATTAGTAACAGTCACTGTTTAGCAGCTGCCACTGTGCCAGCAGCAGGAACAGCCACGGATTAGCAGCTACCACTGTGCCAGCAGCAATAACAGCCACTGATTAGCAGCTACCACTGTGCCAGCAGCAATAACAGCCACTGATTAGCAGCTGCCACTGTGCCAGCAGCAGTAACAGCCACTGATTAGCAGCTGCCACTGTGCCAGCAGCAGGAACAGCCACGGATTAGCAGCTACCACTGTGCCAGCAGCAATAACAGCCACTGATTAGCAGCTACCACTGTGCCAGCAGCAATAACAGCCACTGATTAGCAGCCGCCACTGTGCTAGCAGCAGTAACAGCCACTGATTAGCAGCTGCCACTGTGCCAGCAGCAGTAACAGCCACTGATTAGCAGCTACTGCAGTGCCAGCAGCAGTAACAGCCACTGATTAGCAGCCACCACTAGGCCAGCAGCGGTAGTAGCCACCGTTTAGCAGCTGCCACTGCAGTAGCACTAGTAACAGCCTCCGTTTAGCAGCTGCCACTGTGCCAGCGGCAGTAACAGCCACTGATTAGCATCTGCCATTATGCCAGCAGCAGTAACAGCCACTGATTAGCAGCCACCACTGTGCTATGAGCAGTAACAGCCACTGATTAGCAGCCGCCACTGTGCCAGCAGCAGTAACAGCCACTGATTGGCAGCCGCCACTGTGCCAGCATTAGTAACAGCCACTGTTTAGCAGCTGCCACTGTGCCAGCAGCAGTAATAGCCACTGATTAGCAGCAACCACTGTGCCAGCAGCAGTAACAGCCACTGATTAGCAGCCACCACTGTGCCAGCAGCAGTAACAGCCACTGATTAGCAGCCACCACTGTGCCAGCAGCAGTAACAGCCACTGATTAGCAGCCACCACTGTGCCATGAGCAGTAACAGCCACTGATTAGCAGCCACCACTGTGCCAGCAGCAGTAACAGCCACTGTTTAGCAGCTGCCACTGTGCCAGCAGCAGTAACAGCCACTGATTAGCAGCCGCCACTGTGCCATGAGCAGTAACAGCCACTGATTAGCAGCCACCACTGTGCCAGCAGCAGTAACAGCCACTGTTTAGCAGCTGCCACTGTGCCAGCAGCAGTAACAGCCACTGATTAGCAGCCGCCACTGTGCCATGAGCAGTAACAGCCACTGATTAGCAGCCACCACTGTGCCAGCAGCAGTAACAGCCACTGATTAGCAGCTGCCACTGTGCCAGCAGCAGTAACAGCCACTGAATAGCATCTGCCATTATGCAAGCAGCAGTAACAGCCACTGATTAGCCACAGATCTATACCAGCAGCAGTAACAGCCACTGATTAGCAGCCACCACTGTGCCATGAGCAGTAACAGCCACTGATTAGCAGCCACCACTGTGCCATGAGCAGTAACAGCCACTGATTAGCAGCCACCACTGTGCCAGCAGCAGTAACAGCCACTGTTTAGCAGCTGCCACTGTGCCAGCAGCAGTAACAGCCACTGATTAGCAGCCGCCACTGTGCCATGAGCAGTAACAGCCACTGATTAGCAGCCACCACTGTGCCAGCAGCAGTAACAGCCACTGTTTAGCAGCTGCCACTGTGCCAGCAGCAGTAACAGCCACTGATTAGCAGCCGCCACTGTGCCATGAGCAGTAACAGCCACTGATTAGCAGCCACCACTGTGCCAGCAGCAGTAACAGCCACTGATTAGCAGCTGCCACTGTGCCAGCAGCAGTAACAGCCACTGAATAGCATCTGCCATTATGCAAGCAGCAGTAACAGCCACTGATTAGCCACAGATCTATACCAGCAGCAGTAACAGCCACTGATTAGCAGGTGCCACTGTGCTAACTTTACACGGTATTTGGGTTACCATTTCCAGTGGAAATGTTTTATTTCATAAGATGTCACTGGCATAATGTACCTAATAAAAATAACTGCAAACAGCAAAAATTGTGTTTAATTTTGCTAGTTCGGCCAGCCAGCACTCTCAAGAAATAATGGCCTTCAGCATAAAAAGTTTGGACACCCCTAGGGCTTATAATTACCCCCACTCCTCACACACCAAATGCCTAAAACAAATCCCCTCTCCTACTGCCTAAAATAAACCTCCCACCTAATGCCTAAATGTAATCTCCCTCCTAGGCTTTTATTCAATGCACCCTTTCTCCAATGTTTTCTTCTAGGACAGGGGTAGGGAACCTGTGGCTCGGGAGCCATAGGTGGCTCTTTTGATGGCTGCATCCGGCTCACAGACATATCAGTAGAGGTTGATTCACTAAGCTACACTGCTCAAGCAGCGCAGCTTAGTGTGGCAACATTTTCAAAGTAGGCACGCTACTGCTGTAGCATGCACTACTAACTTACTCACACTCCCCCAAAACTAACGGCCGTTCCAAATGTCCCACTCTGGACCCTGTCCGGTCCAATGACCTTGTAGGACGATATCCGTGCAATTTGATTGGCCCAATAGGCTGTCGGTCACTTGAGTCAGCTAGCTAATTGTACAAGCTGTTAGTCGCTATTTCTCCTGTCTGGCTCTCAGGGAAATTGCTGATGTTGCTAAAACCCAAGAGAAGCTGAAGACACGTCTGACACTTCCGCTGCCCGGCGGATCAACTGTATACACATCACCATGGCAACAGGGACATGAGCCCTCTGCTGCGCATGCGCACTGTCCCAGTTTGAAACACATTGTATGGCTCTCAGGGAAATACATTTTAAAATATGTGGTGTTTATGGCTCTCTCAGCCAAAAAGGTTCCTGACCCCTGACCTAGGAGATAATTTGTCCTCTTCTGTTTAAAATAACTTTTCAGCATGTCATCAGCAGGTGTCCAAAGTGTTTATCAACATTTTAAACGTGATCTGTCTCCTTGACAGACACAATTACTTTTAATGTCTTGACCATGACTAATATCCAAGTTTCATAATTTTGTTACATTTTTATATATATATATATATATATATATATATATATTTTATTTATTTTTTTTTCCCAGGGCTGTGGAGTCGGTACAAAAATCTTCCAACTCCGACTCCTCAGTTTCTGAAACCACGACTCCGACTCCAACTCCGGGTACCCAAAATTGCTCAGACTCCGACTCCTCGACTCCGATTCCTTAGTCTAATACTTAAAGGGACTCCGAGCTCAAGTAAAAAAAGAAAGTTGTACTCACAGGGCGTTTTTCCAGCCCAGTGCTGGTCGGGAGGTCCCACGACGGCGTCCTGGCTCCTCTCCTAGTCCCCGCTCCGGAATGGCTGACAGGCCGCAGCCCGGGCGACACTCTCCCGAGTGTCGGGCTGCTCCTTCCGCGTATGACGCGGATTACGTCACACGCCGGCCGCCTCGCGTCATCACGGCGGCCGGCGTGGCAGTACTGCGCATGCGCAGCAGAGTGTCGCCCGGGCTGCGGCCGGTCAGCCATTCCGGAGCGGGGAGAAGGAGAGGAGCCAGGACGCCGGCGTGGGACCTCCCGACCAGCACTGGGCTGGAGAAAGCCCCTGGTGAGTACAACTTTCTTTTTTTACTTGAGCTCGGAGTCCCTTTAACAGGGCTATGTATTTTGTACAAAAATCATCCGACTCCAACTCCTCAGTTTCTGAAACCACGACTCCAACTCCGGGTGCCCAAAATTGCCCCGACTCCAACTCCGACTCCACAGCCCTGAATTATTTTCCATGTGTTTTCTTGTTCTACTTGCATGTGTGTAATTATTTCTTCACATTTCAAGGTATTCTTCTGCTGTTGGAACATTCAGATTAGGATTCTTATACTTTGCATTGTTCCATGTATTGCTTAGGCTTTCTTAATAAAAAAAAGGTCTTTGAAACTAGAATAACTTTTCAGCACTCTGCAATTGAAAAGGTACCAAAAAGCAGGTGAAAATTACTGTCAAAATAGTGCTGACCATTTTCTGGCATGCTGGCGGCTCTAAAGGCCCTTCAATAGGTAGGGTGTGAAAATATCACCTGGGAGAAAACATAGGAGGAAAAGGGACTTGAGTAAAAGTGCGTACACAATGCAGTTGTAATTGGCCAATTTTCTCACTTCCATGCAGTATAAGGGCTTACCTGCACATAGTATTCATAGTATTCAGGCTCGGTTCACAGTGGGACATCACAATGTGCTCCTGTTTTAAGGTCGAGACTTAAAGAGAAACTCTGACCAAGAATTAAACTTTATCCCAATCAGTAGCTGATAACCCCTTTTACATGAGAAATCTATTCCTTTTCACAAACAGACCATCAGGGGGCGCTGTATGACTGATATTGTGGTGAAACCCCTCCCACAAGAAACTCTGAGGACCGTGGTACGCCTGGCAGTTTCCTGTCTGTGAACCTTGTTGCATTGTGGGAAATAGCTGTGTACAGCTGTCTCCAACTGCCAAAAAAGCATGCAGCTGCTACATCACCTGCCAACAGTAAAAATGTCACCATGTAATAAATGTCAGAATGTAAATCAGAGAGTATATGTGGGGTAGTGAATGGGTCCCCCAAGAAAGGTGCGATCAGGCCACTCAGTGTTGCTCGGCTGCTCCCTGTAGATATTCACTGTGTAAACAAGCAAGAAGAAGGGGCGCTCTGAGACTCCCAGTATATTCAAACAGAAGCTCCAGTAGGAAAGGTCTCACCTTGATCTCCTGTGGCCAGTACAGCGTACACAGCCCCGATGAACATGCGTCCCTCTTAGCTTAGCCGGGGACCGGGCTCTCCGTATCAGCGTGGCGGAAGTGACGTCACCCCTCCCGACACTCTACACAGACGTAACTGCGGAGACACGGCGCTGGCATCCAGCCGCACTGAGGCTGCGTGGTATATGCGTCTGTATATCCGCATAAAAGGGGACCTACAAGGCCACTTTTACATGACAGATGCGTATATTTTTCCGCATAGGAAAAAATAAGAGAGATAAAAAGCCGCTTGTAAGCGGTCTATAAATACGAGGGGTCACAAACATATAAAAATGTATTAAAAGACAACGTGTTTTGCAGAGGAACAACCTCTGCTTTCTCAAGTCATTAATCCTACTACATTGGTCACAATTCATTTATATAACACACTGCAGCCAATCGGCTCTGTGTGGGAGGAGTGAGAAAAGTACCATATTGCACCTAAAGGAAAGGCCTTGTACATAAATGCTCTAAGTAAAAGGGAAAAGAGCCAAGGGCATACCTTATACATGAAAAAACCATTGTGTCAGGCTAGAAAAAGACTTTTTTTTATAAAAGGAGAGTAATCCCTTTTATAAAAAAAGTAATGAAGAATTTCTTATTGTTGAACTTGGGACGTGCATTATACAGTGATCTCCCTATGGATTTCTTTCTTGTGGACTATTGTTTACTGTATACACTGAGGGTATTTTATGTGGTATGAGGTCTTTGCCTTCTTTCCTAGTCTTTGAATATACTGGGAGTCTCAGAGCGCCCCTTCTTCTTGCTAGAATGTAAATCAGGGATTTAAAAGATTTTACAATGGGCAAACACTGACTTAATCATTTATACATAATTATTGTAAAAATGAAGCATTTTTTTATTACATTATTTTCACTGGAGTTCCTCTTTAAAGGACAGGAGGTGAAAATAAAGTGATGAGATAAACAATTGTTTCTATCCTCCTCTTAAAAATGACTTTTTAGATATCTCATCACAGTTTTATCCTGTATTTATATCTAGTTTTTTTTTATGTTTTTTATGGTTTCATTGCCTCTGCTCAATGACACCTTCATTGAAGTATGCCAGAGCTCAAATCTATGAACTATTAACCATTTTTATCTCTTTCCTGCTCTCAGAAACCATTAACTGTCTGACAGGATAGTGTTTTATGGCTGTAATTATCAGTGAGGGTCACGCCCCACCCAGTCAGGTCACGCCCCACCCAGTCAGAAACGGTCATTTGCATACCCGATGTTTAACTTTTTCAGGCAGAGAAAGATAAAAAGGAACACCGCAGTTATTTGTGTGCTAGGCACTGTACATACACATGTCTATCTCATCATGTCACATGTCACCTCGGGTGTCCTTTAACTGAGCATTTCCTGATCCATCTTCCTACCCGCGGGAACACGCCACGTCGCGCAACAGCTCTCGACAGGTGTGAATGAGAGTTCAAACGATTGCGGAACTTTGCGTGGGAATCATTGGGGATCTTAAGGATCAGATCCGTCGAGACGGTTGTAATCGCAATAAAATGTCATTTTATGCTCACATGTACCCATGTTGCGAAATCACAGATATCACTCGTTGCAGAAAAAAATCGCCAGTCCCAGGAAAACTCGCGATGTGGGTACGTAGCTTTAGAGGGATGTCAACTCAACTCACTTCTCTTTATTCCAGGGAGCGGTAGAACCGGTCCCACCACCACGACACTGTTAGGAAGCCGCGCGCATATCCATCAGAAGGTTGTGTGATTAGCATCTACCTTCATGTAAACATTAACCACTTACACACGTTATCACAAGAGAATGCTGAGCGTCATCTCCCGACTTCTTCAACTTCTGCTAATAAAGCGTTTGTGGAATTATCACGGATCTGTTACGTGAGCATAACCGTGTGTGTAGGCAGCAGCCCACCCCAGAGAGTGAGATATATACGGGAATTACGTGTACCACCCCCTCGTCCAAAGCTAAGGCTGGGTTACTCGACAAACGCCTCTCAAGATGTACGAGTGTACAGAGGCGACAGTAGAATAAAAAAGCAAAAACCGTTGAAAATGTGGGAGAGGCAGGGGAGGACCTACCTACTCCAAGAGACACAAAACAAACATATTAAAGTTTAACAATGAAATGTATTGATACACTCCACAATTATTTGCAACGCATTTCACAAGTTTGACCCCGCTTCATCAGGCAGTCAGATAGGAGTATACGTCAATGGCCGTCCAGGTCTGTGCCAAGCGCCTCTGTGGAAGCGCCTCTGTCTCTCAAGATATTTCACCTAAGAACCTGAGAATCGATTGCTTACATCAATCTGGTTGAGAGGTGCTTGCGTACGTGTGTGTCATTCTCAGGAGATGCAGGAGTGGACATTGCTGGTCCAGCAGTCATACTGATGGCTATAATAGTCATACTTCAAGAATGCAGTAAATTATACAGGATACCCACTTTTATGGTAGTTTTCCTTGTTTCAGCATCAGAAACATCTCCTAGATCTACAGTATATATTGCTGTATATTGGCATGTAGCCCCACCCTCCCAGTGATGTCTCAGCCTAGGATGTTTAGCTATGCAAAAATCTCCTCCCAGTGCATTCTGGGAGACCAGATACTATTTTCACTGCCTTTAGAACTCGCAGTAAGTTCAGTACAGTCACACACCGGAATGCTGGTAGTTATCAAAATAAGAGGATAAAACCAATGCACTGAAGCAAAGTGAGCAGAGAATACCTGTCTCATGGCACAGATTGCATACAGCTCACTTCCTCTCCTCCTCCTCAGTGGATTCAGCTGGTGGGGTGGGTCAATCAGATGTGACCATGTGATCCACAGAGAGAAAGAATAGACTACATTCTACAGCATTACCATAGAAACCATGTGTCTACATGAGGAGGCGGGACTATTACAGGAAGTAGGTGGTGAGTGAGTGTTAGACCTTAATCAGCTAACAGGAAACTATTAAAACTCAAGAGGTTTCAAAGCACACCTGAAGTGAGAGGTATATGGAGGCTGCCATATTTAATTAATTTAAGCAATATCCGTTACCTGGCTGTCCAGCTGATGTGTCTGAATCACACACCTTAAACAAGCATGGGTCTAATCCAGACAAACACCTGATCTACTGCATGCTTGTTCAGGGTCTATGGCTAAAAGTATTAGAGGCAGAGAATCAGCAGGATAGCCAGGCAATGTGCATTGTTTAAAGGGAACCTTCAGTTCCGAAGGTAATACTCATAAAGCTAGGTATGCACGCTGGATTAATCTCAGCTGAGAATCTAGCTTGTATACTGGAACTCCCTGGCGTTGCCTAAAGATCTGTAGCGCCGTCCAACGCCCGATCAACTCTCAACCACACTGTTCTCAAGCCACCTGCTGGAAGCTGCTCCGTTCGTGTCATTCCCTCCACCCTGCTCTGTGCCGTTCCCTCCACCCTGCTCTGTGCCGTTCCCTCCACCCTGCTCTGTGCCGTTCCCTCCACCCTGCTCTGTGCCGTTCCCTCCACCCTGCTCTGTGCCGTTCCCTCCACCCTGCTCTGTGCCGTTCCCTCCACCCTGCTCTGTGCCGTTCCCTCCACCCTGCTCTGTGCCGATCCCTCCACCCTGCTCTGTGCCGATCCCTCCACCCTGCTCTGTGCCGTTCCCTCCACCCTGCTCTGTGCCGTTCCCTCCACCCTGCTCTGTGCCGTTCCCTCCACCCTGCTCTGTGCCGTTCCCTCCACCCTGCTCTGTGCCGTTCCCTCCACCCTGCTCTGTGCCGTTCCCTCCACCCTGCTCTGTGCCGATCCCTCCACCCTGCTCTGTGCCGTTCCCTCCACCCTGCTCTGTGCCGTTCCCTCCACCCTGCTCTGTGCCGTTCCCTCCTCCCTGCTCTGTGCCGTTCCCTCCACCCTGCTCTGTGCCGTTCCCTCCACCCTGCTCTGTGCCGTTCCCTCCACCCTGCTCTGTGCCGTTCCCTCCACCCTGCTCTGTGCCGTTCCCTCCACCCTGCTCTGTGCCGTTCCCTCCACCCTGCTCTGTGCCGTTCCCTCCACCCTGCTCTGTGCCGTTCCCTCCACCCTGCTCTGTGCCGTTCCCTCCACCCTGCTCTGTGCCGATCCCTCCACCCTGCTCTGTGCCGATCCCTCCACCCTGCTCTGTGCCGTTCCCTCCACCCTGCTCTGTGCCACACTCTGTCCCGAACGGTCGCCCTACAGAGGAAATTTAACCCAGAATTTAACTTTATCCAATCAGTAGCTGATATCAGGAACTATCTATATAGAAACTCCTCCCACAGTGTGATGTCAGGGCATGGCCCTGTGAGTTTGCTGTTTGTGAACCTTGTCGCTGATAATGGTTGTAGTGCCGTCAGTCCCCAACCCCCCCCCCCCCCCCCCCCAAAGTTCACCTTGAACTTAGAACTTCCTCTCTGCTCTAAAAGATAAGCAACAGCATAATAACCTTTACAGAAAAACATTTCTTTGGTACAGCTTGCAGAACTCTTGCAATAAATCTGCAGTGTGTCTACTTCCTGCTTTCATGGAAGCAGAGAAAGGGATAACCTCCAGCGTTTACATAATAACTGTGTCTGCCCAATTTCTGAGAATACAAAGCTGAGAGCTCAAATTACACTTGTGATCACTTGCAGATGAGGGGGAATGAGATAGGCTCTTTTCTCTAAATACACACAGGGTGGATTTCTCAGTGTTTTCCTCCTGTCTTGTGAAAGAGTTTAGGTCCACTTTAAGGATCCGTTTGCTGCAGGAGATACTCTTTAAGAGGTCAGATTCACGCTAATTAACACAGCTGCCGTGTTCAGTGTTGGGCTTGGTTGGGCTTTAATTGGCTTTGACAAAGTTTGGAAGCAGCTTTAGCAGCTTTTGTGAGTCTTTTTTTAGGGGAAGCGTATGCTGGGTCCATGTGAAACATATTGTGCGTTTTTCCTTAATTGCTTAAGACTTGGTGAGAAAGGAGGACACCCAGCTCTGTGTAACGTGTTTTTCCTCTCCGCCGCATGTCGGGCTGGACCCGCTTATATGGGGATTCAGAAGCCACTGGCAGCAATAAGAGAACCACTCACAGGTATGGAGCCAGGAGGGCTTGGCTACCCGGCTCCTGGCATCGGCCCAACCCTGAATGATGGCGACTTGCTTTACTTCCTCTCTCTATTCTTCTTACTCCGGTCACTTCCACCAAACCAACCAGTGTCTAATTCTTGAATTAAAGTAAACCTGAGACTTAACAAAAAAAATAAAAACTTAACCACTTTCCCCACCACTACAGTATATCAGTACGTCAGCTGTGGCACCCTCCAAGCCACAGCCACGTAGATATACTGACCTCCTTGCAGCCCTGCTGTGCACGATCGGGTGTGCTTCAGAGAGCACCCTCCGGCACTGTCAGCTGCAATACTAATTGGTGGAAGGGAACATGCTCCCTTTTGGCCAATTAGTCCACCCCCCTCCCATGAACGATCGCTGCAGTAGTGAACTGCAGCGATCCTTCATTTGTCCCCCTCCGTGCACAAATAGTAAAAAAAATGCACAAGCAAGCAGCCACACTCGCCTACCTCGTTCCTGCGACGATCCTGAAGCCTGATCCTCCGATCACCGCTCTGCATTCTGCCGCGTATTGCCGGAAACCCGGGTCCCGGCTTGATGACGTCATCAAGCCGGGACCCGGGTTACCGGCATTACGTGGCTGACTGCAGAGCGGAGAACAGAGGATCGGGCTTCAGGATAGTCGCAGGAACGAGGTGTCACAAGAGCCCCACTGGCCGTGAACACGCAAAACCGTCCGATCCGATTCTAGCGCACAGATTGAGAGCTATGGACGCAATCTGCGTAGAATTGGCGGAGTTTGAGCGTCACGACGCAGTAGGGAGCCTGTGAGGTTACGAAAATACACTTTTACTCCAACCCAGGGGTAGATTTGCCACCATCTCTGTTTTCTATCAGCCCAGAGAAAACTGCTAACTGGCTATAGACCTGTGAAACAAACAACCGGTTAAAACTGTGCAATTCCTATCTATCTATCAAAACAGTAGCGTCCCTTCGGAAGTTTAGGTCTCGTCTGTGTATACTGAATAGAAGGTTTTACTGAGAGGTAAAGACCTTTTAAAAAGCCTTTATTTGTTACAATATAAATAATTAATATATACAGACAATCGTGAACAATTAAACGATGAGAGACAGTGATAACACAGTACATAAAAGAAAAAGGGATAAAAAGAACGAATACTTATGATTCTGTGGAAAGTCCGTTCGGGAAAAGACAAAGTTCCTTTGTTGCAGTTAGTTCGCAATATGGCCGAACCACATGGCCGTTGCTCCGCCTGCAAGATGGCCACTGCTATTTCCCCAAGCAGTGGCAGTCTTTTCGGTATGATGGAAAGTGGGGGAATTGGCTGGGGGTCCTCATGCAATCAGTTTTGAGCACTGACATTTCTGGGCGGAGTCTCAAGCTCAGCCCAGGGGCGTGTCAGGCAGTGAGTTCTCAGGGGAGGAACTTCCAGCCATCCACAAAATATGTCCAATTTCATACCCTGCCGGGGTTTTGTCGCACATGCAAACCGATTGCATATTCAGATTGGGCTGAGAATACACGTTCATAGGACATCAAACTTGCAATATTTGGGGCGCACGGGGACCCCATTATTCATATCTCAGCCCCTGCTCGGGTTACCTGGCTATGTCTAGTATCACCATATTCTACAGAATTAGGGAAACAAAATTATGTAATTTTCATATTCCTCCCATGGATGGTATTTGCAAAATGTGACAAAGTTATCAACACCATGCATTCCATACTCAGTTTAGTCGGTGCCGTCAAGACTGGGAGGAATGTAGGTGTCAATAGACCTCATGCTGTGCTAGCTTCCCCTGTTGAATAGACTCTGTTGGTATTTCAGCTCTGCCCAATTAGCACATTAGTGTCACCAGAGCTTTTCCGGGAGCCTTAACAGGATTTCTTGCTAAACCAGGTTGCTTTAGCCATATGCTAACGCAGGCCCATTCAGCCCTCATGGCAAAAGGGGGGGGAAGGCAGGAAGGAAAAACTTCTATTTTAAAAATAAAGAATGTCAGTTTTCCGATCACGGTTGCGATCGGACAATCGGCCGCGAATCCTCGGACGACTGGGCGTCGCCCGGCGTCACACCTCCCCCTTCCCGAGCTCTGCTCAGGGAGGTGTCAACAGGACGCCTTCCGTAGCAGCTATTGGCGCTGTTGGGTCGGGTTCCCCCTGACACCGCGACAGCCCATCAGCGTTTTGGTGTCGGCTGCCTGCTTTGTGTTGGATCGTAAAGTCGTACTGCTGCAATGACAGGCTCCACCGTAGGAGCTTGCCGTTGGTTCCAGCAGTACGGTTTAGCCAACTCAGGGGATTGTGATCAGTGACGATCGTGAAGGAGCGGCCGTACAGATACGACTGCAGTTTCTGTAGGGCCCACACGATCGCCAGGCACTCCTTTTCAGTTGTGGAGTAGGCTACCTCTCGGGGCAGGAGCTTCCGGCTCAGGTAGAGGATAGGGTGTTCATCCCCCTTTCCATCCACCTGGCTGAGGACTGCGCCGAGACCGTAGTCAGAGGCATCGGTTTGCACCACAAACCGACGACTGAAGTCTGGGGCCTGAAGCACAGGGGCGCTTGCGAGGGCCTGCTTCAAGGCCTGGAAGGCATTCTCGCAAGCGGGGGTCCAGCTAACAACCTTGGGGTGCTTCTTGCTAGTGGCATCGGTCAGGGGCTTCGCCAGTGTACTATAGGCGGGAACAAATTTCCTATAGTAGCCGGCGGTCCCCAGGAACGCCTGGACCTGCTTTTTCGTGATAGGTCGAGGCCATGCCAGGATGGCGTCCACCTTTCCCGTGTCAGGTTTCAGGGTGTTACCCCCCACCCGGTGACCTAAGTACTGCACCTCGGTCATGCCAATCTGACACTTACTCGGTTTAACCGTCAGATTGGCCATGGCCAGCCTCTCTAGTACCCGGGACAGGTGTTTGAGGTGTTCCTCCCAGGTGGGGCTGAACACCGCAATGTCATCCAAGTACGCTACAGCGAACCCTTGCAGCCCCTCCAGCAGGTCGTTTACGGCCCGCTGAAACGTGGCAGGAGCGTTCTTCATCCCAAAGGGCATCATCGTGAACTCGAAGAGGCCAAAAGGGGTGATGAAGGCCGACTTCTGCCTCGCGTCAGGTGCAAGTGGTATCTGCCAATACCCCCGGCTCAGATCCATGATTGATAGGTACCTGGCTGATGCCAGTGTATCTAGCAGCTCATCAATGCGAGGCATGGGGTAGGCGTCTGTAGTGGTGATGGCGTTCAGTTTCCTGTAGTCTACGCAGAACCGAGTTGTCTGGTCCTTCTTGGGGACCAGGACAACAGGGGCTGCCCAGGCACTACTGGACTTTTGAACCACCCCTAACTCCAGCATCTCCCTCACCTCCTTCTGCATGTCCGCCTGTACCTCGGGAGAGACACGGTAAGCGGATTGCCTGATGGGGGGATGGGTACCTGTATCTACCCCATGCACCGCCATACTGGTCCGCCCCGGGATACCGGAGAAGGTGTGCTGGTACTGGCCCAGCACCTTCTGTAACTGCTCTTGCTGGGCTGAGGCGAGCTGTGGATTGACGTTTAGGTCGCCGTCCACATCTCGTACGTCAGCCAGCAGGTCTAACAGGGGGTCTGCCTCTCCCTGCTCTAACCGGCTGCACACTGGATCAACATAACTGGACAGTCCAGTACTGGCCGGTTCCAGGCGAGTACTTTCAGGGGTTCTGGGGTCGGGGATCACACTGACAGCCTCCTGCGTATCTGTTGCCGCATTGCCCGCGGGTTGCTCAACCTCGGTACGCACAGGATCTTCAGTCTCTGGTTCCCCTCGACTTGCGTTAGATGAGCCGGTGTCCTCCACAGTGGACACCTCCAGCGTCCGCAGATTCTGGCTATCCCATCGGTACAAGTCCGTTATCAGGTCCTGCTGTTTCTTGCCGCGGATGTCCATGCCTCTCGCCTCGCACAGACTCTGCAGGTCGGATAGGACCATGACCTTGTAATTCCCGGACATTTCCATGCCAAATAAAAGAAAACTTAGGGGAGGGGTACTGGTTACACAGTCTCTCTGTATATATGAAAAATATATTGCACTCAGTCACTACCAACGAATTAGTTCGTTTCTCGATAGGGCTAATTCGATAGCCCTACCTGAGATACTATCAGCACACACAGATCCCAAACGCTGCCGACCACTGTCACAAGAGCCCCACTGGCCGTGAACACGCAAAACCGTCCGATCCGATTCTAGCGCACAGATTGAGAGCTATGGACGCAATCTGCGTAGAATTGGCGGAGTTTGAGCGTCACGACGCAGTAGGGAGCCTGTGAGGTTACGAAAATACACTTTTACTCCAACCCAGGGGTAGATTTGCCACCATCTCTGTTTTCTATCAGCCCAGAGAAAACTGCTAACTGGCTATAGACCTGTGAAACAAACAACCGGTTAAAACTGTGCAATTCCTATCTATCTATCAAAACAGTAGCGTCCCTTCGGAAGTTTAGGTCTCGTCTGTGTATACTGAATAGAAGGTTTTACTGAGAGGTAAAGACCTTTTAAAAAGCCTTTATTTGTTACAATATAAATAATTAATATATACAGACAATCGTGAACAATTAAACGATGAGAGACAGTGATAACACAGTACATAAAAGAAAAAGGGATAAAAAGAACGAATACTTATGATTCTGTGGAAAGTCCGTTCGGGAAAAGACAAAGTTCCTTTGTTGCAGTTAGTTCGCAATATGGCCGAACCACATGGCCGTTGCTCCGCCTGCAAGATGGCCACTGCTATTTCCCCAAGCAGTGGCAGTCTTTTCGGTATGATGGAAAGTGGGGGAATTGGCTGGGGGTCCTCATGCAATCAGTTTTGAGCACTGACATTTCTGGGCGGAGTCTCAAGCTCAGCCCAGGGGCGTGTCAGGCAGTGAGTTCTCAGGGGAGGAACTTCCAGCCATCCACAAAATATGTCCAATTTCATACCCTGCCGGGGTTTTGTCGCACATGCAAACCGATTGCATATTCAGATTGGGCTGAGAATACACGTTCATAGGACATCAAACTTGCAATATTTGGGGCGCACGGGGACCCCATTATTCATATCTCAGCCCCTGCTCGGGTTACCTGGCTATGTCTAGTATCACCATATTCTACAGAATTAGGGAAACAAAATTATGTAATTTTCATATTCCTCCCATGGATGGTATTTGCAAAATGTGACAAAGTTATCAACACCATGCATTCCATACTCAGTTTAGTCGGTGCCGTCAAGACTGGGAGGAATGTAGGTGTCAATAGACCTCATGCTGTGCTAGCTTCCCCTGTTGAATAGACTCTGTTGGTATTTCAGCTCTGCCCAATTAGCACATTAGTGTCACCAGAGCTTTTCCGGGAGCCTTAACAGGATTTCTTGCTAAACCAGGTTGCTTTAGCCATATGCTAACGCAGGCCCATTCAGCCCTCATGGCAAAAGGGGGGGGAAGGCAGGAAGGAAAAACTTCTATTTTAAAAATAAAGAATGTCAGTTTTCCGATCACGGTTGCGATCGGACAATCGGCCGCGAATCCTCGGACGACTGGGCGTCGCCCGGCGTCACACGAGGTAAGGTGAGTGAGGCTGCTTGTTGGTGGATTTTTTGTACTATTTCTGCATGGAGTGGGCTGCCTGATGGGGGGGACATCTGGCTATCGATCCTGGGGGGTGGGGGCAGGATATGTAAAAGGGGGGGTTCATGTTTGCTGGGGGGCATCTAATTGACTAAGGGGAGGGGGGATTTACTAATTTGGTGCATCTGGGCACCTGGGGGGGCATTAATCATATACTGGGGGCACATTTGGCTATAATGGGGGGCAGTACTAATCTTGGGGGTACATCTGGCCATAATGGGGGTAATCCTGATCCGGGGACACATATGGCTATCAAGAGGGGCACTATTCCTGGGGGTGCGTCTGTCAATCTTTTCTGGGGCTGGCAAACGCAGGGGACATATGTGGCTATGCTAGGGGGGCTGATATTGGGGACACATCTTGCTATATGGGGGGAGGCGGTGATACTGGGGACACATCTGGATATCTATACTGGGGCAACTTTAACTGGCGGCACAGTTTTTATGTCAAATCGCACTTTTTATTTCCAAATAGAAATTGGTCAAAATTGAGAAAGAATGCATTTTTTAAAATTTTCCCACTTTGTCCCATTAAAATGCATAGAAAGGAACATTTTACTTCGTACCAAATACCCCCCAATGAAAGCTTAGTTTGTCTTGAAAAAAACGATATAGATAATTTAAGTGGCACGAGTAGAGATGAAGTTATTGCTGATTAAAAAGGGATACCGCTAAAGCGTCAAAACTGCTCTGGTCAATAAGGGGAAAACAAGGTCTGGATGCGAAGTGGTTAAGATACTTACCTTGGAAAAGGGAAGCCTTTTGATTCTCTGAAGGCTTTCCACGTCCTCAGATACTCGGCAGTCCTCAGCAGAGCAGTTAATGTGTAAAGACAGGAGGTTAACCCTTTCTCTGCTTCCATGAAAGCAGGAAGTAGACACACTGCAGATTTATTGCAGGATTTTTATCTGCTGTAACATAGAAATGTTTTTCTGTAAAGGCTCTTATGCTGTTGCGCATCTTTTAGAGCAGAGAGGAAGTTCTGAGTTCAGGTCCGCTTTAAAGAAAGATAATTTTAATAAGCCATTCATAGCATATATTGTAACCCGTTATGGAAAATTCACAAGGGACTGTGGACATTGCTGTTTCCATCACCCTGGAATTATCAGCGTTATACTTAAAAGAGGCACGGCAACATCATAAAGTAGAATGTAATATATTATTCAGGATAGCCACTTTTATGGTAATTTGCTGGTTTCAGCATCATAAACACTTCCTATATCTATATACAGGTAGTCCCCGGTTAACAAATGAGATAGGAACTGTAGGTTCGTTCTTAACCTGAATCTGTTCTTAAGTTGGAACACTGTGCCATCTCTGTCCCCTGTACCTCTTCTGTGCCCCCAGTGTCCCCCTCTGTGTCTCCTCTGCCCTCTGTACCTCCTCTGTGCCCCCAGTGTCCCCCTCTGTGTCTCCTCTGCCCTCTGTACCTCCTCTGTGCCCCCAGTGTCCCCCTCTGTGTCTCCTCTGCCCTCTGTACCTCCTCTGTGCCCCCAGTGTCCCCCTCTGTGTCTCCTCTGCCCTCTGTACCTCCTCTGTGCCCCCAGTGTCCCCCTCTGTGTCACCTCTGTCCCCTGTACCTTCTCTGTGCCTCCAGTGTCACCCTCTGTGTCACCTCTGTCCCCTGTACCTCCTCTGTGCCCCCAGTGTCCCCCTCTGTGTCTCCCTCTGCCCTCTGTACCTGCTTATACAAGTTTAAAAGCCATTTTTTCTTAGAATTTTTTAAAATGGATTTTCTCAAAAACTACAAGTCCAATTTGAAAAAAAAATTTTTTTGACTTGTTCCCATGGAAACAGAGAATCCATGCCGTTCTTATCGGGTGGCGAGTCGTTTGTAAGTCGGGGACAAATTGTATTGCTGTATATTGGGGTGCAGCTCCTAGACTATGACTATTATTTAGTATTTCTATAGCACTGACATCTTCTGCAGCGCTGCACAGAGTATATATTGTCTTGCCACTTAACTGTCCCTCAGAGGGACTCACAATCTATCCCAGCCAGTGCACTATCTGCATGGAGTTTGTATGCCCCCCCCCCCCTGTGTCTGTGCGGGTTTCCTCCAGACACGCCGGTTTCCTCACACATCCCAAACGCATACAGATGAGTGAATTGTCTTCCCCCTAAATTGGCCCTAGGCTACAATATATATAAGAATACATATGAATGTATTGTGTATTGTATATATTGTAGCCTAGGGCCAATTTAGGGGGAAGCCAATTCACTCATCTGTATGCGTTTTGGGCGAGTGAGGAAACCGGAGTGCCCAGAGGAAACCCACACAGACGCAGGGAGAACATACAAACTCAATGAAGATAGTGCACTGGCTGGGATACAAACCAGGGACCCAGCGCTGCAAGGGGAGAGCGCTAACCAGTATGCCACCGTGCTGCCAGATGAGACTATGATGTCATGAAGTCATTTCCTCCCAATGCACTCTGGGACACCTGGTGTTATTTCTGCTGACTTCGGAATACACAACAAAAAAAAACATTCCGCAGTGATGCATTTGCCAGCAGTATAAATGTTGCCTTCCTGTGATAAATTTCAGAATGTAAATCGGGTAAAGCAGTGATCTGCAAACTTGGCTCCCCACCTGTTAAGGAACTACAAGTCCCACAATGCATTTGCCTTTATGAATCATGATTGTGGCTGTCCGACTCCTGCAATGCATTGTGGGACTTGTAATTCCTTAACAGCTGGGGAGCCACGTTTGCAGATCACTGGGGTAGAGGAAAGATTGTACAGTACACTGACTAAATCATTTATAAAGTAAAGATGGCCATACACTGGTCGATTTGCCATGAGATTCAACCAACAGATAGATCCCTCTCTGATCGAACCTGATCAGAGAGGGATCGTATGGCCACCTTTACTGCAAACAGATTGTGAATCAATATCAGCCTGAAACCGATCACAATCTGTGGAGCTGCGAAACCTCCCCCCCCCCCCTCTTTTTCTCCGCTCCGGCTACTGAACTTCCTGTCCAGGGGAAGTTTAAACAGTAGAGGGCGTTCTACTGTTTAAACTTCCTGCCGGGACAGGAAGTTCTGCGTAGCTGCAGGAACGGTCTGGAGCCGAAGCAGAGAAGAAGACCAGGGGACTCGCGCCGTCCGGAACAGGTAATGTATACCCGCTGTATTGCATCGGTCGTCGGGCATTCGAACGCAGCTAACGACGCACTCCCGACCCACCGGCTGGCGACCGAGGAAAATCTTCCGCACGGATGGGTCGACGGGAACGATCGATTTCGGACAGAAATCGATCGTTCTGTCAGCAATGTGCGCAGCGATCACTGTGATCGAAACGGCTGTATATCGGCGGGAAAATCGTTAGGTGTATGGGCCCCTTAACAGTTGTTGATTAGGTTCTGATCAGTAATGCTCCTCTCGCAGGATGAGTGTTGGGCGGTTTCTGGTGAAACAGAAGACTGATGGAGTTACCTGAGAATGTTTCTCTACACGAGGAGGACGTGGTAATAGCATGCCGTCACTGTTTACAGCTCCTAAAGAGCGCTGCAGTCTCTCAATGACGGAAGCGTTGAGGCCATTTGGCTATAGCTGATATTTTTTTGTCCCAAGTCCAAGTTTGGGGGTGTAAAAAGCTACGGTCTCGTTTGGCGAGAGTAAAATCATTTCTATGACAGTATCTCAATCTCGATCAGACAGTCTGGGTAAAATTGCTGTGACATGGATTGGAACCATGCACATGCTTAAAGGACCACTATTGCTGAAAATTGAAAACACATGTATACATTCGTGTGAGATGTATATTTATCCCTTAGTAAAATGCGCTATAAATTACTTTTCTCCTATGTTGCTGTCACTTAGAGTAGGTAAGTAAAAATCTGACAGATCTGATAGGTTTTAGACTAGTTCATCTCCTCATGGGGGATTATCAGTATTTCCTTTATTTTTTACAAAAGCACTCCCTGTAGAGGATCTATACAAAGATGCAGGCCAGCCTCCCTACTCGTTTGCACATTATTTTGGCAGTTGGATAGCAGTAAAGCGGGATTGTCAGCCATTTACCCACTGTTCTGTGTTTATTATGTAGTCTACATCCTGACCCTGCATTGCAAGCATTCCAATATAATCATAAACGTTTCTGTTGTATCTAATCTTATCTCAGTCAGCCTAACTCTATTCTGGTACATTGCTGATGACAAGGAAACTTGTCATCTCCCCTCCCATCTTCCTGCTCCTCACTGATTGGCTGAGGGCAGTTCAGAGTGACAAGCTGAGAAGGGAAATACACCTGACCCCTCTGCAGAAGTTGCTGAAATACGATGTATGATGTGCTCACATGTGTTTACAAAGCAAGCCAGATATGAGAGTTCAGTTTTATAGGAGACAAAAAGTAAAGGAGGAAATGACATCAAAATTGGCTTTAATCAGAGGCTGTAAAGATGGAAAATGAAAAACAGTTTTCTCTTTATTTACTATATAATATTCACTGAAATCAAAACATGGACAGTACAAAACATATGTTGTGTAAGTAGAAGTATTTATCTATTTATATATGTGTTTTTTTCTGGGATAGTACGGCTGTCCCTGCTGCTTCAAGAAAATCTTCAGAATCTTCCATGAGGAGATGGACTAATCAAAAACCTGTCAGATTTGTACTGCCTACTGTAAGCCAGGGAAACATAGCACAAAAGTAATATAAAGTGCATTTTTATTCTGGGAAAATGCACATCTTACATATATTTACATTTCATATGTGGTTTACATTCTGAAATGTGCGTTTTATACACCCGCCTACACATGGATTTAAATTTTACAAAATATTGTAAAGTGGTCCTTCAAGATTTTCCTGGAGTTCGGAGCAATCATTTTAGCCAATAATCTTGAGCTATCTCGTTTAAGATAAATGCACTGCTTTTGGCCTCAGTTGGCAGAACTTGTTGCGCTGTAAGTTCTTGGAATTCTTTGATCTCTCTCTACACTAGCAGAAAATATAGAATCTGAAAGCAGAAGTCCTTGTTTATTGTCTCACACTGCCCCCTAGTGACAAGTGGCCATTTAATATACATTATGTTAGTACTACTAAGAAGTAAGGAAATGTTACAAATAAGAAAAAAAAGAGCTAAAATAACTTGGCGTGGAGCAAATGTAAGCCAATAAATAAATTGGCTGCTAAAGGGTAAATCGTTTGCTGGTGTCCCCCAACATCGCTGGCCTCGACTTCTGAGATCCAACAGGATGGATCTCCCTTGCATGACTACCTATTTCTAGTGCGAGAAACGTACAAGGATGTTTCCTCAGCCTGGTGCTACTCATTTGTCTGCCCCTCCCCTTTCCATAGAGCAGATCACGCCCTTCGGCCAGAAGTCAAGGTGTCTGTACAGCATTCATTCCAAAACTGCCACCCAAACCGCTCTGTAAAGATCAAACAATATCAGCCTGAAAGAGAGCAAGGGGAGAGTTGGCTAGAAAGTTTCCAATTTAAATGTTCCTTGTTAAAAGTGTAACATTTTCCATATTAGCTAAATGACAGAAAGCTGGGAGGGAAGAAAGAAGGGTTCTCTATGGTTCCTTCAGGGCGATGTTCCTTATGTAGGCGTCACAAAGCTTTCCGGGTAATTTCGGGGTGGAAGCCTTGGTCCCTTGGTGTGTCAGTATAGATATCCGCCCTGTGGATCCAGTCTCTCACTGAGAGGCATCACCATAACTGGCAATAACTGGGAAACTTGCTGTCACATTACTTTTAAATGGAAGTGAAAGAGGTGCCCCAAAAAGTACAAAATATATAAACACAGTTTAAAGAGGAATTTTTAGCGAAAAGGGAGAAAAATAAATCTATACATTGCAAAGGGAGAAGTTCAAAAAAACAGAAGAGAGATCAAGAAATGATTGATATTTGCCATGTAATTTGTTCATATTTGTGATCCACAATTACTCTCCATTTAATCATCTTTACTACTGGCAAACATGGACAAACAAGACAGCCCCAACTGTCATTATCTATAACCACACCCACTTACAATGCGATAGGCTAAAAGGTTGTTTTTTTTATAGTCATACATATGCACAGAGGGAGATACTGGTTGCTTGGCAGTTGGTAACAGCTGTTATTTCCCACAATGCAACAAGGTTCACAGACAGGAATCTATCAGGACCTTGGTCATGACATCACACTGTGGGAGGGGTTTCACCACAATATCAGCCATGCAGACCCTACTGATGATCTATTTGAGAAAAGGTAAAAATCTCATAGGAAAGGGAGTATCGGCTACTGATTGGAATAAAGTTCAATCCTTGGTTACAGTTCCTCTTAACAAGGTGAGAAAGACTTACCTCAAGAGCACTGGCGTAACAATAGAGCCTGCAGCCCCTGCCCGGGGCTGTTTTGGGGGGCTGGAGGAGTCGCAGCATGAGGGGAAAGCCATGCTGCACTTCGGCGGGGAAGGGGGACGGTCCCCCCTGGCCCTCACCGTGGGCTCTGCGCTCCCCTCCAGCATCAATACGATTGTGTGTGCAGCAGCGGGCAGCGGCAGATACATACCTTCTGTGCGCTCCAGCGTGGATGTTCCTCTCTCTCTCTAGCCTCTGACGCGACTTCCTGTATAAACAGGAAGACGCATCACACACTAGAGGGAGAAACGTCCACGCTGGAGCGCACGGAAGGTATGTATCTGCCGCTGCCCCGCCGCTGCATAGACAAATGTATTGATGCTGGAGGGGAACGCAGAGGGGAGAGCCCGAGGTGAGGGAGGGGGAGGACCGTCCCGCCGAAGTGCAGCATGGCTTTCCCCTCATGCTGCGACCCCTCCAGCCCCCCAAAACGGCCCCCGAGCGGGCCCCGTGGGACCTAGTTACGCCCCTGCTCAAGAGTTAGGCAAAGTTTAAATAAAAATATTGTCATTTCATTGAAAAACACACCAGGCGACGCGTTTCGCGTGTGTGAACTCCTTTCTTCAAGTCAATGAACAGTGTCTTGAGGTCAGTGTTGCACGGCTCAGAGCACCAAAGGACCAAGCCGTACTACGCTAACCTCAAGACACTGTTCATTGCCCTGAAGAAGCTAGTTCATACACGCGAAACCTGTTGCCTCAATCGAAACTGCACAAGTTAATTGGTTCTGTGTTCTGGAGATATGCACAGGAGAATGATATGCAAATGAGTACTCCCTCCCTCCTCTTTGCCCTTTCAAGCCTCTGTATTGGTCCCACCTTTAATGTGGGGCGTGGCTTCATTGAAGGGTTTGGAAGCTCCTTTGCTGCTTTATGGCTTCTTCAACAATCTGGGGAACCGCTTCATATTTCATTAGCAATGTATTTTTTCACGAAGCGCTTCGCCTCTTTAAATTGAAAGCGTTCCAGGTTTTCCTTCAGACCCGTGTTTCGCCGCGTGGCTCATGTGATATTTTTGGCACATCTCTTTTTTGATTTTTTTTTTTTCTTTTTGTGTTATGCGGAGAGTAAAATGGTCCTTAATATGCCGCAAAAAAGGCTGGGAGCCCGCTGGAAGCTCTGTGTAAGCTATGCTAAGCACTTCTGTCTCCCACACGAGCGCTTGTTAACACCTACAGTGCCTGATAATCCTGTGTGATAAGTGCTGTGCAGGCGTGAACCTGCTGCGTGCGCTCTGTCATCCCGGGCAGCCGCCGGATGGGGGTCATCTATCGGGAGGGTGGGCAACAAGCCAAGCTAGGAGGGGGCTGCCTGACCCTTCCCACGGCTGAGTCTCTGCACTCCTGCAGACCCTTAAAGGATACCAGAGCTGAATTAACTAGGAAAAACGGGCATGTAATGCAAACTGCCCTGATGCTCACCACTGCTCCGTTCTCCTCTGTCCCCCCTCTTTTCCTACCTAAATGTCCCCTGAGAGCCTCTTCCAGGTCGGGCACTAGTGCGCAGGCTGCTCGCATCTTACATCGCGCGCCCATGGCCATAGTCGTGACATCATGCGCAGTGCGCTCCCAGCCGCGTGATTTAGGACGCGAGCATCCTGGCCATTGCCTGCGCACTAATGCCCGACCCGGAAGAGGTTGCCGGGGTACATTTCGGTAGGAAAGGAGGGGGTAGCGGTGGGCATACGGACAGCTTGCAGTACATGCCTTTAAATCTTTACCTTTTCTCTAATACTTCATCAGGTATGACTATGTAGCTGATATGAAGTGAAACCCCTCCCACAGTGTGATGTCATGGCCAGGGGGGGTGGCCTATCTACAGGGAATATACTGGGGGGACATGGAGGAAGCCCTGGGCAAATATACATGCTGCATATTTTAAGGTATCAGGTTACACTTTACAAGGGACTTGGGTGCTGTCCTTACTTTGGGGGACATCCATACCTATGATTCCTAGAGCTGGTGAGCACTCACTCTAATGAGGGAGGTGTTTTCACTCCTGGCTGTTCTTTCCTCTGGAGTGAGGCTTACAGCGGGATTTTCAGCCACAAAATCAAATCCCATTTACCCACTGCTCTGTGTTTATTATGTAGTCTACATACAGTCTGCATTGCAAGCATTCCGATATAATCATAAACGTGTCTGCTATAATGAATCTTATCTCAGTCAGCCTGGCTCTATTCTGGCACATTGCACAGTAGAGGGAAGCTTGTTATCTTCCCTCCCACATTCCTGCTCCTCACTAATTGGCTGGGGGCAGTTCAGTGTGACACAAGGGTGAGAAGGGACATACACCTCACCCCTCTGCAGAAGCTGCTGAAATATGATCTATGCTGTGCTCATGTGTTTACAAAGCACTAAATATGACAGTGCAGTTTCTAGGAGGAAAAAAAGAGTAAGGGAGGAAATGACATCAGGATTGGCTTCAGTCAGAGGCAGTAAAGATGGAAAATGTCTGGGACAGTTTTCTCTTTTAGTATATAAAATTCACTGAAATCATACTGTGCGCAGTACAATACACCTGTTATGTAAGTAGAACAAGTATTTATCTACTTCATACATGTCAAACTCCGGCCCGTGGGCCAAATCTGTCCCTCAGAGCTATAAAATGTGTCCCCCAAGTGGTTTCCCCACTTTACATTGTGTTTGGCCCACTCTAGGCCACCAGGGAATCTATATTGGAGATGAAGACTTAGATCAGTGTTTCTCAAACCTGTCCTTGTTGCTCCCCAAAGGTGCATGTTTTCCAGGCAACCACAGCTATGCACAGGTGGGGTAGTTAGTTTCTCAGCTACATGGAATCCACCTAGCGGAGACACTAATTACCCCACCTGTGCATAGGGGAGGCTGCCTGCAAAACATGCACCGTCGGGGAGTTACAAGGACAGGCCTAGATCACCAAGGAAGCCATATGGAGGAGGGAGGGACACCGCACTAGACACCAGGGAACTGTATAGGGAAGGGAGGGGGGACACTAGACACCAAGGAACTGTATAAGGAAGGGATGACCACTAAACACCTGGGAACTGTATAAGAGAAAGAGGAGCCATTAGACACCAGGGAAGGGAGGACCACTAGACACAAGGGAACTGTATAGGGAAGGGAGGGGGGACACTAGACACCAGGTGACTGTATAGGGGAGGGAGAAGGCCACTAGACACTGGGGAACTATATAAGGGAGGGAGGGGGGGTTAAAGAAACCAGGGAACTTTAAAAGGGGGGAGGTGGCTAATAGACATATGGCCTCAATTCACTAAGATCATGCTGGAGATAAGGCAAGAGAAAACTTACCTCCACACAGTAAGAGAGTTATCTTATCTCTTCATTCCTTACGTTACCTCTTCTGTAGTTAATTTACCTCCTCTGTAGTTATTTTCACATGTAGTTAATGAACAGCCTGTCTTTAACTCTGGAGTTATTTTAAGGATTAAAGAGTTAACTTAAAGACAGAAGAGTTAACTTTAGGCTTGCTTTAGGTAAAATGTTTCCTGAATACTACATGCCTTATCACCATGGTAACAACTCTAGAAGAGTTATTAAAGACAAGAGATAAGCTTAGTGAATTGAGGCCATAGACTTTGGCCCGGGACTTGGTTCCAGTTTTTCAATTCCTGCCCACTTTGTATTTTGAGTTTGACACCCCTGATCTACTTATATATGTGTGTTTTTTCCTAGGATAGTATGGCTGTCCCTGCTGCTTTAAAGGGAACCTAAACTGAGAAGGATATGGATATTTATTTTTAAATAATGCCAGTTGCCCGACTCTCCAGCTGATCCTGTGTTGCCAATACTTTCAGCCACAGCCTCTCAACAAGCATGCAGATCTGGTGCTCTGACTGAAGTCAGACTGGATTAGCTGCATGCTTGTTTCAGGTGTGATTCAGCCACTGCTGCAACCAAAGAGATCAGCAGGACTGCCAGGCAACTGGTATTGTTTAAAAGGAAACATCCATATCCCTCTCAGTTTAGGTTCCCTTTAAGGGTTGAACTTGATGACTTGCGCCTTTGTTCAGCCTATAGAGCTTGTCACCGTACACCATGTTAGGCCCGTATTATGAATATTTTGGTGGAGACATCCTGCGGAGTCCCCCCTGTTCTCAGCAGAACCCCCCCCCCCCCCCCCCCCCGGCTGCCGCACCTCTAATCGTCAAAGTTTTTAGGACATTTCAGAACGGCGCTGTAAAGTCTCAGTAAAAGATGCTGTAAACCTCTACAGCGCCGTAAACGGCCACAATTTATCCCGTCCAATATCCGATTCTTCCTAATGACAGTTTTATGGCTCCTCGGCACTCAGAACAGGCACTTTAATACCAGTAAAACGGCGAGGTCCGGATTCCAGCGCCCGACAACCCCCGGCGTGCGGAGAAGAGGCACGGCCAGTCGGCAGCCAATCACCTGTCCCCAGCCGCCACTGTCAGCGCAAACAAGATGGATGTCCGCAGCAGAGGTGTCCACGGGGGACTGTCCGGGCAGGGGAACTGCTCCAGCACACTGGAAAACTACAGAACATTGTCACCGATGGAACTGGCAGCAGCTGAAATGGAACGCAAGCATAATTATTCTTCTTTTTTTTACGTTGCCCAACTGAACCTCAAATTGAACAAGTCAAATTTTCGCAGCAGCCGTGCTAATTTGTGTAAATCATAAGTATTACTTTTAGCTTTTAAACTGCATAACCCCCCACTGACACTGCGTAGCCCTGTTTTCCTGCAGCCCTGCACCTAACCATACAGGCTTAGAGGACAACTGAAATGAGAGGTATGTGGAGGCTGTCATATTTATTCCTTTTAAACAATACCAGTTGCCTGGCAGCCCTGCTGATCTATTTGGCTGCAGTAGTGTCTGAATCGCACCAGAAACAAGCATGCAGCTAATCTTGTCAGATCTGGCAATATTGTCAGAAACACCTGATATGTTGCATGCTTGTTCAGGGGCTATGGCTAAATGTATTAGAGGCAGAGGATCAGCAGGCTAGCCTCCATACAGGGCCGGTTCTAGACTTTTTGCCACCTGAGGCAACTTGTAAGATGCCGCCCCTCCCCCCCAGTATAACCCCCCCCCCTAGAATAGGTAGCCTGGAGGGGGGTAGCAGGCAGAAAGGGGAACAGCGGCGAGGAGGGGGGTCGGACTCCTCCTCCCTCACTTGGATCCCCCGATCTGCTCTTCCCCCTCCAGCTATTAAGCTCCCCGCTGTTCCCACTGCCCCCCTTCCTGCCTGCTACCCCCTCCAGCTCAGCAGACCACCCCACCTATGGCCAGGTGGGTGCCCCACCCCTGACTGTGCCACCTGAGGAACCCGCCTCATGAGCGGCCCGGCCCTGCCTCCATACCACCCTTGCTTCAGGTGTCCTTCAAAGAGGAACTTTACTGAAAAAGTATTTGGGGGAGGGAATAAATCAATACATTGCAAAGTGAGAAGTTACAAAATAGAAACTAGCTCAACAAATGATTGATACTCGCTATGTGATTTTTTTTTTCATGTTCTTGATCATCTGTCAGGCTGTAGGTCAGCATCTTTACTGCTAGCAGGCGTAAAAAAACAGAAAGACTGAGCAGTACTAACTGCCCTTATCTATAACACACCCAATAACAATGTGATGGGATAAAAAGTTGTTTGTGTATATATCTATACTCTGTAAATCCGATGAGTAGATCTATCTGATGGTTGATTGTATGTTGATGGTGTGGTCCTTGTACAACAGGGTTCTCAAACTCGCGGCCCGCGGGCCATTTGCGGGCCATTTGCGGCCCTCGATACAATATTTTGTGGCCCTCGCCGGCAAAAGCTTCCTTATAGTTTGCTTCAGTGCTCCCAAGTAATCCGCCGCATTCCCGCCGCTAACGAGGGCTGCAGAGCCCCCAAATCGCCCGGGGGGCAATCTGCCGGCATTTCCTGGAAGGGGCAGAGCTTTCAGCTTCAGCTCTGCCTCTCCTGACGTCAATCGCCGCACGGATCGCCGCCTCTCCCCTCCCCTCTCTGTGAAGGAAGAGTGAGAGGGGTGGGCAGAGGCGGCGATGCGCCGCGATTGTGAAATTCCTTATGCGGCCCAGCTTCATCCTGACTTTGCCTCCTGTGGCTCCCCAGGTAAATTGAGTTTGAGACCCCTGTATGTACAAGCTTACCACTTCTATGTAATATGAGGGACGACCTAATGTATCTATTCTATGTATATTTACACAAGACAAGACACAGAACATTTATATTGCACTTTTCTCCTGGCAGCGCAGCAGCCACTGTAGGCTGTTGCAGCATCAGGGAGTCTTGCCTAAGGACTCCTTACTGAATAGGTGCTGGCTTACTGAACAGGAAGAGCTGAGATTATAACCGTGGTCTCGTATGTTAGAGGCAGAGCCCTTAACCAGTACACTATCCAGCCACCACTCCTTCTCCTGCATACATCTGGTAAGATTGTACAATCAAGATTGTATTATAGGTGGACACCTTAACCTCCTTGGCGGTAGCCCTGAGTCAGGCTCGGGATGGAAATCTGCAGCTCAGAGCAGTAATCCCCGAGTGAGTTATATGCAGGAGATGCTGCAGATCTCTCTGTGGTATGTTTTTTTCTTGTTTTTAGGGTCTAAAACCTTGTGAAAAAATGTCGTGGCTTTTAGACCCTGATGCTGGATACACATGATGCAATTTCCCGCCCAATAGACGGGTGATCGGACAGCAAGTTGCATTGTGTGTACATGTCTAATGTGCACCCGATCAATAAACCGATCGATTTTCCAATTTTAACTGCACAAAATCGATCACTTTATCGATCGAGAGCCAATCGGGCATGTGTCAGAAGTAATCGCCCGATCCCTGCCTGTCAGACGGGAAATTGCATCGGGTGTAGCCAGCATAAATCTGGAAATAATCATAACGGGGAAGGGGGGTACTCACCTCGGTAGGGGGAAGCCTCCGGATCCTATTGAGGCTTCCCCCGTCCTCCTCCGTCCCACGGGGGTCTCGCTGCAGCCAACGGAATGCACAGCCGACAGTTTGTCAGGCGGTGCAATATTTACCTTTCCTGGCTCCAGCGGGGGCGCTGTTGCGGCTCTCAGCTAGGCGGAAATAGCCGATCTTCTTCGGGTCTGCTCTACTACGCAGGTGCAGGAGACTTGCGCCTGCGCAGTAGAGCGGACCTGACTGGGATCGGCTATTTCCCAGCCAAGTACTGCGCCGGTGCCAGAGCCGGGGAAGATAACTATCTACATCCCCGCTGTTCGGAGAACTCTGTCACTGCCACCGTAGGATGGAGGAGGACGGGGGAAGCCTCAATAGTATCCAGAGGCTTCCCCCTCCCGAGGTGAGTACCCCCGGGGGCGTTTTTTTTCTCAATACAGATCCTCTTTAAGCATCGGTGGGCACCCAAATCAGTGTTCTCCCCAGGCTCTTTTAGCCGGGTGCTGCACCCGGCTAGTTTTTATGAGCACCCGGCTGTCATCAGCTCACCTCCTTCTAAACTGTAAGCAGAGTTGCGCACAGAAGCACCGGCCCTGCATTCCTTCATACAGCCCCACCTTGCTACTTTTTTATGCCACCCAGATACTATTTCATGCCACCTGGCTGGAAAAAAATTCTGGGGAGAACACTGCAAATGCCAGCATCAAATCAACTGATTCCAAATCCGCCAATACCCTAACTATGGGGATGCTGTTCTATGACACCTCTCGGGGTTCCCCAGCTCTGCGGTGTTTGTCGTCTTGCAACAGTCGTTTAGCTTTGTGTCTTTCCTCAGATGTGGGATCTCGCGGTCTGATCTGCGCTCTTGCTGTTTGTCCACATGAGCTGCACCCTTTACTGAGCGCTCTAGAGAGGCGATATGAGATGAGTGACGCAGACAGGCCTTTGAGTCACATATTAGTCGCGGGGACGGTGACCCCGGGGTCAGCCCCCGACAAGCAGCGTCGGCGTCCTCTCCTTGTAAGCTGCATGCTTTCTCTGCACGCTTCCCGCGGCTCTCCTATTATCTCTGGCTATTGCGTTTCAGGAAACCTGTTGAGTCCTGCCAAGTAATTAAAAAATTAGGTTTAATCCAAAGAGGGGTGGCGAGAGTGGCGGCCCCTCCGTAAGCGGCACGACTGTGTGGCATTATAAAGGCACGATGCCATCACGCGGGAACATTCTGCATGTAAAGGACGGGCGGCCGATCGGCAGAGCAGGATCATCCACAAGGCAACCTAGGCGGGTGCCTGTGGCCCAGCAGGTGTCAGGGGGCCCAACTGCCACTTCCTCAGAACCCTCTCCCATCTTACATTCCCAAAAGGACCATAAGGAGGAGCCAAATATACTACCGTGTCTAGGCCCCCGGTTCATATTACTCTATCTCTGCCGATCGGTACCGCAGAACTATAGAGTGCATTACGGTTACCGTGCACGGGCCTGGGGCCATTTACCGGCGATTTGCAAAGCACTATCAGGGCTGGAACCCACAGGAGCGCTTTTGGCAGCGTTTTGGCAGCACTGCGATACGCTAGCAGTTTGCCAAAACGCTGGGCTAATGTTAATGGATGGGGCAACTTCCACAGGAGCGTTTGCGTTTCTCAGAAACGCAAACGCAGGACCTGCAGCATTTTGGGAGCGTTAGCGCTTCAATGTAAAGTATTGAACCGCTAGCGGAAACGCTCAGCAAAACTTAAACTGAGCGGTTTTGCTAGCGTTTTGCGGTTCAGCACACTGTAACAAAATGAAAAATAATTCAAAGGACCAATCAGGATAAAAACGCAAAACGCTACGCACCCGCTGGGCAAAAAAATACAATGTTGCAAAACATGACCAAAAACGCACATGAATCCGCTTGCAAACCGCTCAGACAAAACGCTAGCGGTTGCGTTTTGCGTTTGCTGATTTCAGTGGGTTCCAGGCCTGAGGGTGGTCCCACTCGCAGCGCTGCGTTTTTCCAGAGCATTATGGGAGCGATCCTGGAGCAATCTTATCAGTGGCTGCAGAGCCAAGTTGCGATCACTTCTGGAACTGCGGTCAAAAAAACGCAGACTTCTGGAAAATCGTGCATGCTTTTTGAGCCGACACAAACCACCGCCACTGGGTCCGAGACCTTAAAGAGGAACTTCTACCAAGGATTGAACTTCATCCCAATCAGCAGCTGATAAACCCTTTCCCTTGAAAAATCTCTACCTTTTCTCCAATAGATCATCAGAGTGGTCTGCATGGCTGATAATGTGGTGAAACCCCTCCCACAGCGTGATGTCATGACCATGGTCCTGATAGTGTAGTTAGATTGTGAGCTCCTCTGAGGACAGTCAGTGACATGACTATGTACTCTGTAAAGTGCTGCAGAAGATGTCAGTGCTGTATAAATACATAATAATAATCTGGTAGGACGTTAGACTGTGACTATGGTAAGGATTAGATTGTGAGCTCTTCTGAGGACAGTCAGTGACATGACTATGTACTCTGTAAAGTGCTGCAGAAGATGTCAGTGCTATATAAATACATAATAATAATATGATAGGACATTAGACTATGACTATGGTAAGGATTAGATTGTGAGCTCTTCTGAGGACAGTCAGTGACATGACTATGTACTCTGTATAGTGCTGCAGGAGATGTCAGTGCTATATAAATACATAATATTAATATGGTAGGATACTAGACTATGACTATGGTAGGATTAGATTGTTATCCCCTGTGAGGACAGTCAGTGACATGACTAGGTACTCTGTAAAGTGCTGCAGAAGATGTCAGTGCTATATAAATACATAATAATAATATGATAGGACATTAGACTATGACTATGGTAAGGATTAGAGTGTGAGCTCCTCTGAGGACAGTCAGTGACATGACTATGTACTCTGTATAGTGCTGCAGGAGATGTCAGTGCTATATAAATACATAATATTAATATGGTAGGATACTAGACTATGACTATGGTAGGATTAGATTGTTATCCCCTGTGAGGACAGTCAGTGACATGACTAGGTACTCTTTGCTGCAGAAGATGTCAGTGCTGTATAAATAGTCAATAATATTTCAGAGGCTGGGGGCTTGTTTCCATGCAGTGCAGAGCCCGAGGCCCTGTGGTGCGCCGCGCATCACTCCCAGTGGGGGGGGGGCTTGCGATCCCATTCATTATACTGAATGGGATCGCGGACTGAATCACCAGCAAATGTAGCGGGGCGATTCAGCGGAGAATCGCAGCGCATGGATGGAAATGGCAGACAGTGCAGTCTGTGCACTGTCTGCTGTGCCTGCGATTGCGTTTCCATAAGCGCGCCCTGAAAGCGCCCTATATGGAAACGAGCCCTAAATCTCCTGACTTGTGGTAGTTATTTTCTTTGCAAGCTTTCAAAACTTTAAGTTTCTTCATCAGGCATAATACAGAACTGGATCAGAACCGTACAAAAGTAATGTCCCAAACAAAAGCTTATATATGATTTTCTAGGGTACTCTGCAATCTGCAATCTGACACCATGTTACACAGTCTTACCCCCCTTTGAAATACAAAGGATCCCATCAGTGCTTCGACCTTTACACTCTGATAGCATTTGACAATAGGAAGACTATACTACACAGCAGAAACACAAGAATATTTTTCAGTCAAACCAGCAGGTGGAGCTCTGAAAAAAAATCAAACATTCATTTTTCAGGACTTGTTTGGGATCGGTTGAAAAGGGCGCCCGAGCTGCCTGTATGAAAAGGGCGCCGCCATAGACATCAATGTTATTTCTGGAAATATGGGCTACAAGGTGTAGAAAAGGGCGCCCGAGTTTTGATATAGGCTACAAGCGGGCTCCCCTTTGTAGCCCGTATTTTTTTCGGCTACAAGGTTTTCGGCTACAGTAAGGTGCCCCTTTGTAGCCCATATTATTGCCTTTTTTTCTAGCCTAAGTTTTTATATGGGCTACAAATGCTGGAAGCCGAATTATTTCATTCCCCCACTATCCATGGCGGCCTGGAGGGGGAATAGTAATTAACACATCCCGGAGTTTTTTTGTAGCCGAAGTTTGTATATGGGCTACACCAGGCGCCTTTTTTGTAGCCGAAGTTTATATGGGCTACACCAGGCGCCTTTTTTGTAGCCGAAGTTGGTATATATGGGCTCCACCAGGCGCCCTTTTTTACCGGCGCCCTTTTCATGTAGACCCCTTGTTTTTCTGGTTAAAAAAGTATAGCAGTTTCTTGTTCGTTTTTTTTTTTTTTTTTTTACCGGTTGTGCTAGGGCTTATTTTCAGGGGATGTCTTATATTTCTATGAACTCACAAGTCACTGTGCTGTGTGTCCTCCTGCCTTCCCCACTGTGCTGCTTTTTCCTCTGCTGGATGCCCCGTGTCCTCCAATCCCCTGTCCTCCTGTGTCCCCCTATGGGGATGAAGAAAGTAAAGTTTTGTTTCTACTGGAGCCGGTGGTCTCGCAGGTGGGACCATGGCTTCGTTATTAGGCCAATCAGTGCAGTGATTGGCCCAATGACAGAGCCATGGTCCCACCTGCAAGCCCATCAGCTCCAGTAATAACACACATTACCATGCTTTTTCCCCTTACTGCCTGCTAGGGCTTGCTTTCGGGGTGGTGCTTATATTTCAAGCATGTCTGAAATTCATGCTAGGGCTTACTAATAGGGAATGTCTTAATTTTGGGGTAAAAGCAGTATGTGTCTCTGAGTCCTATGTCCCTGTGTCAGTGCTTTTACTCTACAGCGCATGTTCCGCACCGACAGCCGTTGGGACAGGATGCAAGGACTCGCCAGGTCGACTAGTACACAATAATGAACTACATGAATACCGCGTCACGCAGCGGCAACTCCAGGACCGCCCAACGCCAATTGGCGCTGCTGCTGTACTGACTAGGGACAGCTGCCCTCCCCCCCCCCCCCCCCGGGACACTAGAGAGCTATCAGCTCTCATAGGCTGAAGCCTATAACAGCCGATCGCCATGATTGCCTGGCTGTGGGCAGGGAGGGGGGAAATAAATAAATAAGCATTTTTATTTAAAAAATATATATATATAAGATAAACACAGTGGGAAATCAGAGCCCACCAACAGAAAGCTCTGTTGGTGGGGAGAAAAGGGGGAGGGGTCACTTGTGTGCTGAGTTGTACGGCTCTGCAGCAAGCCCTTAAAGCTGCAGTGGCCAATTTCTCAGAAAATGGCCTGGTCTTTAGGGGGGTTTAGCACTGTGGTCCTCAAGCAGAGCCGGGACAAGGTCCTCCAGCACCCAAGGCTGAGACACCAAAGTGCACCCCTCCATCCCTCCCACCCCAGCCATCACACACTGATTGCTATTAGACTAAAAGGCGCACAGGGCCCACAACCTCCCCAACACCTTAATATCTAGTTATCTGGCTTGCAGTCACTGCTATGTATCCCCTTTTCTAATTTCTTTCTGCTTCAAACACAATTAGGAATGACAGCTGAATGAATTCTGCACCCCCTCCTACACTGCGCCCTGAGGCTGGAGCCTCTCCAGCCTATGCCTCGGCCCGGCCCTGTCCTCAAGTGGTTAAATTGAAAAAGGATAACTATGACTGCGCTTTTCCTGTGACATCCCTTCATCCGCTGAAGCCGTACGGAATGATGGCGGTGTCAGGCAGCGTATTGAGTGGCGTTTCCTCCGTCACGAGTGGAGTCAGAAGTGTTCATTTGTATTCGATCAGTTCGGCTTCCTCCAATCTTAAGATTATAGCTTTATTATAAGACTAGCGTTTTTTTCTCTGCTAATAATCTAAACAGTCAGCAGGAATTCACATTTAAACACAGCTTTTCAGCAGAACGTATGAGTTTAATTACAGATATTACTTCTAGAATTTAAAAGCTGCAACAATTATCACTGCTGTGTATAATGATAACAAATATTCTCTCCTATTGATTAATAAAACCGACTATACGCTGATGATAATCGCACTATACTGTATAATAATACCAAGTTATACCAAGTATATGCTGATAATAGTCACACTGCTCTATATAATAATATGGAGTATATGCTGATAATAGTCACACTGCGCTATATAATAATATGGAGTATATGCTGATAATAGTCACACTGCTCTATATAATAATATCAAGTATATACTGATAATAGTCACACTGCTCTATATAATAATATGGAGTATATGCTGATAATAGTCACACTGCTCTATATAATAATATGGAGTATATACTGATAATAGTCACACTGCTCTATATAATAATATGGAGTATATGCTGATAATAGTCACACTGCTCTATATAATAATATCGAGTATATACTGATAATAGTCACACTGCTCTATATAATAATATGGAGTATATACTGATAATAGTCACACTGCTCTATATAATAATATGGAGTATATGCTGATAATAGTCACACTGCTCTATATAATAATATCGAGTATATACTGATAATAGTCACACTGCTCTATATAATAATATGGAGTATATGCTGATAATAGTCACACTGCTCTATATAATAATATCGAGTATATACTGATAATAGTCACACTGCTCTATATAATAATATGGAGTATATGCTGATAATAGTCACACTGCTCTATATAATAATATCGAGTATATACTGATAATAGTCACACTGCTCTATATAATAATATGGAGTATATGCTGATAATAGTCACACTGCACTATATAATAATATGGAGTATATGCTGATAATAGTCACACTGCTCTATATAATAATATGGAGTATATACTGATAATAGTCACACTGCGCTATATAATAATATGGAGTATATGCTGATAATAGTCACACTGCACTATATAATAATATTGAGTATATACTGATAATAGTCACACTGCGCTATATAATAATATCGAGTATATGCTGATAATAGTCACACTGCTCTATATAATAATATGGAGTATATGCGGATAATAGTCACACTGCGCTATATAATACTATGGAGTATATGCAGATAATAGTCACACTGCGCTATATAATAATATGGAGTATATGCTGATAATAGTCACACTGCACTATATAATAATATTGAGTATATACTGATAATAGTCACACTGCTCTATATAATAATATGGAGTATATGCTGATAATAGTCACACTGCACTATATAATAATATTGAGTATATACTGATAATAGTCACACTGCGCTATATACTAATATGGAGTATATACTGATAATAGTCACACTGCTCTATATAATAATATCGAGTATATGCGGATAATAGTCACACTGCGCTATATAATACTATGGAGTATATGCAGATAATAGTCACACTGCACTATATAATAATATGGAGTATATGCTGATAATAGTCACACTGCTCTATATAATAATATCGAGTATATGCGGATAATAGTCACACTGCGCTATATAATACTATGGAGTATATGCAGATAATAGTCACACTGCACTATATAATAATATGGAGTATATGCTGATAATAGTCACACTGCTCTATATAATAATATCGAGTATATGCGGATAATAGTCACACTGCGCTATATAATACTATGGAGTATATGCAGATAATAGTCACACTGCACTATATAATAATATCGAGTATATACTGATAATAGTCACACTGCGCTATATAATAATATGGAGTATATGCTGATAATAGTCACACTGCTCTATATAATAATATCGAGTATATACTGATAATAGTCACACTGCTCTATATAATAATATCGAGTATATGCGGATAATAGTCACACTGCGCTATATAATACTATGGAGTATATGCAGATAATAGTCACACTGCTCTATATAATAATATGGAGTATATGCTGATAATAGTCACACTGCTCTATATAATAAGATTGAGTATGTGCTGATAATAGTCACACTGCGCTATATAATAATATCGAGTATGTGCTGATAATAGTCACACTGCATTATATTATAATATCGAGTATATACTGATAAGAGTCACACTGCACTATATAATAATATTGAGTATGTGCTGATAATAGTCACACTGCACTATATAATAATATGGAATATATGCTGATAATAGTCACACTGCTCTATATTATAATATGGAGTATATGCTGATAATAGTCACACTGCACTATATAATAATATCAAGTATATACTGATAATAGTCACACTGCACTATATAATAATATCGAGTATGTGCTGATAATAGTCACACTGCATTATATTATAATATAGAGTATGTGCTGATAATAGTCACACTGCACTATATAATAATATTGAGTATATGCTGATAATAGTCACACTGCACTATATAATAATATGGAGTATATGCTGATAATAGTCACACTGCTCTATATAATAATATCAAGTATATACTGATAATAGTCACACTGCTCTATATAATAATATGGAGTATATGCTGATAATAGTCACACTGCATTATATTATAATATCGAGTATATACTGATAATAGTCACACTGCTCTATATAATAAGATCTAGTATGTGCTGATAATAGTCACACTGCTCTATATAATAATATTGAGTATGTGCTGATAATAGTCACACTGCACTAAATAATAATAATGATGGTGGGTGAGGCACAGTATAATGACGAGTATATGATAATGAGGGTGGGCGGGGCACAGTACATATGGCAGTGCCAGGCATGCAGCCATGGTATATGATAATGATGGTGGGCGGGGCACAGTACATATGGCAGTGCCAGGCATGCAGCCGTGCTATAATAACGAGTATATGATAATGATGGGGGGGCACAGTACATATCGCAGAGCCAGGCGTGCAGCCGTGCTATAATCACGAGTATATGATAATGATGGGGGTGGGGCACAGTACATATGGCAGTGCCAGGCGTGCAGCCATGGTATATGATAATGATGGTGGGTGGGGCACAGTACATATGGCAGTGCCAGGCGTGCAGCCATGGTATATGATAATGATGGTGGGTGGGGCACAGTACATATGGCAGTGCCAGGCATGCAGCCGTGCTATAATAACGAGTATATGATAATAATGGGGGGGGGGGCACAGTTTTATAACTTAAAAATCGGGCGCCAAACCCGCTCCTGGACTGTTTAAGTGCTCCCATTTTTATGTTGCCTGAGGAAGCGGGCAGTAGACCCGTGAAACGCGTTGCAAAGTGTTGTTGTGAAGTAAGAATAAATTATGTCGTTTTGAACGAGTGCAAACTGTCTTCATTGGGGAGGTAAGTCATCCAGTACCCCCCATTTTAGCATTTTTAAGTTATAGTGATTTTAATCTTTGGGCGCCTCTGTAACAATTTCAAATATAATTGTATCCACTGGCTGGATGGGTGTGAACACCTCTTTCTATCTACGGAGCGACCTTTTAGCCTGAGCGGGGACAGGCCTAAACTCCCCGACTGCGCGAATAGTGGTTGCCTGGAATCGGCAACCCATACTTGTGAGTAACATTCCTCATAATATTATCATTACATAAAACAATAGCGATATCACACCATTGGGGCTCTCGTTTTCTCTCTTTGTTTTCACAGTACATATGGCAGTGACAGGCATGCAGCCATTTATTTATTTATTTATTTGTTGTATTTATAAAGCGCCAACATATTACGCAGCGCTGGACATTAATTTAGGTTACAGACAATATTTAGGGGTGACAAACAGCAATATGACAATACAGGAATACAAGAAAACCAGATCACACAGCACAGTATGAGTACCAGGTAATGCTTAGTCAGTCACTGGATGGAGCATGGAGTTAGGCAAGTTAGGTTCACTCAAATGCATAGCATGGGTGCACAGTAATAGAGGTGCATGATCAGGTAGGACACAAAAGGAGGAGGACCCTGCCCAAAGACTTACAATCTAGAGGGAGAGGTAGGGACACGAGAGGTAGGGGACCAGAGTTCGGCTGGGTTTAGAGCAATTGTGAGGGGTGGTAGGCAAGAGTGAAAAGGTGAGTTTTGAGGGCCTTCTTGAAGGTGTTGAAGGAGGGGGCTGCCCTAATGGGTGGAGGTAGGGAGTTCCATAGTGTCGGAGCGGCTCTTGAGAAGTCTTGGAGGCGTGCATGGGACTGGGTGATGCGGGGGACGGTCAGGCGAAGTTCATTGGAGGAGCGGAGTGAGCGGCTTGGTGTGTATCTCTGAGTAAGATCAGAAATGTAGGTTGGACAGGTTTTGTGGATGGATTTGTAGGTCAGACACAATATCTTGAATCTGATTCTGGACTGGATAGGAAGCCAGTGGAGGGATTCACGGAGGGGAGTCGCCCTGGTGGAGCGATGGGAGGAGTGGATAATTCTGGCAGCCGCATTCATGATGGACTGCAGTGGGGCTATTCGGGTCTTAGGGAGTCCAGACAGAAGGGCATTGCAGTAGTCGAGGCGGGAAATTATGAGGGCATGGATGAGGAGTTTGGTGGTGGCAGGGGTCAGGAAAGGGCGAATCTTACAGATGTTACGAAGGTGGAAGTTGCAGGACTTTGTGAGGTTTTGGATGTGGGGAGTGAAGGAGAGTGCGGAGTCCAGGGTGACACCCAGACAGCGGGCTTGAGAGGTAGGGTGAATAGTAGTGTGGTTAACAGTGACCTGCACATCTGGGAGGTCCAGGGATGACCGGGGTGGGAAGATCATAAATTCCGTTTTGTCTAGATTTAGTTTTAGGAACCTAGCGGACATCCAGGAGGAGATGGCAGATAGGCAGGAGGAGACCTTGTCCATGGTAGTGGTGGATATGTCAGGGGTGTGGAGATAGATTTGGGTGTCATCTGCATACAGATGATAGTTAAAACCCATGGAGGAGATAGCCATGGTATAATGACGAGTATATGATAATGAGGGTGGGCGGAGCACAGTACACATGGCAGTGCTAGGCATGCAGCCGTGCTATAATGACGAGTGTATGATAATGATGGTGGGCGGGGCACAGTACATATGGCAGTGCCAGGCATGCAGCCATGGTATATAATGATGGTGGGCGGGGCACAGTACATTTGGCAGTGCCAGGCATGCAGCCATGGTATATAATGATGGTGGGCGGGGCACAGTACATATGGCAGTGCCAGGCATGCAGCCATGGTATATGATAATGATGGTGGGCGGGGCACAGTACATATGGCAGTGCCAGGCATGGTATATGATAATGATGTGGGTGGGGCACAGTACATTTGGCAGTGCCAGGCATGCAGCCATGGTATATAATGATGGTGGGCGGGGCACAGTACATATGGCAGTGCCAGGCGTGCAGCCATGCTATAATGACGAGTATATGATATTGATGGTGGGCGGAGCACAGTACATTTGACAGTGCCAGGCGTGCAGCCATGGTATAATGAAGAGTATATGATAATGAGGGTGGGCGGGGCACAGTACATATGACGGTGCCAGGCATGCAGCCATGGTATATAATGATGGTAGGCGGGGCACAGTACATATGGCGGTGTCAGGCATGCAGCCGTGCTATGACTGGTATATGATAATGATGGTGGGCGGGGCACAGTACATATGGCAGTGCCAGGCATGCAGCCATGGTATATGATAATGATGGTGGGCGGGGCACAGTACATTTGGCAGTGCCAGGCATGCAGCCATGGTATATAATGATGGTGGGCGGGGCACAGTACATATGGCAGTGCCAGGCATGCAGCCATGGTATATGATAATGATGGTGGGCGGGGCACAGTACATATGGCAGTGCCAGGCATGGTATATGATAATGATGTGGGTGGGGCACAGTACATTTGGCAGTGCCAGGCATGCAGCCATGGTATATAATGATGGTGGGCGGGGCACAGTACATATGGCGGTGTCAGGCATGCAGCCGTGCTATGACTGGTATATGATAATGATGGTGGGCGGGGCACAGTACATATGGCAGTGCCAGGCATGCAGCCATGGTATATGATAATGATGGTGGGCGGGGCACAGTACATTTGGCAGTGCCAGGCATGCAGCCATGGTATATGATAATGATGGTGGGCGGGGCACAGTACATATGGCAGTGCCAGGCATGCAGCCATGGTATATGATAATGAGGGTGGGCGGGGCACAGTACATATGACGGTGCCAGGCATGCAGCCATGGTGTATGATAATGTTGGTGGGCGGAGCACAGTACATATGGGAGTGCCAGGCATGCAGCCCTGCTATAATGATAAGTGTGCACACACTGATAATTCCACCACGGATTGTCTAACAATAGTCTGATTATGTGTTGCTGGTCCCGTCTATCGTCTAATCTGTTCAATTACTCCTCCGGTTGAATTCATGTCATGTATTCTCCTCCAGCAATCGGCTGTAATTAAGTCTTATTAATTAGATGTACCGGCGTGCACAGATGTGTCATTAGCTAATGAGGATTTCTTTATTATGATGATAGCAGTCATTAGTCTATATAGACAGAGTCCTGTATAAACACGGAGCAGTTCCAGGCCGGCACACGCTGTTCCCGCAGCCCAGTGCCGTCTATCTCTCCTGCCCAGCCCAACCCACGTCACCCTCCTGTGCCCACCACCCTTCTGCCGCCCATAAACCGCACAATCCAAATCACTCTTCATACCATTTTATTTATTGAAAGTGTACCTGGGGCGACATGTGACGTGATGAGATAGACATGTGTATGAACAGTGCAATGCATATTCAAGTCAACCTGACTGAAAATAAACGGATGAGATAATCAACTATATTTATCCTCCTACTCCTAAAAAAAATGTTTTAAAGTATCCCAGGGTTTTATTTTATAGTTAAACATTTACAAAGTAGGTTGAATGTTTTACTGTCTCTAATCAGTGGCAGCCTATTAAGTGTCCCAGAGTTACACAAAGGTCAATAGTTCATGTATTTTTTTTCTCCCCCTGCTATCTGAAGTTGTATTCTGCCAGGAAAATTTTAATGGCTGTAATTTGCTTATCAGTGAGGTTTACTATATTCCCGATAAGCTACCGACAAGAAAGAAGCTGTCACTTCCATGCCTCTTTTTTAAAGCAAATAACAGCCATAAAAGTTTTCCTGGCAGAATACAACTTTTGAGAGCAGGGAGGGATAGGAAAAGGTCAATAGTTCATATATTTTTACTCTGGGACACTTAATGGGCTGCCGGTGAGCAGTGACACCAAAACGTCCATTCTACTTTGTAAATGTTTAAATATAAAATAAACCAAGGGATATCTAAATTAAAGAAAAAAACTCTCAGATGTTCACTTTAAGAATAAGCTGGCAAAAAAAAAAAAAAAAAAAAAAAAAAAGGTTGAAATCCATTTTTGCATCCAATTTTATCATTTTGCATTTGAGAATAGTTTTGCTACAGTTCTGCAGTTCTACAGTTCTGCAGATTCCAAAAGTAGCAATTTTTTACCTAAAAAAAAGTGAAGGGAAGGTTTTCGGTCTTGCCTGATGCGTATATATATATATATATGTATATGTATATATATATATATATATATATATATATATATATATATATATATATATAAAGTGGGGCACACTAGCTGTAAGGTCAGACTGCATTATGTTATATGCAGTACAGTTCCTCTCGTGCATGATCACCTCAGGTGACAGTTTAGAATAAGTCCACTGCTGTCTCATAAGTGATTCGCTGACTTGTGTGATCCACGGAGGACACTGATGACAGTTCCAGCTGTGAGCTGTAGGGGGACAACGCCTGATCTTCCTGCACCCCCTTTCACTGGAAACCGAGCCCCCAGGGTTACATCTATACACTGTGTATGCCGATCACAGATAAACTATTACCTGATGTGATCACGAAAGGTCATTTCAGGCCATATTTAGCCAAAATCTATAGGCAGCTTAATCTTGGCCTTTTTCCCTGATTGTTGTCGATGAAACTGGCTCCTGTAATCTCCAGGATTGGGAAAGATGGCTATTCCGCAATTATTTGTCCACAATACAGTACAGTCATTCAATAGGGCAGTCCATTTTATCATAAAATCATTCCAAATTTCTCCTGGCATGACAGTAAATGATTTTTTAAAGTGGACCTGAACTCTTGGACAGGAGGAAAATCTATAGAAATGTACCCTGTATGTATTTAGATAGGTAAAGACTAACCAGCAAGCTCATGGTGACCCAGAACTCATTGGAGTGTGTAAGGGACTACAATGGTCCTAAAAGCCCCCTTACTAAGATGTTGGATTATTATGGCTCTGTACAAACTAACAAGCTGACACATCATTGCATTCCAGCGGTTCTGGAGGTGTGTTTAGCTTCTAAGGGTAGAATGGTTAATTTGCATATATTCAGCAGTGTTGCCTTGCCAGACATCTCAAGCTCACTCCAACCTGAATTATCGCAAATTCTTTCTGGTTTAAGAAAGAAAACTTTTGTTTTTCTTAACATCTTAGTAAGGGGGCTTTTAGGACCATTGTAGACCCTTACACACTCCAATGAGTTCTGGGTCACCATGAGCATGCTGGTTAGTCTGTACCTCTCGGTGTTACAAGCCCTACTGCATAGAGCCAAATTAATTCATGTCATGCACTGATGAGGATCAAACAATCTGAAACAGTCTGTATGCATGTTGGATTATTATGGCTCTCAGGTTCTGTACAAATTAACAAACTGACACATGATTGCATTCCAGCGGTTCTGGAGGTGTGTTTAGCTTCTAAGGGTAGAATGGTTAATTTGCATATATTCAGCAGTGATGCACTGGGAGACATCTCAAGCTCACTCCAACCTGAATTATCGCAAATTCTTTCTGTTTTAAGAAAGCAAACTTTTGTTTGTATTTAGATAGATTAGCCAAATTCCCCCTCATCTGTGACACAAATGGAGCTTAGAACTCGGGCTATTAACTCCTTTGGCACTGTATTGTCCTGAGGAGGAGGACTTAGACTTATGAAATGCATTGCCCATGCTAATACATTTTATTGACCCGTGTGACTGTAGCTATTGAGGTAAGTCACCTCCCCTTAATTTTAGTGTTTTTAACTTAGTTTTATATACTCCTAGGCGCCTCTTAGGGCCCTTTTCCACTAGCAAGCGCAAATCACCTGCGCTTGCGATCAAGCGGGCTCCTTTTTCCTCTGTCGGCGCTCTGCTGTATCGCCGCCTGGAGCGTAACGCGATTGCGACAAGAATCGCGTTTCGGCAAAAGACGAATCGCAATCGAAGCGAAGGAAAAAGAGCACCGCGATTTACATGTTATCACAGTGCTCTAGCGATAAAAAAAACAGCTGAGATGCGCTTTTTAAATCGCATCGCAGCCAGTGGAAAAGGGCCCTTACTCCTATTGTGTCATCTGTGACATGGGTCAGGTGACACGCCGGGAGCCGTACATGGAGGTCACCAGAAAGCTGCCAGGAACCCGCTAGGAGCTGCAAGACGTCACTGGAAGCTCAGTGAGTATTCTGTCCTGCACAAGGGGGGAGGATTGTTTTTTTCGCCAGGTTGTACAGGCAACCAGCAAGCACATGTGTCTGGCGTCAGGCGTTCCCTGCCGGTGCTGGATACTGGGGTCTCTGCTGTATACATACCTGCAGCTACCTCCAGCCCCCTGCAGGGTGATCGCTCCCCCGCTCTCCCTCTACACCACTAGGCTCCTTCGCTTGGCGGCCCGGTAAGTCCACCAGTCAGCTCCAGTAGGCGCATGGGTAGTCTGCCCTGACTTGCAGAATTAACAGGGCAGCTGCAGGGGCTGGAAGTTATCCCAGGTATGTATCATCTTTCTTTTTTCTTTCCGAACATCTCAGGTTTCCTTTAAAGGGGAACTGAAGTAAGAGGTATACGGAGGCTGCCATATGTATTTCCTTTTAAACAATACCAGTTGCCTGGCAGCCCTTCTGGTCTATTTCTCTGCAGTAGTATCTGAATAACACCAGAAACAAGCATGCAGCTAGGCTTGTCAGATCTGACTTTAAAGTCTGAAACACCTGATCTGCTGCATGCTTGTTCAGGGGCTATGGCTAATAGTATTAGAGGCAGAGGATCAGCAGGGCTGCCAGGCAACTGGTATTGATTAAAAGGAAATAAATATGGCAACCTCCGTACACCTCTTACTTCAGTTCCCCTTTAAACCATTTCAGGACCGCCCATAGTAAAATTAACTGACCTTATATGAAATTTTTGCTACAAAATTCTTGCACGCTTTGACAGCTGACACCTTCTGGAATAAATGAAGAGTGATCTTGATTGGTTCCTGATCATCTGAACGCTTGGATCGCTTTTTCTGTCTTAAAATCTTAATTTTCACCTCTTTTTAGTGCTCCTTCAAAGTACCTAAAAATAAATGATCTACATAATTGTGACATTTCTGCATAGAAAACATATGGATCAACTCGTTTCTGAAAGTTTTACTGCTGTAATTTGAGATATTTACATATTGATGGTTGAAAAATTCAGGAAAATGAAAAATACAGGGGCAGTGTTAGTCGCAGGGAAAAGCTAGGGGGCCATGTTAGGAAAAAGGAAAGCTTGTGTTTATGGGGGGAGGGGGGTTGGTTTACAGTGCTAGGAGTTAAAGTGGAGCCGAGATAAACTTTTAATTATTGCATAATTGTGTTCCTTTCATGTAGTTTATATGGCATGTCTCAAGCCAAATACTTTTTTTGTTTTGTTTTAATACTTTCAGAGTGCCTTATGGGAGCTCAATCTGGGCAGGAGGAGGAGGAGGTTACTAGCCAGGCTGAGGGCTGGAAATGCTATCAGCTTGCCTGTGTGTAATGTGACAAACAGAACATGGCTGCTGTCAGTGTATCACAGGAATAAATAATCATAAACTGTTAAAGCTGTTTGCAGCTAGATTTGCTGTGTTAACTATCTTAACTTTAGATAAGATATATAGACAAGCTACTTGTTATAGTTAGTTTTTCGTCTCGGACCCGCTTTAAGTTGAGTGCCCGTGGCCAGATGGATCAGGGGAACTCCACTGATGAGCGTTTGTTTCCCGATTCACCTGGCCTAATCTGGAAGGGTCGTTTACTGATGCGAACAATCACGTAAACAAGCGTTTCCACGATTGCAGACATTGCTGCGAGAGTCTATGGCGATCCTAAACTACCGCTCGTCCAGCGATCCAATGTGACAGTCTTTCAGAACGGACATTCGCCGCAGGTGGGAACCCGTCCTTAGACGTAGTTTAACAAATTTTTGCGTGATATCACAAAAACTATACTTGCAAAAAAATCATCGAAAAAAATCTTGATCGCGGATTCAGACCTTTCGGAGTATTAGTGGTGCGAATACGGGTAGCATCAGGTTAGTGGGTCAGGTATTGGCTCAGTGGAGAGTTTAAAGGATACCCGAGATGACATGTGACATGATGAGATAGACATGTGTATGTACAGTGCCTAGCACACAAATAACTAGGCTGTGTTCCTTTTTTTCTTTCTCTGCCTGAAAGAGTTAAACATCAGGTATGTAAGTGGCAGTTCCTGTCTCAGTCAGAACTGGGTCAGACTACAGTGTGACCCTCGCTGATAAGATATGACAACTATAAAACGCTTTCCTAGCAGAAAATGTCTTCTGAGAGCTGGAAAGAGATAAAAAGGATCAATAGTTCATAAATTTTAGCTCTGGCACACTTCAATGAATGTGTCATTGAGCAAAAACAATAAAACAGTAAAAACTTGAAAAGTAGATTTAAATATCAAATAAAAATGTGGAATATCTTAAAAAGTCATTTTTTTAAAAGAAGGAGGATAGATACTATTGTTTATTTCATTCGTTTATTTTCACCTCGGGTGTCCTTTAGTGCAGGATGTTTCTGTAGACTCTCTCCTATTTGTGGCTTTGAAGAGACGCACGTTACCTGGGCTGGCAGTCATTGTTCATGTGGCTTTCCTTGTGGGGTGGGTTGGTTTGCCTGGCAAAGCTTGCTATTATCCTCTGCCCTGTTCCTTGCTGTGCGCTGGCCCCGCTGCGGACCTCACCTCCTATGAGGGAGAGATTCGCTGTGAGATCAGTGACCTGCAGCGTGTGGCATCTCCGCTTCCTGCAGGCAGGTTCTCTTGAGCAGTTAATGATGCCCGCATTTCTCCCTGCTGCAGCGGAGTGGGCAGTCTCACCAGCGGACGGCTGCCAGCCTGAAGCTGCCAATGTTCTCACTTTCCTGCCCAACATCGGGAGAGCCAGGTGTGTGGGAGAGAGCAAACATTCCTTCTGTCTTGTCAGCAGCTACTCCGCTCCAACAGCAGCAGCAGCAGCAGCAATGTGCGGTCTCTGATCACCCCCCTAGCGAGTGCCCGAGCCAGGGGGCGCCAACCCACTCAGTCATTAAAGGAATCATCAGCCAAAAGTAATGTAAATCCGATCTACTTACCTGGGGCTTTCTCCAGCCCCCCGCAGCTGTCTGTCCCACATCGAGCGCTCTGTACGCAGCCGCCGGCCCTGGCTCCCCGCATGGTGCAGAGGACCACCTCGTAGTAGTTCTGCGCCTGCACAGTGCGCCGCGGACAACGTGGGTTTGATTGACAGCGGCACTTCACGCAGGCGCAGTAAGGACGCCCTCGAGGTCCCCGGGCCAGCGGCTGCAAATGGAGCTGTCAGCGTAGGACAGACAGCTGCGAGGGGCTGGAGAAATCCCCAGGTAAGTAAATCGGATTTACATTACTTTTGGCTGATGATTCCTTTAATGGACCATTGCAGAGAAAAAAGTAAGCAGTTGAAATCTGACTGAACTGACAGGTTTTGAACTAGTCCATTTCCTCATGGGGAACTCTCTTTTCTCAAGGAGTTTTCTTGAGGCTTCTTTTACACTGCAAATCGCAATTCCGACTTGTAATTCTGATTTAGGACTTATTGCACACAAAACCCGAGACCACCCCCTTCAACACCCCCCCCCCCCCCCCCAAAAAAAAATGTACGCATGCAGGCCCAGTTCTAAAATTTTTGTCCGCTGAGGCAAACTTGCGAGGGTGCGCCCTCCCCCCAACCCGCGTGATGACTCACCAACCACCCTGGCACTGCCCCCCCATCCGCCCAAAGGTAGAACCACTCCCCCCACAACTCACCGGGCGGGGGGGGAGGGGGGTTGTTCGTTATCATTGCAGGCCAGCAGTAGCGGCGGGCTTCCACTGCCCAATATGTTAGAGATGCAGGGTGCGTCGGCCAACAACGTGAGCAGGGGCTAGGGGGTGCCGTGTCTGGGTGGCCATGATGTCCTGGTGGGCTGCTGTAAGGCAGGCCAGGCTCACTCTTCACTTCCTGTTTCGGCCTCGGGCTCCCCCTCCCCCCACAGACACACACACTTCCGTTGTGTAAGCTGCATCACCTTGCATGCCCTGCGTGCATGGCCACAACCTGAACCTGCGCACGCACATTCACACACGCACTCGCCCACCCGTCCCCTTGCACCCTCCTTCCTGTCTGAAGTCCATCTGTGTGCAATGCATGCGCTGCAGGCACAACGTACAGACACAGGAGGACGCAGCAACAGGGATATTATTATATAGGATATACAGTGTGGTGTGACCATTATCAGTGTACACCCTGTGTTATTATACAGTGCAGAGTGACTGTTATCAGCATATACTCTGTGTTATTATACAGTGCAGAGTGACTGTTATCAGCGTATAACCTGTGTTATTATACAGTGCAGAGTGACTGTTATCAGTGTATACTCTGTGTTATTATACAGTGCAGAGTGACTGTTATCAGCGTATAACCTGTGTTATTATACAGTGCAGAGTGACTGTTATCAGCGTATACCCTGTGTTATTATACAGTGCAGAGTGACTGTTATCAGTGTATACCCCGTGTTATTATACAGTGCAGAGTGACTGTTATCAGTGTATACCCTGTGTTATTATACAGTGCAGAGTGACTGTTATCAGCGTATTTTCTGTGTTATTATACAGCGCAGAGTGACTGTTATCAGTGTATACCCTGTGTTATTATACAGTGCAGAGTGACTGTTATCAGCGTATACCCTGTGTTATTATACAGTGCAGAGTGACTGTTATCAGTGTATACCCTGTGTTATTATACAGTGCAGAGTGACTGTTATCAGTGTATACCCTGTGTTATTATACAGTGCAGAGTGACTGTTATCAGCGTATACCCCGTGTTATTATACAGTGCAGAGTGACTGTTATCAGCGTATTCTCTGTGTTATTATACAGCGCAGAGTGACTGTTATCAGTGTATACCCTGTGTTATTATACAGTGCAGAGTGACTGCTATCAGCGTATACCCTGTGTTATTATACAGTGCAGAGTGACTGTTATCAGTGTATACCCTGTGTTATTATACAGTGAAGAGTGACTGTTATCAGTGTATACCCTGTGTTATTATACAGTGCAGAGTGACAGTTATCAGTGTATACCCTCTGTTATTATACAGTGCAGAGTGACAGTTATCAGTGTATACCCTGTGTTATTATACAGTGCAGAGTGACAGTTATCAGTGTATACCCTGTGTTATTATACAGTGCAGAGTGACTGTTATCAGTGTATACCCTGTGTTATTATACAGTGCAGAGTGACTGTTATCAGTGTATACCCTGTGTTATTATACAGTGCAGAGTGACTGTTATCAGTGTATACCCTGTGTTATTATACAGTGCAGAGTGACTGTTATCAGCGTATACCCCGTGTTATTATACAGTGCAGAGTGACTGTTATCAGCGTATTCTCTGTGTTATTATACAGTGCAGAGTGACTGTTATCAGCGTATTCTCTGTGTTATTATACAGCGCAGAGTGACTGTTATCAGTGTATACCCTGTGTTATTATACAGTGCAGAGTGACTGTTAGCAGCGTATACCCTGTGTTATTATATAGTGCAGAGTGACTGTTATCAGCGTACACCCTGTGTTATTATATACAGGATCTTTTCAAAAAATTAGCATATTGTGATAAAGTTCATTATTTTCTGTAATGTACTGATAAACATTAGACTTTCATATATTTTAGATTCATTGCACACAGCTGAAGTAGTTCAAGCCTTTTTATTGTTTTAATATTGATGATTTTGGCATACAGCTCATGAAAACCCAAAACTCCTATCTCAAAAAATTAGCATATTTCATCCGACCAATAAAAGAAAAGTGTTTTTAAAACAAAAAAGTCAACCTTCAAATAATTATGTTCAGTTATGCACTCAATACTTGGTCGGGAATCCTTTTGCAGAAATGACTGCTTCAATGCGGCGTGGCATGGAGGCAATCAGCCTGTGGCACTGCTCAGGTGTTATGGAGGACCAGGATGCTTCGATAGTAGCCTTAAGCTCATCCAGAGTGTTGGGTCTTGCGTCTCTCAACTTTCTCTTCACAATATCCCACAGATTCTCTATGGGGTTGAGGTCAGGAGAGTTGGCAAGCCAATTGAGCATAGTAATACCATGGTCAGTAAACCATTTACCAGTGGTTTTGGCACTGTGAGCAGGTGCCAGGTCGTGCTGAAAAATGAAATCTTCATCTCCATAAAGCTTTTCAGCAGATGGAAGCATGAACCCACTTTTGAACCTGAAACAGCGGCAGAAGCGCCTGACCTGGGCTACAGAGAAGCAGCACTGGACTGTTGCTCAGTGGTCCAAAGTAGTTTTTTCGGATGAAAGCAACTTTTACATGCCATTCGGAAATCAAGGTGCCAGAGTCTGAAGGAAGACTGGGGAGAGGGAAATGCCAAAATGCCTGAAGTCCAGTGTCAAGTACCCACAGTCAGTGATAGTCTGGGGTGCCATGTCAGCTGCTGGTGTTGGTCCACTGTGTTTTATCAAGGGCAGGGTCAATGCAGCTAGCTATCAGGAGATTTTGGAGCACTTCATGCTTCCATCTGCTGAAAAGCTTTATGGAGATGAAGATTTCATTTTTCAGCACGACCTGGCACCTGCTCACAGTGCCAAAACCATTGGTAAATGGTTTACTGACCATGGTATTACTGTGCTCAATTGGCCTGCCAACTCTCTTGACCTGAACCCCATAGAGAATCTGTGGGATATTGTGAAGAGAAAGTTGAGAGACGCAAGACCCAACGCGCTGGATGAGCTTAAGGCCACTATCGAAGCATCCTGGGCCTCCATAACACCTGAGCAGTGCCACAGGCTGATTGCCTCCATGCCACGCCGCATTGAAGCAGTCATTTCTGCAAAAGGATTCCCCACCAAGTATTGAGTGCATAACTGAACATAATTATTTGAAGGTTGACTTTTTTGTTTCAAAAACACTTTTCTTTTATTGGTCGGATGAAATATGCTAATTTTTTGAGATAGGAAATTTCGGTTTTCATGCGCTGTATGCCAAAATCATCAATATTAAAACAAATAAAAGGCTTGAACTACTTCAGTTGTGTGTAATGAATCTAAAATATATGAAAGTCTAATGTTTATCAGTACATTACAGAAAATAATGAACTTTATCACAGTATGCTAATTTTTTGAGAAGATCCTGTAGTGCAGAGTGACTGTTATCAGTGTATACCCTGTGTTATTATACAGTGCAGAGTGACTGCTATCAGCGTATACCCTGTGTTATTATACAGTGCAGAGTGACTGCTATCAGCGTATACCCTGTGTTATTATACAGTGCAGAGTGACAGTTATCAGTGTATACCCTGTGTTATTATACAGTGCAGAGTGACTGCTATCAGCGTATACCCTGTGTTATTATACAGTGCAGAGTGACTGCTATCAGCGTACACCCTGTGTTATTATATAGTGCAGAGTGACTGTTATCAGTGTATACCCTGTGTTATTATACAGTGCAGAGTGACTGTTATCAGCGTATACCCTGTGTTATTATACAGTGCAGAGTGACTGTTATCAGCGTATACCCTGTGTTATTATACAGTGCAGAGTGGCTGTTATCAGTGTATACCCTGTGTTATTATACAGTGCAAAGTGACTGTTATCAGTGTATACCCTGTGTTATTATACAGTGCAGAGTGACTGTTATCAGCGTATACCGTGTTATTATACAGTGCAGAGTGACTGCTATCAGCGTATACACTGTGTTATTATACAGTGCAGAGTGACTGTTATCAGTGTATACCCTGTGTTATTATACAGTGCAGAGTGACAGTTATCAGTGTATACTCTGTGTTATTATACAGTGCAGAGTGACTGTTATCAGCGTATACCCTGTGTTATTATACAGTGCAGAGTGACTTATCAGTGTATACCCTGTGTTATTATACAGTGCAGAGTGACTGTTATCAGCGTATACCCTGTGTTATTATACAGTGCAGAGTGACAGTTATCAGTGTATACCCTGTGTTATTATACAGTGCAGAGTGACAGTTATCAGCGTACACCCTGTGTTATTATACAGTGCAGAGTGACTGTTATCAGTGTATACCCGGTGTTATTATACAGTGCAGAGTGACAGTTATCAGCGTACACCCTGTGTTATTATACAGTGCAGAGTGACTGTTAGCAGCGTATACCCTGTGTTATTATACAGTGCAGAGTGACTGTTATCAGCGTACACCCTGTGTTATACAGTGCAGAGTGACTGCTATCAGCGTACACCCTGTGTTATTATATAGTGCAGAGTGACTGTTATCAGTGTATACTCTGTGTTATTATACAGTGCAGAGTGACTGTTAGCAGTGTACACCCCGTGTTATTATATAGTGCAGAGTGACTGTTATCAGTGTATACCCTGTGTTATTATACAGTGCAGAGTGACTGTTATCAGCGTATACCCCGTGTTATTATATAGTGCGGAGTGACTGTTATCAGCGTATACCCTGTGTTATTATACAGTGCAGAGTGACTGTTATCAGCGTATACCCTGTGTTATTATACAGTGCGGAGTGACTGTTATCAGCGTATACCCTGTGTTATTATACAGTGCAGAGTGACTGTTATCAGCGTATACCCTGTGTTATTATACAGTGCAGAGTGACTGTTTTCAGCGTATACCCTGTGTTATTATACAGTGCAGAGTGACTGTTATCAGTGTATACCCTGTGTTATGATACAGTGCAGAGTGACAGTTATCAGCGTACACCCTGTGTTATTATACAGTGCAAAATGACTGTTATCAGCGTACACCCTGTGTTATTATACAGTGCAGAGTGACAGTTATCAGTGTATACCCTGTGTTATTATACAGTGCAGAGTGACTGCTATCAGCGTATACCCTGTGTTATTATACAGTGCAGAGTGACTGCTATCAGCGTACACCCTGTGTTATTATATAGTGCAGAGTGACTGTTATCAGTGTATACCCTGTGTTATTATACAGCGCAGAGTGACTGTTATCAGCGTATACCCTGTGTTATTATACAGTGCAGAGTGACAGTTATCAGTGTATACCCTGTGTTATTATACAGTGCAGAGTGACTGCTATCAGCGTACACCCTGTGTTATTATATAGTGCAGAGTGACTGTTATCAGTGTATACCCTGTGTTATTATACAGTGCAGAGTGACTGTTATCAGCGTATACCCTGTGTTATTATACAGTGCAGAGTGGCTGTTATCAGTGTATACCCTGTGTTATTATACAGTGCAGAGTGACTGTTATCAGCGTATACCGTGTTATTATACAGTGCAGAGTGACTGTTATCAGTGTATACCCTGTGTTATTATACAGTGCAGAGTGACTGTTATCAGCGTATACCCTGTGTTATTATACAGTGCAGAGTGACTGCTATCAGCGTATACCCTGTGTTATTATACAGTGCAGAGTGACTGTTATCAGTGTATACCCTGTGTTATTATACAGTGCAGAGTGACTGTTATCAGCGTATACCCTGTGTTATTATACAGTGCAGAGTGACTGCTATCAGCGTATACACTGTGTTATTATACAGTGCAGAGTGACTGTTATCAGTGTATACCCTGTGTTATTATACAGTGCAGAGTGACAGTTATCAGTGTATACTCTGTGTTATTATACAGTGCAGAGTGACTGTTATCAGCGTATACCCTGTGTTATTATACAGTGCAGAGTGACTTATCAGTGTATACCCTGTGTTATTATACAGTGCAGAGTGACTGTTATCAGCGTATACCCTGTGTTATTATACAGTGCAGAGTGACAGTTATCAGTGTATACCCTGTGTTATTATACAGTGCAGAGTGACAGTTATCAGCGTACACCCTGTGTTATTATACAGTGCAGAGTGACTGTTATCAGTGTATACCCGGTGTTATTATACAGTGCAGAGTGACAGTTATCAGCGTACACCCTGTGTTATTATACAGTGCAGAGTGACTGTTAGCAGCGTATACCCTGTGTTATTATACAGTGCAGAGTGACTGTTATCAGCGTACACCCTGTGTTATACAGTGCAGAGTGACTGCTATCAGCGTACACCCTGTGTTATTATATAGTGCAGAGTGACTGTTATCAGTGTATACTCTGTGTTATTATACAGTGCAGAGTGACTGTTAGCAGTGTACACCCCGTGTTATTATATAGTGCAGAGTGACTGTTATCAGTGTATACCCTGTGTTATTATACAGTGCAGAGTGACTGTTATCAGCGTATACCCCGTGTTATTATATAGTGCGGAGTGACTGTTATCAGCGTATACCCTGTGTTATTATACAGTGCAGAGTGACTGTTATCAGCGTATACCCTGTGTTATTATACAGTGCGGAGTGACTGTTATCAGCGTATACCCTGTGTTATTATACAGTGCAGAGTGACTGTTATCAGCGTATACCCTGTGTTATTATACAGTGCAGAGTGACTGTTATCAGCGTATACCCTGTGTTATTATACAGTGCAGAGTGACTGTTATCAGTGTATACCCTGTGTTATGATACAGTGCAGAGTGACAGTTATCAGCGTACACCCTGTGTTATTATACAGTGCAAAATGACTGTTATCAGCGTACACCCTGTGTTATTATACAGTGCATGGTGACTGTTATCAGTGTATACCCTGTGTAGTTATACAGTGCAGAGTGACTGTTATCAGCGTACACCCTGTGTTATTATACAGTGCAGAGTGACTGTTAGCAGCGTATACCCTGTGTTATTATACAGTGCAGAGTGACTGCTATCAGCGTACACCCTGTGTTATTATATAGTGCAGAGTGACTGTTATCAGTGTATACTCTGTGTTATTATACAGTGCAGAGTGACTGTTAGCAGCGTACACCCTGTGTTATTATACAGTGCAGAGTGACTGTTATCAGCGTATACCCCGTGTTATTATATAGTGCAGAGTGACTGTTATCAGTGTATACTCTGTGTTATTATACAGTGCAGAGTGACTGTTATCAGTGTATACCCTGTGTTATTATACAGTGCAGAGTGACTGTTATCAGCGTATACCCTGTGTTATTATACAGTGCAGAGTGACTGCTATCAGCGTATACCCTGTGTTATTATACAGTGCAGAGTGACTGTTATCAGCGTATACCCCGTGTTATTATATAGTGCAGAGTGACTGTTATCAGCGTATACCCTGTGTTATTATACAGTGCAGAGTGACTGTTATCAGCGTATACCCTGTGTTATTATACAGTGCAGAGTGACTGTTATCAGTGTATACCCTGTGTTATTATACAGTGCAGAGTGACTGTTATCAGCGTATACCCTGTGTTATTATACAGTGCAGAGTGACTGCTATCAGCGTATACCCTGTGTTATTATACAGTGCAGAGTGACTGTTATCAGTGTATACCCTGTGTTATTATACAGTGCAGAGTGACTGTTATCAGCGTATACCCTGTGTTATTATACAGTGCAGAGTGACTGTTATCAGTGTATACCCTGTGTTATTATACAGTGCAGAGTGACTGTTATCAGTGTATACCCTGTGTTATTATACAGTGCAGAGTGACTGTTATCAGTGTATACCCTGTGTTATTATACAGTGCAGAGTGACTGTTATCAGTGTATACCCTGTGTTATTATACAGTGCAGAGTGACTGTTATCAGCGTATACCCTGTGTTATTATACAGTGCAGAGTGACTGTTATCAGCGTATACCCCGTGTTATTATATAGTGCAGAGTGACTGTTATCAGTGTATACTCTGTGTTATTATACAGTGCAGAGTGACTGTTATCAGCGTACACCCTGTGTTATTATACAGTGCAGAGTGACTGTTAGCAGCGTATACCCTGTGTTATTATACAGTGCAGAGTGACTGCTATCAGCGTATACCCTGTGTTATTATAAAGTGCAGAGTGACTGTTATCAGCGTATACCCCGTGTTATTATACAGCGCAGAGTGACTGTTATCAGTGTATACCCTGTGTTATTATACAGTGCAGAGTGACTGTTATCAGCGTATACCCTGTGTTATTATACAGTGCAGAGTGACTGTTATCAGCGTATACCCCGTGTTATTATACAGTGCAGAGTGACTGTTATCAGCGTATTCTCTGTGTTATTATACAGCGCAGAGTGACTGTTATCAGTGTATACCCTGTGTTATTATACAGTGCAGAGTGACTGCTATCAGCGTATACCCTGTGTTATTATACAGTGCAGAGTGACTGTTATCAGTGTATACCCTGTGTTATTATACAGTGAAGAGTGACTGTTATCAGTGTATACCCTGTGTTATTATACAGTGCAGAGTGACTGTTATCAGTGTATACCCTGTGTTATTATACAGTGCAGAGTGACAGTTATCAGTGTATACCCTGTGTTATTATACAGTGCAGAGTGACAGTTATCAGTGTATACCCTGTGTTATTATACAGTGCAGAGTGACTGTTATCAGTGTATACCCTGTGTTATTATACAGTGCAGAGTGACTGTTATCAGTGTATACCCTGTGTTATTATACAGTGCAGAGTGACTGTTATCAGTGTATACCCTGTGTTATTATACAGTGCAGAGTGACTGTTATCAGCGTATACCCCGTGTTATTATACAGTGCAGAGTGACTGTTATCAGCGTATTCTCTGTGTTATTATACAGCGCAGAGTGACTGTTATCAGTGTATACCCTGTGTTATTATACAGTGCAGAGTGACTGTTAGCAGCGTATACCCTGTGTTATTATATAGTGCAGAGTGACTGTTATCAGCGTACACCCTGTGTTATTATATACAGGATCTTTTCAAAAAATTAGCATATTGTGATAAAGTTCATTATTTTCTGTAATGTACTGATAAACATTAGACTTTCATATATTTTAGATTCATTGCACACAGCTGAAGTAGTTCAAGCCTTTTTATTGTTTTAATATTGATGATTTTGGCATACAGCTCATGAAAACCCAAAACTCCTATCTCAAAAAATTAGCATATTTCATCCGACCAATAAAAGAAAAGTGTTTTTAAAACAAAAAAGTCAACCTTCAAATAATTATGTTCAGTTATGCACTCAATACTTGGTCGGGAATCCTTTTGCAGAAATGACTGCTTCAATGCGGCGTGGCATGGAGGCAATCAGCCTGTGGCACTGCTCAGGTGTTATGGAGGACCAGGATGCTTCAATAGTAGCCTTAAGCTCATCCAGAGTGTTGGGTCTTGCGTCTCTCAACTTTCTCTTCACAATATCCCACAGATTCTCTATGGGGTTGAGGTCAGGAGAGTTGGCAAGCCAATTGAGCATAGTAATACCATGGTCAGTAAACCATTTACCAGTGGTTTTGGCACTGTGAGCAGGTGCCAGGTCGTGCTGAAAAATGAAATCTTCATCTCCATAAAGCTTTTCAGCAGATGGAAGCATGAACCCACTTTTGAACCTGAAACAGCGGCAGAAGCGCCTGACCTGGGCTACAGAGAAGCAGCACTGGACTGTTGCTCAGTGGTCCAAAGTAGTTTTTTCGGATGAAAGCAACTTTTACATGCCATTCGGAAATCAAGGTGCCAGAGTCTGAAGGAAGACTGGGGAGAGGGAAATGCCAAAATGCCTGAAGTCCAGTGTCAAGTACCCACAGTCAGTGATAGTCTGGGGTGCCATGTCAGCTGCTGGTGTTGGTCCACTGTGTTTTATCAAGGGCAGGGTCAATGCAGCTAGCTATCAGGAGATTTTGGAGCACTTCATGCTTCCATCTGCTGAAAAGCTTTATGGAGATGAAGATTTCATTTTTCAGCACGACCTGGCACCTGCTCACAGTGCCAAAACCATTGGTAAATGGTTTACTGACCATGGTATTACTGTGCTCAATTGGCCTGCCAACTCTCTTGACCTGAACCCCATAGAGAATCTGTGGGATATTGTGAAGAGAAAGTTGAGAGACGCAAGACCCAACGCGCTGGATGAGCTTAAGGCCACTATCGAAGCATCCTGGGCCTCCATAACACCTGAGCAGTGCCACAGGCTGATTGCCTCCATGCCACGCCGCATTGAAGCAGTCATTTCTGCAAAAGGATTCCCCACCAAGTATTGAGTGCATAACTGAACATAATTATTTGAAGGTTGACTTTTTTGTTTCAAAAACACTTTTCTTTTATTGGTCGGATGAAATATGCTAATTTTTTGAGATAGGAAATTTCGGTTTTCATGCGCTGTATGCCAAAATCATCAATATTAAAACAAATAAAAGGCTTGAACTACTTCAGTTGTGTGTAATGAATCTAAAATATATGAAAGTCTAATGTTTATCAGTACATTACAGAAAATAATGAACTTTATCACAGTATGCTAATTTTTTGAGAAGATCCTGTAGTGCAGAGTGACAGTTATCAGTGTATACCCTGTGTTATTATACAGTGCAGAGTGACTGCTATCAGCGTATACCCTGTGTTATTATACAGTGCAGAGTGACTGCTATCAGCGTATACCCTGTGTTATTATACAGTGCAGAGTGACAGTTATCAGTGTATACCCTGTGTTATTATACAGTGCAGAGTGACTGCTATCAGCGTATACCCTGTGTTATTATACAGTGCAGAGTGACTGCTATCAGCGTACACCCTGTGTTATTATATAGTGCAGAGTGACTGTTATCAGTGTATACCCTGTGTTATTATACAGTGCAGAGTGACAGTTATCAGTGTATACCCTGTGTTATTATACAGTGCAGAGTGACTGCTATCAGCGTATACCCTGTGTTATTATACAGTGCAGAGTGACTGCTATCAGCGTACACCCTGTGTTATTATATAGTGCAGAGTGACTGTTATCAGTGTATACCCTGTGTTATTATACAGTGCAGAGTGACTGTTATCAGCGTATACCCTGTGTTATTATACAGTGCAGAGTGACTGTTATCAGCGTATACCCTGTGTTATTATACAGTGCAGAGTGACTGTTATCAGTGTATACCCTGTGTTATTATACAGTGCAGAGTGACTGTTATCAGCGTATACCGTGTTATTATACAGTGCAGAGTGACTGCTATCAGCGTATACACTGTGTTATTATACAGTGCAGAGTGACTGTTATCAGTGTATACCCTGTGTTATTATACAGTGCAGAGTGACAGTTATCAGTGTATACTCTGTGTTATTATACAGTGCAGAGTGACTGTTATCAGCGTATACCCTGTGTTATTATACAGTGCAGAGTGACTTATCAGTGTATACCCTGTGTTATTATACAGTGCAGAGTGACTGTTATCAGCGTATACCCTGTGTTATTATACAGTGCAGAGTGACAGTTATCAGTGTATACCCTGTGTTATTATACAGTGCAGAGTGACAGTTATCAGCGTACACCCTGTGTTATTATACAGTGCAGAGTGACTGTTATCAGTGTATACCCGGTGTTATTATACAGTGCAGAGTGACAGTTATCAGCGTACACCCTGTGTTATTATACAGTGCAGAGTGACTGTTAGCAGCGTATACCCTGTGTTATTATACAGTGCAGAGTGACTGTTATCAGCGTACACCCTGTGTTATACAGTGCAGAGTGACTGCTATCAGCGTACACCCTGTGTTATTATATAGTGCAGAGTGACTGTTATCAGTGTATACTCTGTGTTATTATACAGTGCAGAGTGACTGTTAGCAGTGTACACCCCGTGTTATTATATAGTGCAGAGTGACTGTTATCAGTGTATACCCTGTGTTATTATACAGTGCAGAGTGACTGTTATCAGCGTATACCCCGTGTTATTATATAGTGCGGAGTGACTGTTATCAGCGTATACCCTGTGTTATTATACAGTGCAGAGTGACTGTTATCAGCGTATACCCTGTGTTATTATACAGTGCGGAGTGACTGTTATCAGCGTATACCCTGTGTTATTATACAGTGCAGAGTGACTGTTATCAGCGTATACCCTGTGTTATTATACAGTGCAGAGTGACTGTTATCAGCGTATACCCTGTGTTATGATACAGTGCAGAGTGACAGTTATCAGCGTACACCCTGTGTTATTATACAGTGCAAAATGACTGTTATCAGCGTACACCCTGTGTTATTATACAGTGCAGAGTGACAGTTATCAGTGTATACCCTGTGTTATTATACAGTGCAGAGTGACTGCTATCAGCGTATACCCTGTGTTATTATACAGTGCAGAGTGACTGCTATCAGCGTACACCCTGTGTTATTATATAGTGCAGAGTGACTGTTATCAGTGTATACCCTGTGTTATTATACAGCGCAGAGTGACTGTTATCAGCGTATACCCTGTGTTATTATACAGTGCAGAGTGACAGTTATCAGTGTATACCCTGTGTTATTATACAGTGCAGAGTGACTGCTATCAGCGTACACCCTGTGTTATTATATAGTGCAGAGTGACTGTTATCAGTGTATACCCTGTGTTATTATACAGTGCAGAGTGACTGTTATCAGCGTATACCCTGTGTTATTATACAGTGCAGAGTGGCTGTTATCAGTGTATACCCTGTGTTATTATACAGTGCAGAGTGACTGTTATCAGCGTATACCGTGTTATTATACAGTGTAGAGTGACTGTTATCAGTGTATACCCTGTGTTATTATACAGTGCAGAGTGACTGTTATCAGCGTATACCCTGTGTTATTATACAGTGCAGAGTGACTGCTATCAGCGTATACCCTGTGTTATTATACAGTGCAGAGTGACTGTTATCAGTGTATACCCTGTGTTATTATACAGTGCAGAGTGACTGTTATCAGCGTATACCCTGTGTTATTATACAGTGCAGAGTGACTGCTATCAGCGTATACACTGTGTTATTATACAGTGCAGAGTGACTGTTATCAGTGTATACCCTGTGTTATTATACAGTGCAGAGTGACAGTTATCAGTGTATACTCTGTGTTATTATACAGTGCAGAGTGACTGTTATCAGCGTATACCCTGTGTTATTATACAGTGCAGAGTGACTTATCAGTGTATACCCTGTGTTATTATACAGTGCAGAGTGACTGTTATCAGCGTATACCCTGTGTTATTATACAGTGCAGAGTGACAGTTATCAGTGTATACCCTGTGTTATTATACAGTGCAGAGTGACAGTTATCAGCGTACACCCTGTGTTATTATACAGTGCAGAGTGACTGTTATCAGTGTATACCCGGTGTTATTATACAGTGCAGAGTGACAGTTATCAGCGTACACCCTGTGTTATTATACAGTGCAGAGTGACTGTTAGCAGCGTATACCCTGTGTTATTATACAGTGCAGAGTGACTGTTATCAGCGTATACCCTGTGTTATTATACAGTGCAGAGTGACAGTTATCAGTGTATACCCTGTGTTATTATACAGTGCAGAGTGACTGCTATCAGCGTACACCCTGTGTTATTATATAGTGCAGAGTGACTGTTATCAGTGTATACCCTGTGTTATTATACAGTGCAGAGTGACTGTTATCAGCGTATACCCTGTGTTATTATACAGTGCAGAGTGGCTGTTATCAGTGTATACCCTGTGTTATTATACAGTGCAGAGTGACTGTTATCAGCGTATACCGTGTTATTATACAGTGTAGAGTGACTGTTATCAGTGTATACCCTGTGTTATTATACAGTGCAGAGTGACTGTTATCAGCGTATACCCTGTGTTATTATACAGTGCAGAGTGACTGCTATCAGCGTATACCCTGTGTTATTATACAGTGCAGAGTGACTGTTATCAGTGTATACCCTGTGTTATTATACAGTGCAGAGTGACTGTTATCAGCGTATACCCTGTGTTATTATACAGTGCAGAGTGACTGCTATCAGCGTATACACTGTGTTATTATACAGTGCAGAGTGACTGTTATCAGTGTATACCCTGTGTTATTATACAGTGCAGAGTGACAGTTATCAGTGTATACTCTGTGTTATTATACAGTGCAGAGTGACTGTTATCAGCGTATACCCTGTGTTATTATACAGTGCAGAGTGACTTATCAGTGTATACCCTGTGTTATTATACAGTGCAGAGTGACTGTTATCAGCGTATACCCTGTGTTATTATACAGTGCAGAGTGACAGTTATCAGTGTATACCCTGTGTTATTATACAGTGCAGAGTGACAGTTATCAGCGTACACCCTGTGTTATTATACAGTGCAGAGTGACTGTTATCAGTGTATACCCGGTGTTATTATACAGTGCAGAGTGACAGTTATCAGCGTACACCCTGTGTTATTATACAGTGCAGAGTGACTGTTAGCAGCGTATACCCTGTGTTATTATACAGTGCAGAGTGACTGTTATCAGCGTACACCCTGTGTTATACAGTGCAGAGTGACTGCTATCAGCGTACACCCTGTGTTATTATATAGTGCAGAGTGACTGTTATCAGTGTATACTCTGTGTTATTATACAGTGCAGAGTGACTGTTAGCAGTGTACACCCCGTGTTATTATATAGTGCAGAGTGACTGTTATCAGTGTATACCCTGTGTTATTATACAGTGCAGAGTGACTGTTATCAGCGTATACCCCGTGTTATTATATAGTGCGGAGTGACTGTTATCAGCGTATACCCTGTGTTATTATACAGTGCAGAGTGACTGTTATCAGCGTATACCCTGTGTTATTATACAGTGCGGAGTGACTGTTATCAGCGTATACCCTGTGTTATTATACAGTGCAGAGTGACTGTTATCAGCGTATACCCTGTGTTATTATACAGTGCAGAGTGACTGTTATCAGCGTATACCCTGTGTTATTATACAGTGCAGAGTGACTGTTATCAGTGTATACCCTGTGTTATGATACAGTGCAGAGTGACAGTTATCAGCGTACACCCTGTGTTATTATACAGTGCAAAATGACTGTTATCAGCGTACACCCTGTGTTATTATACAGTGCATGGTGACTGTTATCAGTGTATACCCTGTGTAGTTATACAGTGCAGAGTGACTGTTATCAGCGTACACCCTGTGTTATTATACAGTGCAGAGTGACTGTTAGCAGCGTATACCCTGTGTTATTATACAGTGCAGAGTGACTGCTATCAGCGTACACCCTGTGTTATTATATAGTGCAGAGTGACTGTTATCAGTGTATACTCTGTGTTATTATACAGTGCAGAGTGACTGTTAGCAGCGTACACCCTGTGTTATTATACAGTGCAGAGTGACTGTTATCAGCGTATACCCCGTGTTATTATATAGTGCAGAGTGACTGTTATCAGTGTATACTCTGTGTTATTATACAGTGCAGAGTGACTGTTATCAGTGTATACCCTGTGTTATTATACAGTGCAGAGTGACTGTTATCAGCGTATACCCTGTGTTATTATACAGTGCAGAGTGACTGCTATCAGCGTATACCCTGTGTTATTATACAGTGCAGAGTGACTGTTATCAGCGTATACCCCGTGTTATTATATAGTGCAGAGTGACTGTTATCAGCGTATACCCTGTGTTATTATACAGTGCAGAGTGACTGTTATCAGCGTATACCCTGTGTTATTATACAGTGCAGAGTGACTGTTATCAGTGTATACCCTGTGTTATTATACAGTGCAGAGTGACTGTTATCAGCGTATACCCTGTGTTATTATACAGTGCAGAGTGACTGCTATCAGCGTATACCCTGTGTTATTATACAGTGCAGAGTGACTGTTATCAGTGTATACCCTGTGTTATTATACAGTGCAGAGTGACTGTTATCAGCGTATACCCTGTGTTATTATACAGTGCAGAGTGACTGTTATCAGTGTATACCCTGTGTTATTATACAGTGCAGAGTGACTGTTATCAGTGTATACCCTGTGTTATTATACAGTGCAGAGTGACTGTTATCAGTGTATACCCTGTGTTATTATACAGTGCAGAGTGACTGTTATCAGTGTATACCCTGTGTTATTATACAGTGCAGAGTGACTGTTATCAGCGTATACCCTGTGTTATTATACAGTGCAGAGTGACTGTTATCAGCGTATACCCCGTGTTATTATATAGTGCAGAGTGACTGTTATCAGTGTATACTCTGTGTTATTATACAGTGCAGAGTGACTGTTATCAGCGTACACCCTGTGTTATTATACAGTGCAGAGTGACTGTTAGCAGCGTATACCCTGTGTTATTATACAGTGCAGAGTGACTGCTATCAGCGTATACCCTGTGTTATTATAAAGTGCAGAGTGACTGTTATCAGCGTATACCCCGTGTTATTATACAGCGCAGAGTGACTGTTATCAGTGTATACCCTGTGTTATTATACAGTGCAGAGTGACTGTTATCAGCGTATACCCTGTGTTATTATACAGTGCAGAGTGACTGTTATCAGCGTATACCCCGTGTTATTATACAGTGCAGAGTGACTGTTATCAGCGTATTCTCTGTGTTATTATACAGCGCAGAGTGACTGTTATCAGTGTATACCCTGTGTTATTATACAGTGCAGAGTGACTGCTATCAGCGTATACCCTGTGTTATTATACAGTGCAGAGTGACTGTTATCAGTGTATACCCTGTGTTATTATACAGTGAAGAGTGACTGTTATCAGTGTATACCCTGTGTTATTATACAGTGCAGAGTGACTGTTATCAGTGTATACCCTGTGTTATTATACAGTGCAGAGTGACAGTTATCAGTGTATACCCTGTGTTATTATACAGTGCAGAGTGACAGTTATCAGTGTATACCCTGTGTTATTATACAGTGCAGAGTGACTGTTATCAGTGTATACCCTGTGTTATTATACAGTGCAGAGTGACTGTTATCAGTGTATACCCTGTGTTATTATACAGTGCAGAGTGACTGTTATCAGTGTATACCCTGTGTTATTATACAGTGCAGAGTGACTGTTATCAGCGTATACCCCGTGTTATTATACAGTGCAGAGTGACTGTTATCAGCGTATTCTCTGTGTTATTATACAGCGCAGAGTGACTGTTATCAGTGTATACCCTGTGTTATTATACAGTGCAGAGTGACTGTTAGCAGCGTATACCCTGTGTTATTATATAGTGCAGAGTGACTGTTATCAGCGTACACCCTGTGTTATTATATACAGGATCTTTTCAAAAAATTAGCATATTGTGATAAAGTTCATTATTTTCTGTAATGTACTGATAAACATTAGACTTTCATATATTTTAGATTCATTGCACACAGCTGAAGTAGTTCAAGCCTTTTTATTGTTTTAATATTGATGATTTTGGCATACAGCTCATGAAAACCCAAAACTCCTATCTCAAAAAATTAGCATATTTCATCCGACCAATAAAAGAAAAGTGTTTTTAAAACAAAAAAGTCAACCTTCAAATAATTATGTTCAGTTATGCACTCAATACTTGGTCGGGAATCCTTTTGCAGAAATGACTGCTTCAATGCGGCGTGGCATGGAGGCAATCAGCCTGTGGCACTGCTCAGGTGTTATGGAGGACCAGGATGCTTCGATAGTAGCCTTAAGCTCATCCAGAGTGTTGGGTCTTGCGTCTCTCAACTTTCTCTTCACAATATCCCACAGATTCTCTATGGGGTTGAGGTCAGGAGAGTTGGCAAGCCAATTGAGCATAGTAATACCATGGTCAGTAAACCATTTACCAGTGGTTTTGGCACTGTGAGCAGGTGCCAGGTCGTGCTGAAAAATGAAATCTTCATCTCCATAAAGCTTTTCAGCAGATGGAAGCATGAACCCACTTTTGAACCTGAAACAGCGGCAGAAGCGCCTGACCTGGGCTACAGAGAAGCAGCACTGGACTGTTGCTCAGTGGTCCAAAGTAGTTTTTTCGGATGAAAGCAACTTTTACATGCCATTCGGAAATCAAGGTGCCAGAGTCTGAAGGAAGACTGGGGAGAGGGAAATGCCAAAATGCCTGAAGTCCAGTGTCAAGTACCCACAGTCAGTGATAGTCTGGGGTGCCATGTCAGCTGCTGGTGTTGGTCCACTGTGTTTTATCAAGGGCAGGGTCAATGCAGCTAGCTATCAGGAGATTTTGGAGCACTTCATGCTTCCATCTGCTGAAAAGCTTTATGGAGATGAAGATTTCATTTTTCAGCACGACCTGGCACCTGCTCACAGTGCCAAAACCATTGGTAAATGGTTTACTGACCATGGTATTACTGTGCTCAATTGGCCTGCCAACTCTCTTGACCTGAACCCCATAGAGAATCTGTGGGATATTGTGAAGAGAAAGTTGAGAGACGCAAGACCCAACGCGCTGGATGAGCTTAAGGCCACTATCGAAGCATCCTGGGCCTCCATAACACCTGAGCAGTGCCACAGGCTGATTGCCTCCATGCCACGCCGCATTGAAGCAGTCATTTCTGCAAAAGGATTCCCCACCAAGTATTGAGTGCATAACTGAACATAATTATTTGAAGGTTGACTTTTTTGTTTCAAAAACACTTTTCTTTTATTGGTCGGATGAAATATGCTAATTTTTTGAGATAGGAAATTTCGGTTTTCATGCGCTGTATGCCAAAATCATCAATATTAAAACAAATAAAAGGCTTGAACTACTTCAGTTGTGTGTAATGAATCTAAAATATATGAAAGTCTAATGTTTATCAGTACATTACAGAAAATAATGAACTTTATCACAGTATGCTAATTTTTTGAGAAGATCCTGTAGTGCAGAGTGACTGTTATCAGTGTATACCCTGTGTTATTATACAGTGCAGAGTGACTGCTATCAGCGTATACCCTGTGTTATTATACAGTGCAGAGTGACTGCTATCAGCGTATACCCTGTGTTATTATACAGTGCAGAGTGACAGTTATCAGTGTATACCCTGTGTTATTATACAGTGCAGAGTGACTGCTATCAGCGTATACCCTGTGTTATTATACAGTGCAGAGTGACTGCTATCAGCGTACACCCTGTGTTATTATATAGTGCAGAGTGACTGTTATCAGTGTATACCCTGTGTTATTATACAGTGCAGAGTGACAGTTATCAGTGTATACCCTGTGTTATTATACAGTGCAGAGTGACTGCTATCAGCGTATACCCTGTGTTATTATACAGTGCAGAGTGACTGCTATCAGCGTACACCCTGTGTTATTATATAGTGCAGAGTGACTGTTATCAGTGTATACCCTGTGTTATTATACAGTGCAGAGTGACTGTTATCAGCGTATACCCTGTGTTATTATACAGTGCAGAGTGACTGTTATCAGCGTATACCCTGTGTTATTATACAGTGCAGAGTGGCTGTTATCAGTGTATACCCTGTGTTATTATACAGTGCAGAGTGACTGTTATCAGCGTATACCGTGTTATTATACAGTGCAGAGTGACTGCTATCAGCGTATACACTGTGTTATTATACAGTGCAGAGTGACTGTTATCAGTGTATACCCTGTGTTATTATACAGTGCAGAGTGACAGTTATCAGTGTATACTCTGTGTTATTATACAGTGCAGAGTGACTGTTATCAGCGTATACCCTGTGTTATTATACAGTGCAGAGTGACTTATCAGTGTATACCCTGTGTTATTATACAGTGCAGAGTGACTGTTATCAGCGTATACCCTGTGTTATTATACAGTGCAGAGTGACAGTTATCAGTGTATACCCTGTGTTATTATACAGTGCAGAGTGACAGTTATCAGCGTACACCCTGTGTTATTATACAGTGCAGAGTGACTGTTATCAGTGTATACCCGGTGTTATTATACAGTGCAGAGTGACAGTTATCAGCGTACACCCTGTGTTATTATACAGTGCAGAGTGACTGTTAGCAGCGTATACCCTGTGTTATTATACAGTGCAGAGTGACTGTTATCAGCGTACACCCTGTGTTATACAGTGCAGAGTGACTGCTATCAGCGTACACCCTGTGTTATTATATAGTGCAGAGTGACTGTTATCAGTGTATACTCTGTGTTATTATACAGTGCAGAGTGACTGTTAGCAGTGTACACCCCGTGTTATTATATAGTGCAGAGTGACTGTTATCAGTGTATACCCTGTGTTATTATACAGTGCAGAGTGACTGTTATCAGCGTATACCCCGTGTTATTATATAGTGCGGAGTGACTGTTATCAGCGTATACCCTGTGTTATTATACAGTGCAGAGTGACTGTTATCAGCGTATACCCTGTGTTATTATACAGTGCGGAGTGACTGTTATCAGCGTATACCCTGTGTTATTATACAGTGCAGAGTGACTGTTATCAGCGTATACCCTGTGTTATTATACAGTGCAGAGTGACTGTTATCAGCGTATACCCTGTGTTATTATACAGTGCAGAGTGACTGTTATCAGTGTATACCCTGTGTTATGATACAGTGCAGAGTGACAGTTATCAGCGTACACCCTGTGTTATTATACAGTGCAAAATGACTGTTATCAGCGTACACCCTGTGTTATTATACAGTGCAGAGTGACAGTTATCAGTGTATACCCTGTGTTATTATACAGTGCAGAGTGACTGCTATCAGCGTATACCCTGTGTTATTATACAGTGCAGAGTGACTGCTATCAGCGTACACCCTGTGTTATTATATAGTGCAGAGTGACTGTTATCAGTGTATACCCTGTGTTATTATACAGCGCAGAGTGACTGTTATCAGCGTATACCCTGTGTTATTATACAGTGCAGAGTGACAGTTATCAGTGTATACCCTGTGTTATTATACAGTGCAGAGTGACTGCTATCAGCGTATACCCTGTGTTATTATACAGTGCAGAGTGACTGCTATCAGCGTACACCCTGTGTTATTATATAGTGCAGAGTGACTGTTATCAGTGTATACCCTGTGTTATTATACAGTGCAGAGTGACTGTTATCAGCGTATACCCTGTGTTATTATACAGTGCAGAGTGACTGCTATCAGTGTATACCCTGTGTTATTATACAGTGCAGAGTGACTGTTATCAGCGTATACCGTGTTATTATACAGTGCAGAGTGACTGTTATCAGTGTATACCCTGTGTTATTATACAGTGCAGAGTGACTGTTATCAGCGTATACCCTGTGTTATTATACAGTGCAGAGTGACTGCTATCAGCGTATACCCTGTGTTATTATACAGTGCAGAGTGACTGTTATCAGTGTATACCCTGTGTTATTATACAGTGCAGAGTGACTGTTATCAGCGTATACCCTGTGTTATTATACAGTGCAGAGTGACTGCTATCAGCGTATACACTGTGTTATTATACAGTGCAGAGTGACTGTTATCAGTGTATACCCTGTGTTATTATACAGTGCAGAGTGACAGTTATCAGTGTATACTCTGTGTTATTATACAGTGCAGAGTGACTGTTATCAGCGTATACCCTGTGTTATTATACAGTGCAGAGTGACTTATCAGTGTATACCCTGTGTTATTATACAGTGCAGAGTGACTGTTATCAGCGTATACCCTGTGTTATTATACAGTGCAGAGTGACAGTTATCAGTGTATACCCTGTGTTATTATACAGTGCAGAGTGACAGTTATCAGCGTACACCCTGTGTTATTATACAGTGCAGAGTGACTGTTATCAGTGTATACCCGGTGTTATTATACAGTGCAGAGTGACAGTTATCAGCGTACACCCTGTGTTATTATACAGTGCAGAGTGACTGTTAGCAGCGTATACCCTGTGTTATTATACAGTGCAGAGTGACTGTTATCAGCGTACACCCTGTGTTATACAGTGCAGAGTGACTGCTATCAGCGTACACCCTGTGTTATTATATAGTGCAGAGTGACTGTTATCAGTGTATACTCTGTGTTATTATACAGTGCAGAGTGACTGTTAGCAGTGTACACCCCGTGTTATTATATAGTGCAGAGTGACTGTTATCAGTGTATACCCTGTGTTATTATACAGTGCAGAGTGACTGTTATCAGCGTATACCCCGTGTTATTATATAGTGCGGAGTGACTGTTATCAGCGTATACCCTGTGTTATTATACAGTGCAGAGTGACTGTTATCAGCGTATACCCTGTGTTATTATACAGTGCGGAGTGACTGTTATCAGCGTATACCCTGTGTTATTATACAGTGCAGAGTGACTGTTATCAGCGTATACCCTGTGTTATTATACAGTGCAGAGTGACTGTTATCAGCGTATACCCTGTGTTATTATACAGTGCAGAGTGACTGTTATCAGTGTATACCCTGTGTTATGATACAGTGCAGAGTGACAGTTATCAGCGTACACCCTGTGTTATTATACAGTGCAAAATGACTGTTATCAGCGTACACCCTGTGTTATTATACAGTGCATGGTGACTGTTATCAGTGTATACCCTGTGTAGTTATACAGTGCAGAGTGACTGTTATCAGCGTACACCCTGTGTTATTATACAGTGCAGAGTGACTGTTAGCAGCGTATACCCTGTGTTATTATACAGTGCAGAGTGACTGCTATCAGCGTACACCCTGTGTTATTATATAGTGCAGAGTGACTGTTATCAGTGTATACTCTGTGTTATTATACAGTGCAGAGTGACTGTTAGCAGCGTACACCCTGTGTTATTATACAGTGCAGAGTGACTGTTATCAGCGTATACCCCGTGTTATTATATAGTGCAGAGTGACTGTTATCAGTGTATACTCTGTGTTATTATACAGTGCAGAGTGACTGTTATCAGTGTATACCCTGTGTTATTATACAGTGCAGAGTGACTGTTATCAGCGTATACCCTGTGTTATTATACAGTGCAGAGTGACTGCTATCAGCGTATACCCTGTGTTATTATACAGTGCAGAGTGACTGCTATCAGCGTATACCCTGTGTTATTATACAGTGCAGAGTGACTGTTATCAGTGTATACCCTGTGTTATTATACAGTGCAGAGTGACTGTTATCAGTGTATACCCTGTGTTATTATACAGTGCAGAGTGACTGTTATCAGTGTATACCCTGTGTTATTATACAGTGCAGAGTGACTGTTATCAGCGTATTTTCTGTGTTATTATACAGTGCAGAGTGACTGTTATCAGCGTATACCCCGTGTTATTATATAGTGCAGAGTGACTGTTATCAGTGTATACCCTGTGTTATTATACAGTGCAGAGTGACAGTTATCAGCGTATTTTCTGTGTTATTATACAGTGCAGAGTGACTGTTATCAGCGTATACCCCGTGTTATTATATAGTGCAGAGTGACTGTTATCAGCGTATACCCTGTGTTATTATACAGTGCAGAGTGACTGTTATCAGCGTATACCCTGTGTTAATATACAGTGCAGAGTGACTGTTATCAGTGTATACCCTGTGTTATTATACAGTGCAGAGTGACTGTTATCAGCGTATACCCTGTGTTATTATACAGTGCAGAGTGACTGCTATCAGCGTATACCCTGTGTTATTATACAGTGCAGAGTGACTGTTATCAGTGTATACCCTGTGTTATTATACAGTGCAGAGTGACTGTTATCAGCGTATACCCTGTGTTATTATACAGTGCAGAGTGACTGCTATCAGCGTATACCCTGTGTTATTATAAAGTGCAGAGTGACTGTTATCAGCGTATACCCCGTGTTATTATACAGCGCAGAGTGACTGTTATCAGTGTATACCCTGTGTTATTATACAGTGCAGAGTGACTGTTATCAGCGTATACCCTGTGTTATTATACAGTGCAGAGTGACTGCTATCAGTGTACACCCTGTGTTATTATACAGTGCAGAGTGACTGTTATCAGGGTATACCCTGTGTTATTATACAGTGCAGAGTGACAGTTATCAGCGTATACCCTGTGTTATTATACAGTGCAGAGTGACTTATCAGTGTACACCCTGTGTTATTATACAGTGCAGAGTGACTGTTATCAGGGTATACCCTGTGTTATTATACAGTGCAGAGTGACAGTTATCAGCGTATACCCTGTGTTATTATACAGTGCAGAGTGACAGTTATCAGCGTATACCCTGTGTTATTATACAGTGCAGAGTGACTGCTATCAGTGTACACCCTGTGTTATTATACAGTGCAGAGTGACTGCCCTGTGTTATTATACAGTGCAGAGTGACTGTTATCAGCAAATACCCTGTGTTATTATACAGTGCAGAGTGACTGTTAGCAGCGTACACCCTGTGTTATTATACAGTGCAGAGTGACTGTTATCAGGGTATGCACTGTGTTATTATACAGTGCAGAGTGACTGTTAGCAGCGTATACCGTGTGTTATTATACAGTGCAGAGTGACTGCTAACAGCGTACACCCTGTGTTATTATACAGTGCAGAGTGACTGCTATCAGCGTACACCCTGTGTTATTATATAGTGCAGAGTGACTGTTATCAGTGTATACCCTGTGTTATTATACAGTGCAGAGTGACTGTTATCCGTGTATACTCAGTCCTTTATTTATGTAGTGTAGTTTGATCATTATCAGTGTATATTACTCAGTGTTACTAGTAGTGGTGGGTGGTTATCTGCTATGTACAAGCAGATGTTCTGGTGACCTCCCTGTCTTTTGTCTTGTTTAGTTCCTTTGTCCCATCTATGGACTGGTTCATTCAGTTGCACAATAGAAGGGGGGAGGCTGAGTATAATTGGGCACTGGGATGTAGATAGAGTGACCTCTAAACCTGTTCCAAGAACTCATCAAATTCTTTGCAACAGGTGTCCCTTTTAGTAGTTATGGCTCATACACACGGGGTACGGCTGTCGCCGCAACCACAAGGCACGCGCTTGTTTTGCTGCGACAGGTCGCCCGTGTGTATGACGCGCGCGCCCCGAACCGTCGCCCGTCGGAGCTGTCGCCAGGCGATTGACATGTTCAATCGCCGGCTATAGCTGTCGCCGCAACTTCGCCGGAACTGTCGCTAGTCCCGCGTGTGTATGCGGGCTAGCGACAGGAGACCTACGCGAGTGAATGGAGCATCCGGCCAGGGGATGCTCCATTCACAAACAGCTTCTGCCGCGTCTCTGCCTTTCTGGCAAGATGTGTGGACAGCTGTCGCTGGCAGGGAGCTTTTGCTCCCTGGCTGTTTGCGTGCACGCATGCAACGGGGGACAATTGTCCCCCGTGTGTATGTAGCTTTAGCCTTAAGGGGTCCATACACTGGTCGATTTCAGCCATCGATCGATTGATTCTATAGAATCAATAAGAAATCAATTACTTCAAATCAGCAAATCAATCGATTTGTGATCAATTTCGATCGATTTTGATGGATTTGATCTATTTGACAGGATAGAAAATCTAGGTCGATCTGCTGCTGGCAGCAGATGGATGGCCCATAGGGTTGCATTGGATCTAATGGTGCAATAATGCATTTACATCGATTTTCAATAGATGTAATTCTGAAATCTATTGGAAATCTGTTCCTTGTGTGTGGCACACATCAGATAGACTCCTGTCAGATTCTACTTGGCAGGCGTCTGCCAGAAATCTATCTGATGGTCGAATTTGCTGCAAATCTATCAGTGTATGGCCACCTTTAGTTAGTTAGTAGAAAGTCTTCCTTTTGGTAGTTAGCATAACATTATAGCTTAAAGTGGACCTGAACTCTTGCACAGGACAGAAGGAAAACAGAGAGAAATGCACCCTGTATGTATTGAGAGAGTTTAGGCAGTCTAATTCCCCCTCATCTGTGACTAATCTCCTCTGTAATTTGATCTCTCAGCTGTGTCTGCTGGCTGCCTCTGCACAGCAGCTCATTGGAAAGCACAGGTTGTTAACCCTATGTCTGTTTCCATGACAGCAGTAAGTAGACAAACTGCAGATTTATTGCAGGATTTGTATCAGCTGTAACAAAGAAATGTTTTTCTTGAAAGAAAACCCGAAGTGGGTTTGAAAAATCCTATTAGGACACGGAGGCAAGTGTTGTATACAAAGCCCAGCCTCTGTGTCCTTACACACTGTCTCCAGGCTCCCCCAGGGCTCTGCTGTCCCCCATTAAAAAAAACCCGCTAGCCTAACGACACGCAGATTGTCACTAGCTGGCTGTTTACCTTCAGGCTGCCACTCACTGCCGCTCCCCCGCCTCCTGTATAGCGCGGCTCCCCACCTGCATCCCTTTCCTCCCCGCCTCCGTAACCTTCCTCCAATCGGCTTACAGAGGCGGGGAGGGAAGGGACACAGGCGGGGACACAGGCGGGGAGCAGAACATTTGATTATGTGGGAACAAGTCAAACATGTTTAAATAAAAAAAAAAAAAAAAAGACCTTGTAGTTTTTGAGAAAAATTATTTAAAAAAAATTGTTTTTTTAAACTGGTAAGATGACATTTACCTGTGTTACAGGGGGACATAAGTGACAAAGGGGGGGAATTGGGGCGAATATGCTCGTTGAGTTCTCACTAATGTGACCGTACTGTAGATGTTTGTGGCATCGCTAACCCATTTTTTGTTTTTTCCTGTAGGTTTCAGGATGTGGGAGGTTACGTCTTATATCCACAAATCGGGGACCGATTAGACTTATTATGCCCTCGCTCCGAGCCTCGTGGACCCTTTTCTTCATCTCCGTATGAATACTACAAGCTTTACCTAGTGGGTACAGAGGAGGAAGTGCTAACCTGCTCTGTCCTACGGACGCCAAACCTCCTCCTAACGTGTGATCGGCCGGGGCAGGACCTCCGCTTCACCATCAAATTCCAAGAGTACAGTCCAAACCTGTGGGGACACGAGTTCAAATCACATCGGGATTACTACATCATAGGTGAGGAACCACAGAGACTTACATTCCCCAAAGTTGGGTCATTTGTGTATGTATTCTGAACATGCTCGGTCGTTCAGCCAATCAGAGTGCTCTAAGTCAAGAGCCAATCAGAACGTCTCTTTTACCAAATCAACATCAGTAAAGTTAGTTCTGATTCATATTGGTTGCAATAGTTTGATTGATTTGTTGTGGCAGTTGAACAGTGGAGACCTTTAGGTCTCCATTCACACTAGAAGCGCTTTTCTGAGTGTTTTGCAATTGATTCGCATTTTTTAAAATTGCTCTCATTCACTTTCATTAAAATCGCTGAAAAATCGCTGCGATTTCACGATCACGTACGCAAAAATCGCTGCAATTTTTGCGTGATTTTAATGAAAGTGAATGGGAGCGATTTTAAAAACCGCTAATCAATTGCAAAACGCTTAGAAAAGCGCTTCTAGTGTGAATGGGGCCCTAAATAACCCAGAAAATCTTGATGGGATTCAAAATTGTCTGCTATCAATTAGCGGGGTCATATCTGACCACTGGGAAGGTGGCTGAAAGATCAGTATTATTATTATTATTTTTATTATTATTTAGTATTTATATAGCGCCGACATATTACGTAGCGCTGTACAGTATATATATATATATATATATATATATATCTTGTCACTAACTGTCCCTCAAAGGAGCTCACAATCTAATCCCAACCATTGCCATATGTCTATATTATGTAGTGTAAGTACTGTAGTCTAGGGCCAATTTAGGGGGAGCCAATTAACTTATCCGTATGTTTTTGGAATGTGGGAGGAAACCGGAGTGCCCGGAGGAAACCCGCGCAGACACGGAGAGAACATACAAACTCTTTGCAGATAGTGCCCTGGCTGGGATTGGAACCGGGGACCCAGCGCTGCAAGGCGAGAGAGCTAACCACTACGCCACCGTGCTGCCCAGTAGAGATTATGTGATTGCTGTCTGCAGTGGCTGTGAGACATTGTTTTAATAATTCCAGGTTGTCATGGTTTCATTACAAAAATGCAACAATTTAACAAGTTATCTCAACGTGGACGTTTATATGCGTCCAGTTTTGAGACTCGCTAGCACAATCTGGATGTACCGGTCCTGTCAATCGTAAGTGGTTGCGCGCTCATGCCGCTCGTTCACGGCAGAACTTACACTTCGGGGATTGGTGAATGGGAACATGTGTTCCCTGAGCCAACCATAGTCCATATACATAAATCAACTTGATTCCAATCAGGAGCCATGTTCATTAATAATAAAGCAAGTAAAAGGTAATGTAAAACAAAATTGAACACTAGTGATTGTAGCGCCATCTTGTGACCAAAAAGTAAAATTACAATAAAATAAATAAAAATATTACTATAGCTATTAAATCCCTTTTAACCCCACCCCCAGTTACCAAAAAGAAACTTACCGTATTTAAAAAGAGGGAGGTGGGGTTTAAATACATAAATAGTTGATGTAGGGACTCAGCTTTTTTTAAATGTACAGTGGTGTGAAAAACTATTTGCCCCCTTCCTGATTTCTTATTCTTTTGCATGTTTGTCACACTTAAATGTTTCTGCTCATCAAAAACCGTTAACTATTAGTCAAAGATAACATAATTGAACATAAAATGCAGTTTTAAATGATGGTTTTTATTATTAAGTGAGAAAAAAACCTCAAAACCTACATGGCCTGTGTGAAAAAGAAATTGCCCCCTGAACCTAATAACTGGTTGGGCCACCCTTAGCAGCAATAACTGCAATCAAGCGTTTGCGATAACTTGCAACAAGTCTTTTACAGCGCTCTGGAGGAATTTTGGCCCACTCATCTTTGCAGAATTGTTGTAATTCAGCTTTATTTGAGGGTTTTCTAGCATGAACCGCCTTTTTAAGGTCATGCCACAACATCTCAATAGGATTCAGGTCAGGACTTTGACTAGGCCACTCCAAAGTCTTAATTTTGTTTTTCTTCAGCCATTCAAGATCGCTTCAGCTTGAGTTGACGAACAGATGGCCGGACATTCTCCTTCAGGATTTTTTGGTAGACAGTAGAATTCATGGTTCCATCTATCACAGCATGCCTTTCAGGTCCTGAAGCAGCAAAACAACCCCAGACCATCACATTACCACCACCGTATTTTACTGTTGGTATGATGTTCTTTTGCTCAAATGCTGTGTTACTTCTACGCCAGATGTAACGGGACACGCACCTTCCAAAAAGTTCAACTTTTGTCTCATCGGTCCACAAGGTATTTTCCCAAAAGTCTTGGCAATCATTGAGATGTTTTTTAGAAAAATTGAGACGAGCCGTAATGTTCTTTTTTGCTTAAAAGTGGTTTGCGCCTTGGATATCTGCCATGCAGGCTGTTTTTGCCCAGTCTCTTTCTTATGGTGGAGTCGTGAACACTGACCTTAATTGAGGCAAGTGAGGCCTGCAGTTCTTTAGATGTTGTCCTGGGGTATTTTGTGGCCTCTCGAATGAGTTCTCTCTGCGCTCTTGGGGTAATTTTTGTCGGCCGGCCACTCCTGGGAAGGTTCATCACTGTTCCATGTTTTTGCCATTTGTGGATAATGGCTCTCACTGTGGTTCGCTGGAGTCCCAAAGCTTTAGAAATGGCTTTATAACCTTTACCAGACTGATAGATCTCAATTACAGTACTTTTGTTCTCAGTTGTTATTGAATTTCTTTGGATCTTGGCATGATGTCTAGCTTTTGATGTGCTTTTGGTCTACTTCTCTGTGTCAGATAGCTCCTATTTAAGTGATTTCTTGATTGAAACAGGTGTGGCAGTAATCAGGCCTGGTGGTGACTACAGAAATTGAACTCAGGTGTGATAAACCACAGTTATGTTATTTTTTAACAAGGGGGGGGCAATCACTTTTTCACACAGGGCCATGTAGATTAGGAGTTTTTTTTCTCACTAAATAATAAAAACCATCATTTAAAACTGCATTTTGTGTTCAATTATGTTATCTTTGACTAATAGGTAACGGTTTTTGATGAGCAGAAACATTTAAGTGTGACAAACATGCAAAATAATAAAAAATCAGGAAGGGGGCAAATAGTTTTTCACACCACTGTATGTCATGAGGGTATATTACCGGTACTGTTATTTTAGCAAATAAAGGGTTGGAATTATTGATAGGGTAAAAAAACAAACAAACCACAAAACAGAGAAAATACACCTTTATTTCGAAGTGACATATTGTCAACATGCATTGTACTAGGAACATCATTTAAATGTTGTGATAGCCAGGACAAATGGGCAAATAAAATATGTGCATTGTTTATTTTAAAACTATAGGGGATTTCATTGGCGAGATAGTGTATTATTCCATCTTTTCCTTTTATTTCCTATAAAATGCATAGAAAATAAAATACGGTAATTACTGAAAACAAGTATCGCTCACAAAATGCCTAATTTGTGGCAAAACCCCACAAGACATAGATCATCTGGGTGTGATAAGCAGTGATAAAGTTATGGCCAATGAATGGGAGGAGGATGGTTTGTACATCTAAGAAGGCAACAGTAAGGAAGCATTGTAGTGAAAAGAATGTAATTAATAAGTTTGCTTATTTTTTTCAATATTCTTTTATATATTTTTTTAGCTGTTTGCCCATTGTAAAATCTTTCCTCTCCCTAATTTACATTCTGAAATGTATCACTGGTGGTGACATGTTTAGTCCTGTCAGGTAAAGCTATGCGGAATGTTTGTTTCTGAGAATTCTGAAGTCAGTACAAAATATGCCAGCTCTCCCAGAATCCTCTGGGTGGAGAATTCCAAATAATTAAACAGCCAAGGCTAAGCATCACTGGAAGGGCGGGTCTACATACCAATATACAACAATATAAACATGAAGGAAGTGTTCCTTAAACCAGTGATGATGAAGCCATGATAATTAACGTAAAAGTGTGTATCCTGCATTACTACATGTCACTACCTCCTGCCTCTTTTATGTCAAACAATAGATAAAGTATTTAGAGCAACATATGCTTGTCATCATGAGCCACTAGATAATAGATCAGACGTCCACAGAAATCCGATAGAATACCGTTTCGATGCTGTACAATCTATGCTGCCGTCGACACCCCTCCCCCACCACCGTGTTTCTGCCCACGCTTAATCAACAAAAGAACAAGCTTACCTCATTGAGGTGTGATCAATATTTCAATAAAGACAGAGCCCTATTTATTTATAGAGAATATTCCTAATATTCTACAAACGATTTTTTCAAAAATGAAAGCAGTTGTTTTTAAATGTAAATGACAGAATGGGGTGACGACAGAAACTCATTTAAAAAAAAATTGGAATCGTTTTTTCCTAATAAAGAGCCTGTGTCGCCGGCAGTGTAGCTCTAAACCTGGCCAAACATAATCCAATAATCACTCGATTTTGTTTTCAATCGTCATTTGATTGATGGTAAGATCAACATTATGATCAATATAACAATCAAAATAATTATCGATTATTTTTTGACCGACTAAAGATCATCATCAGAGATCAGACTTTTGACTGATTTTAGCCCTTATAAACTGGAAGACATAATTTATTAATTGTAATTGCAAATATTTAAATCTATTTTAATTTACAAGTGATTAGACAATAATCACTTGTAAATAAATTGTACAGTGTAGGGCAACCTTTATTTCTGTATATATCATTCAGCATTAATGGTGCCATCTTGAAGTACCAAATACCCATGCCATGTGTACTAATTCACTGATATACCTTCATGGATGCTGGCTTTAGGACTATACGCTGCTAACAGCATTGATGTTCCTTCACTTCAGTCTGTATTAAATAAGCTCAGGCCCAGAGAAGGTGGAAGTGTTTTTTGGATCACTTTGGTTTAAGAACTGTGTTTATAGATAATGTTGTTTAGAAATGTTCCTGAGCTCATGCAGTGATTTCCAGTACAAAAGCATGTCTGTTTTTATTCATTGCTGTCACAGAGTCAAAAGATAAAACCCATCCAATACTGGCTTTCAGCCTTGACCCTTTTGCATATAGAAATAGTTGAGGATTATCTGAATCTCCTAAGGACATTATGTACTTTAAATGATGACTTGACTTCCCCAAATCTTAGCAGTTTTACACTGAGAAATTGTATTCTTTAATTGTTGCATTGTTCGCCTATGCAGTTGTTGCAGAGTGGTGTACCTCCCACCATCTTTATTTATTTTGTGAGACACATCCTCTCTGGGATGCTATTTCCACACACAATCATATTATTGACCCGTTGCCAGTTAAATTGATTAGTTATGAGATGTTCCAACAGGCAGTGTTTTTCATAATTCCAAAACTTTTCTATTCTTTTGTTGTCTCTGCTCCAACTTTTCTGAAACAAGCATGCTGGCATCAGATTCAACACGATCTTTGATATGTTCTTTTTGTACTACTTTATTTACGATTAAATATAGAATTTAAATTATTTAAAAATCATTGTTTTTTATTCTTTACAATTTCCAGCCTGCCAACGTCTTTGTAAATGGAGTTGTAGTAAAACCATAAAATGGTGAATGGTGGTGTTTAGGCTCTCTACTGTTACCAAACCTCAGTTAACTGAGGCCCTTGTGTTCTTATGCTCTAGTTGTTGGTTGATTTTTGGTTATTTGATGTTTTGGTTGGTTGATTTTTTTTTCCTGCTGCAATGCTACCAATTAAAGGGACCCTAAGCAGTAAGCAAAATAGGAAATGTGGACTTGCCTGGGGCTTCCTCCAGCTCCCCGTAGCCCATGGTCCTCTGGGTCCCTTCCATGGTCCCGCTGCCAGCTCCGGTAATCCGGTGATGTGCGGTTCTCTAAAGACTGAACCGCTTGTGCAGGACTCTTATGGCGACTGGCATGATGACGCCCACGTGCGATTACCAGAGCCGCCAATGGGACCATGGAAGAGACCCAGAGGACGCCAGGGGACCTCGCGGGCTATGGGGGGCTGGAGGAAACCCCAGGTAAGTCCAGATTTCCTATTTTGCTTACTACTCTGGGTCCCTTTTAATAGTCCCTTATTTTGCGAGCTTGCATGGCTGGGATGGGGACATTTACTTGTAGGGCTCTGTACACAATGAACAATTTTCATTTCCATTCCAATAAACGATCTGATCGAATGATTGGATTGTCTGAGAATCAATTCTGATTGGACACAACAATGAAGATTGAGCCGTTAATGGTTTGTTGAGCGAGTTGACATGCTGGTATATATGGACTGATTACATGCATGGTGTGCTGTGTGTGCACATACTTCTATACTGGGATAATAGAGACACCCCAAGAAGAAAACCAAATGGTTTTAACCGTTCAAAGAATAAGAAAAAAAGAGGCTGATCTGAATAAGTAAACCACTAATATAAGGTAAACAGGTTCTTTACTGAAACACGTAAAGTGGCACTATGGCAAAACATTGTAAAATGTAAAATATGTGCAAACCTAGACAAATAAGAAGTACATTTCTCCCAGAGTAAAATGAGCTATAAATTACTTTTCTCCTATATCGTTGTTACAGTAGGTAGTAGAAATCTGACAGAAGTGAAAGGTTTTGGACTACTCCATCTCTTCATAGGGGATTCTCAAGGATATATTTCTATTTAAAAGCGGTACTCATCAGTTAACCGAGCGCATCCGGCAGGTGGCGACAAAACTCCACCAGAGTTACATCTTTCCCTACTATCCATGTCGGCCTGGAGGGGGAATAGCAGGGGCGTAACTAGAAATCACTGGGCCCCCCTGCGAATATTTGGATGGGCCCCCCCCATAGGTGCCAAATAATCGTAATGGGGCAGCGTTTCACTGTAAATTAATTGTAAAGTGGGCAGCATTTTACCAGACAATCGTAATGTGGGCCAGAAAATCGTAATGTGGACAGAGTTCACCAGAAAATCGTAATGTGGGCATCAGTCACCAGAAAATCCTAATGTGGGCAGCAGTCAGTCACCAGAATATCATAATGTGGGCAACACACACCAGAAAATCCTAACGTGGGCAGCAGTCACCAGAAAATCCTTATGTGGGCAGCAGTCACCAGAAAATCGCAATGTGGGCAGCAGTCACCAGAAATTCGCAATGTGGGCAGCAGTCACCAGAAAATCCTAATGTGGGCAGCATACACCAGAAAATCGTAATGTGGGCAGCAGACACCTGAAAATCGCAATGTGGGCAGCAGACACCTGAAAATCGCAATGTGGGCAGCAGACACCTGAAAATCGTAATGTGGGCAGCAGACACCAGAAAATCGCAATGTGGGCAGCAGACACCAGAAAATCGCAATGTGGGCAGCAGTGACCAGAAAATAGCAAAGTGGGCAGCAGTGACCAGAAAATCGCAATGTGGGCAGCAGTGACCAGAAAATCGTAATGTGGGCAGCAGACACCTGAAAATCGTAATGTGGGCAGCAGACAACAGAAAATCGCAATGTGGGCAGCAGACACCTGAAAATCACAATGTAGGCAGCAGACACTAGAAAAAAAAATGCACCTGTGAAAAAAAAAACAATTCACTTACCTGACAGAAGTCTTCTCCTCTCCCGGCATCTGGCTCGCAGCTCCCCGAGTCCTCCTGCAGCACATCTCCCGCGCTGACAGGCAGAGTGCAGGGCTACGGCAAGATGGCTGCCGAAGCCCTGTACTAGAGACACAAATAGTCTCCAGTGCAGGGCTTCTTCGGCGGCCATCTTGCCGTAGCCCTGCTCTGCCTGCCGGAGACTATGCAGGCTGCTGGAGCGGGGCTGCGGGGAATGAACTGGTGCAGCGTCTATTAGACGCTGCGGCCAGTTGAGCACCTTGCTGGGGGGTCCAGAGCAGCGCTCCCCCCACGCACAGTGAGCGGGCCCCAGAGCAGCCCCGGGCCCCCCTGCGGCTGAGGGGGTCGCATCCCCGGTAGGTACGCCGGTGGGGAATAGTAATTATCGCCACCTGCCGGATGCGCCCGGCTAACAGATAAGTACCTTAAAAGCACTTAGTGAATGGCAGTTGCTCTGTCCAACTGCCAAAAAAACTGTGCAGCGAGAAGGGAAGCTGTCCAGCATCATTGTTTAAATCCTTTTTAGGGAATATCTTTCTAAAGAATAAAAGCCTTGCTGAGAATCCCCTATGAAGAGATGGACTAGTCCAAAACCTCGCTTCTGTCAGATTTCTACTACCTACTGTAAGTGACAGCAACATAGGAGAAAAGTAATTTAAGGCTCATTTTACTCTGGATAAAAACATACTTATTTATGTTTTCACATATTTTAAATTTTACAATTTTTCGCGTTTTGTGGGTCTGAGCCTGCTTTCCTGGGTTAAATACAGTGAAAAAGCTCCATCACTAGGGGTGCATCTGTCAGGATCCCTTGATTTTCTTCTTTGGGCACCTCTTCCATCAGGGGTGTGGCTACAGGGGAATTGTGCTTTGAGTTCCTCGTTTTTTTAAGAGTGTGACCCATCCATGCGCAGGAAAGACTCGGGTGGGGACAGGTTCTCCTCTCCTGCTGGACACTGCGGATGCTGCTCTTGCAACCCACACTTGTGAGTACTTTTCTTCTGACCAATACATATACCTGGTGCAGTGAATGACTACACTATAGGGGACACTGGAGGCACAGGGGGGCACAGAGGAGGTACAGGGGACAAAGATGGCACAGTGTTCTGACTTAACAATGGCTTCAGGTTAAGAACAAACCTACAATTCCTATCTCGTTTGTTAACTGGGGGACTACCTGTATATATTACCTTTTTTTTATTGTCATTTTTTTTTTTTTTGCCGTAGAAGCATTTCTGTTTGATGCTTATCGTTGTATTCTGCTATTTAAAATTCGGCCTGCTGGAGCACAGAGCGTGCAGGAACAGTGCGCACAAGTGACGGATGTAGGCCACCGCAAGATTAATGGCATGCAAATGTGCAGCGCGCGCAAAACGTGTCCATGCTATCTACCTGTGTAATAATAATAACAGCAGCAATCTTGACATTGGTATGTAGGTATTGGTGTCCATAGGAATACTAATCACCTGCTGCCATTCATGGGCCTAGCTATAGGGGGCGCAGCACCTGCAGTCCAGTATTTGCTTTCACATCCTCTAATATGAGGACCAGCCTACAGATCAGATCATGGGGGTTGTCATAGCTAAACTTGTTGTGGTTGGGAGGGAGATCATAGAGGGGGGCATGCACCCAGATGCTAGATGCTTGGCTGTGGTGCATCAATGTCTTCTGGGGGGAGCCTGTGATTTGTTGTCACCCCCTCCCCCCGCTGCCATTACAAGCAGTCATTCTCTGGAAGAGGTAGCAAAAAGGACAGAAAATCAGGATTGTGCTATTAGACCCCGTGTGCTGGAGCTGCACTGCGCTCAGGGCCGGGCCGAGGCAGAGGCTGGAGAGGCTCCAGCCTCAGGGTGAAGTGTAGGAGGGGGCGCACAATTCATTCAGTTGTCATTCCCAATTGTGTTTGAAGCAGAAAGAAATAGGAAAAGGGGATACATGGCAGTGACTGCAAGTCAGATAACTAGAGATTAAGGTATTGGGGAGGTTGTGGGCCCTGTGGCGCCTCTTAGTCTAGTAGCAATCAGTGTGTGACGGCTGGGGCGGACGGAATGAAGGGGCGCACTTTGGTGTCTCAGCCTTGGGTGCTGAAGGACCTTGTCCCAGCTCTGACTGCGCTCTACAGATGCTGGCGGGTGTGCGGTGTTTATACCGCTGCTAGGTACATATGTGATTCTGCAACATGCAGCGGAGCCTCAGCCCTTCAGTTCAGGGTGCCAGTCCACCACCCCTGTCACTGCATTTCCCGGTTTTTACTGTAATCTGTTTGCAGCCTCATCATCAGGGGCATAACTACAGCCTCCATGGCCCCACCAGCACAGGGAGGAGCAGAAGCTGCAGAGCAGCGGCAGCAGAGCATCATACTTTACCTGCTTCCGGTAGCAGGACTGGTCCTCCTCTCTAATATGACGTGCAGCCTATCACTTTGCAGCTCTGGATGCCGGTCACATGATATGCAGCCTATCACCTTGCAGCTCTGGATGCCGGTCACATGACATGCAGCCTATCACTTTGCAGCTCTGGATGCCGGTCATGATGTGCAGAGATGGGAGCCGCAAGGTGATAGGCTACAGGCAGTACCGTAGCTAAGGAGCTGTGGGCCCGATGCAAGTTTTACATTGGGCCCCACAAGCACTCTATACATAACAATTGGTACGGTTCACCAAAACCTGCCAATGGCAACTACAGTGTCAGAGGTGCAAGAAGGGGATGGGGAACAGTTTGTTAATGATCACCACTAATCAAAGTATCTATAGAAGTGATTATTATGAGCACAGGACCAGCAGAGAGATAATACTGTGGATAAGGGAGGACCCCGATGCTACATATGAAAGGGGAGGCTGGCAATGGGGAGCAACACATGAAAAAGGGGAAACTGATGCCTAAGAGAACTGTTCCTGAAAGATAGGGGCTACAGTACATGGATGACACATGTAGAAGAGGGGGCTGCACATGGAATGGGAGGGGCTGCTGCACATGGATGATACATATGGAAGAGGGGGCTACACATGGAATGGGAGCGGCTGCTCTATATGGATGATGCATATGGAAGAGGGGCTGCACATGGAATGGGAGGGGCTACAGTACATGGATGATGCATATGGAAGAGGGTGCTACACATGGAATGGGAGGGGCTACACATGGAATGGGAGGGGCTGCTGTACATGAATGACAGACATGGAAGAGGGGGCTGCACATGGAATGGGAGGGGCTGCTGCACATGGATGATACACATGGAAGAGGGGGCTGCACATGGAATGGGAGGGGCTGCTGTATATGGATGATACACATGGAAGAGGGGGCTGCACATGGAATGGGAGGGGCTGCTGTACATGAATGACAGACACGGAAGAGGGGGCTGCACATGGATGGGAGGGGCTGCTGTACATGCATGATACATATGGAAGAGGGGGCTGCACATGGCATGAGAGGGGCTACAGTACATGGATAACACATGTAGAAGAGGGGGCTGCACATGGAATGGGAGGGGCTACAGTACATGGATAACACATGTAGAAGAGGGGGCTGCACATGGAATGGGAGGGGCTGCTGCACATGGATGATACATATGGAAGAGGGGGCTACACATGGAATGGGAGCGGCTGCTCTATATGGATGATACACATGGAAGAGGGGGCTGCACATGGAATGGGAGGGGCTACAGTACATGGATGATGCATATGGAAGAGGGTGCTACACATGGAATGGGAGGGGCTACACATGGAATGGGAGGGGCTGCTGTACATGAATGACAGACATGGAAGAGGGGGCTGCACATGGAATGGGAGGGGCTGCTGCACATGGATGATACACATGGAAGAGGGGGCTGCACATGGAATGGGAGGGGCTGCTGTATATGGATGATACACATGGAAGAGGGGGCTGCACATGGAATGGGAGGGGCTGCTGTACATGAATGACAGACATGGAAGAGGGGGCTGCACATGGATGGGAGGGGCTGCTGTACATGGATGATACATATGGAAGAGGGGGCTGCACATGGAATGGGAAGGGGCTGCACATGGAATGGGAGGGGCTACTGTGCATGGATGATGCATATGGAAGAGGGGGCTGTACATGGAATGGGAAGGGGCTGCACATGGAATGGGAAGGGCTATAGTACATGGATGATGCATATGGAAGAGGAGGCTGCACATGGAATGGGAGGGGGCTGCTGTTGCACAAGGGGAGCTCCAACATACTCGGCCTCTGGGTACAAAAATTATAAATCCAGCCTTGAGGATGGAGTAAGGGTGTGGAAGGCTCTGCGGTATCCAGAGCTTACTCTCTATTTAGCTATGTATCTAATATTAGCTGACGGCCCGGCGTTGCCCGGGTATGTATTTGGCTGGTGTTTTCTAACCCTAACACACAATTACTCAATGACCAAGTTTATGAGCTTTGCGGTCTTTGGCATCAACCATTTGCATTGAAATGAAACAAATCTGATTGACTGTTTGTGGCTCCACCCCCTTTTCTGAATTTGAACCCCAGTCACCCAATGACCAGCTGTACCAGGTTTGAGGCTTGTGCCATTAACAGTGCAAGAATGGCAGCAATTACATATTCCCCTTGAAAATCAATAGGTGAATTGTGATTGGCTTTTGTAGGCTCCACCCACTTTTCAGAATATTAATCCCAGTCACCCGGTGACCAACTGTGCAAAGTTTGAGAACCCTGCCAGTAACAGTGTAAGAATGGCTGCAGTTTACATTTTCCCAGTGAAATTTGTATTTGTCTCCGCCCCCTTTTTGGTTATGGGGATAAAAACTATCCTATATGTTATTCCAGGTAATGTACTATGTGTGTGCCAAATTTCATTTACATCCGTTCAGCCATTGTTGTGTGATCGAGTAACAAACATCCAAACTGTCGCATTTATAATATTAGTGAGATGAGCTGAATTATCTCACTTCAGGTCTGCGCTCAGTAAACATGCACCAGTCTGGATTTTCAAAGTTTTGTGTAAACACCTGTTATTATTCCTGAGATGTGGCGAGGACACTGCTTGTGTGGGTGTTCTCAAACATTTGGATGTATCAGCCTAAAATATCTTTGTTGTTGTTTTTTTTATATTATTTGTAATCTAATTTCTTTATTTTTTAATTAAAGGCACCTTAACCATATACAGCAGAATGCAGGAAATTATTCAGGACACCCCCTTTTACAGCGATTATCCTGGCCTCAGCACCAGGAACACTTCCTATAGCTATATATTGCTGTATATTGGTATGTAGCCCCTCCCTCCCAGTGATGCTTAGCCTAGGCTATGATGTCACACAGCCTTCTGCCCCAGAGCACTCTGGGATATAAGGAGTACTTCCTGCTCACTGCACAGATGTCAACAAAACATCCCACGGTGATGCACCTTGACAGCAGTCTTGCGGGCATACTTCGGTCAGCAGTCGTGGGCACTGGGCAGGCATGCGCAGCCGCACGTGGGGGTCACCTGTTAGGCCAATGGGCGTGTGCCGCATGCTCGCAAACTAGCGTGCATGGCTGCAAACCCCTCTAACAAAGCGTGCACGGCTGTCATCTCACATGTGAGCGTTTTGGGAGAGGGGATGTGGGTTTGCGAGCGTGCAGCACACGCCCATTGGCCTAAAAAGTGGGCTTTTTTTTTTACTAGTAATAATGTTAAAAAAATATTTTCACTACGGTGCTCCCCCATTTTCTTAAAATTAAAGGACAACTGAAGTGAGAGGGATATGGAGGCTGCCATATTTATTTCCATTTAAGCAATACCAGTTGCCTGGCTATTCAGCTAATCCTCTGCCTCTAATACTTTCAGCCAGAGACCCTGAACAAGCATGCAGCAGATCAGGTGTTTCTGACATTATTGTCAGATCTGACAAGATTAGCTGCATGCTTGTTCCTGGTGTGATTCAGACACTACTGCAGCCAAATAGAAGGGCCCTCCCTCAACTACAGTATTCGCTCTCTATTGGTCTTGTGCTTATAATAATCACTTCTAGAGATACTTTGAATAGTGGTAATCATTAACAAGCTGTTCCCCATCGCCTTCTTGCACCTCTGACACTGTAGTTGCCATTGGCAGGTTTTGGTGCGCCGTATCAATTATGTATAGAGTGCTTGGGGGGCCCCAATGTAAAACTTGCATCGGGGCCCACAGCTCCTTAGCTACGCCACTGCTGTCAAGAGTTTTAGAGCACCCCAATTTTTCCAGTTTTAATAGAAATTCTTGCATTGGAATGTCTCATTGTACTCTGAGATAAAAGCACTGAACAAATACATAATTGAAGTTGAAAAAAAGCCATGTACTTCATGTATAAATCAAAGTGTAATCTCAGCGTTTGGCTCATCAAAGTAGCCACCTCTGGTAGAGAACGCTGAACACACTGGTGGTTTTTTATCTACGGCGTGAAGAAAATATCCTTCAGAGAGTTCTTCCCTACTTTGTTACAGAAGTTCCTATAAATGTGCAGAACTTGTGGGTTGCTTTTCTGTCAGTCTTCTCTTCAGTCAAAGTGGATCTGAACTCTTGCACAAGACAGAAGGAAAACATCTGTGTCTAATCACAAGTTGTAATTTCATCCCTCCCCTGTGTCACATGACTGCCACGGCAGATAAGCTCATTTGAAAGCACAGGATGTTAACAATATGCCTGCTTCCAAGAAAAAGTCTTTATTTCTTATATAGTTGTTGAAGAAATTCACTTCTCTGTGTTCTGTGTTTATTTAAAGCTGAAGCGAACATAAACTTATGAGATAATGCATTGTACGTGTAGCACAGCTAAGAAATGGAACATAAGTAGCAAAGAAAAAAGTCTCCTATTGATTTCCAGTACAGAAAAAGTAAAAAACAAACAAACAAAAACCTCTTCAGTTGTTATCTATGCAAAAGAGCTTCTCCACCCAACTTGGGTTGACTACAGTCCTGTTTTCTAAAACTCTTAAACAGCCAAGAAACAGCGAGAAGACAGCTTGATGTAAGGTTTTAGTGCAGGAAAGTTCAAAGGGCCATTATTTCTGCTTTGTTGTATAGCTTAAAAGACACAGTGTGGTTTTAAATCTGCAAAAGTGACAGAAGGATGCAATGTTATTAAAAAAAAAAGCTATATAACTGCAATAAAAAAAAGATGTTTTTCCTTTGCCACTAATGTTCTTTTCATTAGCTGTACTACACATAAAATTCATTATATCATAAGGTGTTTTTTTTGCTTTAGTCAGATTAAAGTGTCTAATTAGTTATTATCAGCAGCTGTGAATAGACTGCAGGAGCTCTGCAGTGGCAGCTCTCCTCACACAGTAAACACTGAGGCTTAACCATTTCAATGCTCCCTGCAAAGTAAAGCCGAGGTAAAGCTTCAGATTGCTTTTTAGTTTTTCCATAAACTATAATTAAGAACCAGTGGGTTGCAAAAGTATTCGGCCCCCTTGAAGTTTTCCACATTTTGTCACATTACTGTCACAAACATGAATCAATTTTATTGGAATTCCACGTGAACGACCAATACAAAGTGGTGTACATGTGAGAAGTGGATCGAAAATCCTACATCATTCCAAACATTTTTTACAAATAAATAACTGCAAAGTGGGGTGTGCATAATTATTCAGCCCCCTGAGTCAATACTTTGTAGAACCACCTTTTGCTGCAATTACAGCTGCCAGTCTTTTAGGGTATGTCTCTACCAGCTTTGCACGTCTAGAGACTGAAATCTTTGCCCATTCTTCTTTGCAAAACAGCTCCAGCTCAGTCAGATTAGATGGACAGTGTTTGTGAACAGTAGTTTTCAGATCTTGCCACAGATTCTCGATTGGATTTAGTTCTGGATATTGACTGGGCCATTCTAACACATAGATATGTTTTGTTTTAAACCATTCCATTATTGCCCTGGCTTTATGTTTAGGGTCATTGTCCTGCTGGAAGGTGAACATCCGCCCCAGTCTCAAGTCTTTTGCAGTCTCCAAGTAGTTTTCTTCCAAGTTTGCCCTGTATTTGGCTCCATCCATCTTCCCATCAACTCTGACCAGCTTCCCTGTCCCTGCTGAAGAGATGCACCCCCCGAGCATGATGCTGTCACCACCATATTTGACAGTGGGGATGGTGTGTTCAGAGTGATGTGCAGTGTTAGTTTTCCGCCTTACATACATTTTGCATTTTGGCCAAAAAGTTCCATTTTGGTCTCATCTGACCAGAGCACCTTCTTCCACATGGTTGCTGTGTCCCCCACATGGCTTGTGGCAAACTGCAAACGGGACTTCTTATGCTTTCTGTTAACAATGCCTTTTTTCTTGCCACTCTTCCATAAAGGCCAACTTTGTACAGTGCATGACTAATAGCTGTCCTATGGACAGAGTCTCCCACCTGAGCTGTAGATCTCTGCAGCTTGTCCAGAGTCACCATGGGCCTCTTGACTGCATTTCTGATCAGCGCTCTCCATGTTCGGCCTGTGAGTTTAGGTGGATGGCGTTGTCTTGGTAGGTTTACAGTTGTGCCATACTCCTTCCATTTCTGAATGATCGCTTGAACAGTGCTCCGTGGGATGTTCAAGGCTTTGGAAATCTTTTTGTAGCCTAAGCCTGCTTTAAAGGATACCACAACTGAAATATGACATAATGAGATAGACATGTGTATGTACAGTGCCTAGCACACAGATAACTATGCTGTGTTCCTTTTTTTCTTTCTCTGCCTGAAAGAGTTAAATATCAGGTATGTAAGTGGCTGACTCAGTCCTGACTCAGACAAGAAGTGACTACAGTGTGACCCTCACTGATAAGAAATTTCAACTATAAAACACTTTCCTAGCAGAAAATGGCTTCTGAGAGCAAGAAAGAGGTAAAAAAGGGGAATTTCTTATCAGTGAGGGTCACACTGTAGTCACTTCCTGTCTGAGTCAGGACTGAGTCAGCCACTTACATACCTGATATTTAACTCTTTCAGGCAGAGAAAGAAAAAAAGGAACACAGCATAGTTATCTGTGTGCTAGGCACTGTACATACACATGTCTATCTCATTATGTCACATTTCAGTTGTGGTATCCTTTAAGTTTCTCAATAACTTGATCCCTGACCTGTCTTGTGTGTTCTTTGGTCTTCACGGCGTTGTTGCTCCCAATATTCTCTTAGACAACCTCTGAGACCCTCACAGAGCAGCTGTATTTGTACTGACATTAGATTACACACAGGTGCACTCTATTTAGTCATTAGCACTCATCAGGCAATGTCTATAGGCAACTGACTGCACTCAGATCAAAGGGGGGCGAATAATTATGCACACACCACTTTGCAGTTATTTATTTGTAAAAAAAAATGTTTGGAATTATGTACGATTTTTGTTCCACTTCTCATGTGTACACCACTTTGTGTTGGTCTTTCATGTGGAATTTCAATAAAATTGATTCATGTCTGAATAGCGGAGATGCCACCACGCGGACAAGCGGCAGGGCGGCTATCTCCGCGTTCCAGCCGGCGGCTGTTTCCGCACAGCAACATGTCTCTGCTTTGCCTGGTCCTTCTAGTGCACACAGATGGAGAGCTACGCGCGCGCGCTCCAGGCGACAGGACCTTTATGCCAGCAGAAGCGGAATCAGCTGATCAGGCCGATCAGCTGATCCCAGCCGGACTCCGGATTGGCTGAGTGGCTGGGGCGGTGCTGCGGAGCACTGCAAGTATATATAGGACTTGCTTGTCAGTTGCGGGTTGTCTGCCGTTGCGAATACTCACGTGTGAGCACTCAGACCTCAGTCAGATCCTACAGTGTGTTAGAACCAGCTGGAGCTGGGAATTCACACTTAGTCAGATTCCGCTTTAGCCTCTATTATATTATTGTACTGTTATACTCTAGACTAGTTCCCAGGTGTTGAGACCAAGGACCTCACACCTAAGACTAGGATATTGCTGTGTTACTACTGTTATACTCTAGACTAGTTCCCAGGTGTTGAGACCAAGGACCTCACACCTAAGACTAGGATATTGCTGTGTTACTACTGTTATACTCTAGACTAGTTCCCAGGTGTTGAGACCAAGGACCTCACACCTAAGACTAGGATTGTGCTATACTATTACCTGTTAAGATCTCTGGCTTTCCTGACCACTCCCCTGCTTACTGATTCGGTACCTTGCCTATCTGTCTACCCGTTGCCAACCTTGCCTGTACCCGGATTCCGTATCAGTCTTCTGTCTCTGTACTTTAGCTACTCGTGTGTTGCCGACCTGGCCTGTCTGACCCTTCTGGCTGTCACTCGTCCCTTGGGTGATCAGCCTCACTGTACTCCTTGCGATACCAGCTCTCTAGGTGTCCATTAGCTGTAAAGGCTACCTGCTCCGCAGGAAGACCTCCCTACAGTCCAGTCAGTGGACTCTACCCCATAGGAGTCCACTGGCTGCAGTACAGTCTGATTCCCAGCCCATCAGGGAATCCTTGGCTGCAGTACAGTCTCCATCTCCTCCTCTTAAAGAGGTTAGTTTCTACACAATGAGAGGCCACCTGCACCTCAGGGGTCCACTGGCTGCAGTGCAGCCCAATTCCCTGCTCTTCAGGGAATCCTTGGCTGCAGTAGTGTCTGTATCTCCTGCTCCTCGGGAGATAACCTTTCTTACTGTTGCACCAAACACTCACACTACATTAGGTGTCCTGTGTCAAGCTATACTTGTATTATTGGTGATTCTGCAGATCACCATTTAATCAGGTATAACATCTGTATTATTGGTGATACTGCAGATCATCAATAATCAGATATACTCTGTGTGCTGACACCATTCGTTACACCGCTGTATTTTTTCCCATAAAGGTTATCATGCTGTGGCTAATTAGTGCAGAGAGGAAATTCTGAGCTTAATTGATTTTCAAAGTTTCATTTTTGTAAACCCTGGTTATTTCTCTGTAAATGTTGGCATGGGCACAGTATGTGTGGGAGTTCTCAGATTTTTGGACTCTCTGATGTTTACTGGCCTTTAATATCGGTTTCTCTCTGTTTTCTTTTTTTTTGTAACTTTTTTTCCCCTTAAATCACCTCTCCAGCTAAGTATATTATCAGTCTCTTATGTCCTTCTCACCAACAGAAGCAAGTCCATGTATACTTATGTCCCCTCACAACTACTGCCACAAGTATAGCCTTAAGTCTGACTAGTATTGTCATGTCCTCCAACTGGTATTGCCACGTTCCCCCTCTGGTATTGCCTTGTCCTCCAACTGGTATTGCCACGTTCTCGCTCTGGTGTTGCCATGTCTTCCGACTGGTATTGCCACGTTCTCGCTCTGGTGTTGCCATGTCCTCCAACTGGTATTGCCACGTTCCCCCTCTGGTGTTGCCATGTCCTCCAACTGGTATTGCCATGTCCGCCAACTAGTATTGCCACGTTCTCACTCTGGTGTTGCCATGTCCTCCAACTGGTATTGCCATGTTTCCCCTCTGGTGTTGCCATGTCCTCCAACTGGTATTGTCACGTTCCCCCCCCCCCCCCTGGTGTTGCCATGTCCTCCAACTGGTATTGCCACGTTCTCACTCTGGTGTTGCCATGTCCTCCAACTGGTATTGCCACGTTCTCACTCTGGTGTTGCCATGTCCTCCAACTGGTATTGCCACGTTCTCACTCTGGTGTTGCCATGTCCTCCAACTGGTATTGCCACGTTCTCACTCTGGTGTTGCCATGTCCTCCAACTGGTATTGCCACGTTCCCCCTCTGGTGTTGTCATTTTTTTATCTCAAGCATATTCTATGTATCTTTTTGGGGGAGAGACCAATGATGAAAAACCTGGGACTGTTAAGTACCTCCTGAAGCCTTAAAGGGAAGGTCCAAGCAAAATAAAAAAAATGAGTTTCACTCACCTGGGGCTTCTACCAGCCCCATGCAGCCATCCTGTGCCCTCGTAGTCACTCACTGCTGCTCCAGTCCCCCGCTGGCAGCTTGCCGACCTCGGGGCCGCATTGCGTACATTTTTACGCATTCCCGCTAGTGCAGGAACATTAGCACATACATTTTTTTTACGCATTACAGGTTCAATGCGTAAAAATGTACGCATTGCACCACTAACACGTAAAAATGTATGTGTTAATGTTCCTGCACTAGCAGGAATGCGTAAAAATGTACGCAATGTGGCCCCCGACCTCCGAGGTCGGCAAGCTGCCAGCGGGGGACTGGAGCAGCAGTGAGTGACTACGAGGGCACAGGATGGCTGCATGAGGCTAGTAGAAGCCCCAGGTAAGTGAAACTCATTTTTTTATTTTGCTTGGACCTTCCCTTTAAGGTGGCCACACATCTAGCCATGTCGTGGGCCGCATTTTATTAAATTAGATGCAAAGTTGCTGCAGCATATCCGCACGAACGATCATTTCATCGATTTTGGGCCAAAATTGGTCGAATGCATCAGAATGAATTTTATTTTGGCCAGTCAAGTTTGCACTTACTGGAATTTGACTTGGCAGTTGTTGTTTAATGGACACAAACAAAACAATACAAGGGCAGGCAGTATAATCAAACTCAATTTACCTGGGGGGCCGCAGGAGGCAAAGTCAGGATAAGGCTGGGCCGCATAAGGGATTTCACAATCACGGTGCATCGCCGCTTCTGCCCGCCCCTCTCACTCTTTCTTCACAGAGAGGGGCGGGGAGAGGCGGCGATCCGTGCACGATTGACGTGAGGAGGGGCAGAGCTGAAGCTGAAAGCTCTGCCCTTCCAGGAAATGGCGGCGGATTGCCCCCCGGGCGATTTGGGGTCTCTGCAGCCCTCGTTTAGCGGCGGGGATGCGGCGGATTACTTGGGAGCACTGAAGCGAACTATAAGGAAGCTTTTGCCGGCAAGGGCCACAAAATATTGTAACGAGGGCCGCAAATGGCCCGCGGGCCGCGAGTTTGAGACCCCTGGTATAGATATTACAAGTCAAGGACAGTATGTAGGTTATAGTGGCATTAAACAGGGTGAGAAGCATTCATTTTCAGTTCTGTGTTGTAATGCTTTCCACTCCTAGCAGCTCTAGAGTGGTTCTGCATTAAAGGACACCCGAGGTGACATGATGTGATAGACAGGTGTATGTACAGTGCCAAGCACACAAATAACTAGGCTGTGTTCATTTTTTTTATTTATCTGCCCGAAAGAGTTAAACATCAGGTATGTAAGTGGCAGTTGTCTGAGTCAGGACTGGGTCAGACTATAGTGTAACTCTCACTGATAAAGAATTGCAGCCATAAAACACTTTCCTAGCAGAAAATGGCTTCTGAGTGCAGGAAAGAGATAAAAGAGGGTTAATGGTTCATAGATTTTAGCTCTGGCATGCTTCAATGAATGTGTCATTGAGCAAAAACAATAAAACAGTACAAACTTAAAAAGTAGATTTAAATATAAAATAAAACTGTGGAATATCTTAAGTCATTTTTAGGAGCAGGAGAATAGATACAATTATTTATCTCATTAGTTTATTTTCACTTTGGGTGTCCTTTAAGCATGTATATCGTCTGTAGGAAGAAGCTGTTCCTGTGTCTGGAAGTTTTTGTTGCGACTGACCGGTATCTCACCCCTGAGGGCAGAAGCTGGAGCACAGAGTGAGCAGGGTGAGAGGGGTCAGAGCCTATCCTGGGAATTCTCTGTTCCTGTGGAGTATTTGATATCTTGCCGTACAACAACAGTGGGTGACAGCAATGACTATGCAACACTACCTCCTCAGACTTGGCTGTAAGGTGATCATCAGAGAGGATAAAAGCAAAGGAGGGGCACTCCATAGTGAGATAATGTTATTATACAGAAAACCTGCATAAACAGTTACTTACTGGAAACCAGTATTATGATAGCATATAATGGCAAAGTGCCGTCAATGTGTCCATAGGAGGCAGCCTTCCTAACTGCTGTGGCCAGCAGCGTTAGTAGTCCAGGTGGTAAGTCAGACACAAGCTCCTCCGGCGGACTTCCGTGTGCCAGTGATGTCACTACCTGTTTCAGCATCTCCACGTCTTCAACAGCTGTGTCACTAGCATGCACATGTCGGATTAAAAAGGTGTTGGGCAGGTCTCGCATTGGCATGGCAGCGTGGGTCGCACCTCAGCACATGCACGCCTGTTTGCCGGAACCGGATGTCACAAGGCCTAATGGAACCATGCGGAGGAATAATTGGGGCCGTGTGGTATATTAATACTTGGGGGCGACCGGGCAAGTATAGGTAGCATTGCTGGGCCGATCCCTGATAGATGGAATTGTTCTGTGGTGTATAGGCAAGCAATAGATCTCTCTCTGATCAGATTCAATCAAAGAGACATCCGTCTCATGGTCTATCTGTCCATCCATCGTCTGGTGTATGGGCATCTTTAATCCCTTACTGACGCCTAACCTAAACCTTCTCCTTTATCAAAAACTCCCTTACTGACGCCTAACCTAAACCTTCTCCTTTATCAAAAACTCCCTTACTGACGCCTAACCTAAACCTTCTCCTTTATCAAAAACTCTCTTACTGACAGCCAACCTTAACCTTCTCCTTTATCAAAAACTCCCATACTGATGTCCAACCTTAACCTTTTCCTTTATCAAAAACTCCCTTACTGACGCCTAACCTAAACCTTCTCCTTTATCAAAAACTCCCTAACTGATGGCCAACCTTAATCTTCTCCTTTATCAAAAACTCCCTGACTGATGCCTAACCTTCCTCTTTATCAGATCCGGACTGTCGCTTTTCATTTGCTGTGGGAGTGATTGGAGAATCTTTAGGTAAACATGTGTAAGACTCACTTGTGTAAACACCTGTTATTTGTTGGCATCGGCACTGTTTGTGTGGGCGTTCTCAGATATTTGGACTCTACAGTGTTTACTGGCCCAAAATATCAGTTTTGCTTGAGGTGTTTGTTTGATTTTTGAGTTTGCTTTAGTTTTTTTTTTACTTTCCTACATCTCTTCTTTATAGTATTGCAATGTCTCCCCACTGTTATTGCCATATCCTCCTGCTGGTATTGCATATCCTCCTGCTGGTATTGCATATCCTCCTGCTGGTATTGCCATATCCTCCTGCTGGTATTGCCATATCCTCCTGCTGGTATTGCCATATCCTCCTGCTGGTATTGCATATCCTCCTGCTGGTATTGCCATATCCTCCTGCTGGTATTGCCATATCCTCCTGCTGGTATTGCCATATCCTCCTGCAGGTATTGCATATCCTCCCGCTGGTATTGCCATATCCTCATGCTGGTATTGCCATATCCTCCCGCTGGTATTGCCATATCCTCCCCCTGGTATTGCCATATCCTCCTGCTGGTTTTGCCATATCTTCCTGCTGGTATTGCACATCCTCCTGCTGGTATGGTCCTGTGGTAAGTGTTGCATGCTCACCTGTCATGATTCCCTGGCGTCCTTTTGAATTGACACAGCAAGCCCCTATACCACTGGACGCCGCTGCATATAATGTAGTACATGCGGCAGTGGCACGTGTGCTGCAAGTGTCCGTGGTAAGAATTCAAAAAGGCGCCGGACACCGGAGGAGCCGTGACAGGAAAGCATGCAACACTCAGCAGGAACGCAGGGGGTGGGGGGGGGGGGCATTATGGGGGAGACCGACCGGCCTTCCATCGTTAGGAAATGTAAATGCCGTTACTGCACACGGTTGAGCCCTTGTGACCAAGGTCTCCCAACGTGCCCCATCGAGCCTTTCAATCAGGGCCGGTTCTCTCATGAAGCAAGGTGAAACATTTGCATCAGGCGCAGAGATTACAGGGGCAGCATGTTTGTACTGTGTGTACACTAACAGCATGCAGTCAGAGTAGGAGGAGAAGCGAGAGGGAGAGGGAGCGAGGTGAAGAGGTTGTCATTGGGGAAAAGCAGCTTGCTGTGCTGTGTGAGGAGTCTGACAGTGAGTGAGGAGGGGGGAGGCAGGAGAGCATCATTGGGGAAAAGCAGCTTGTTGTGCTGTGTGAGGAGTCTGGCAGTGAGTGAGGAGGGGGAGGCAGGAGAGCATCATTGGGGAAAAGCAGCTTGCTGTGCTGTGTGAGGAGTCTGACAGTGAGTGACGAGGGGGGAGGCAGGAGAGCATCATTGGGGAAAAGCAGCTTGTTGTGCTGTGTGAGGAGTCTGACAGTGAGTGAGGAGGGGGAGGCAGGAGAGCATCATTGGGGAAAAGCAGCTTGTTGTGCTGTGTGAGGAGTCTGACAGTGAGTGAGGAGGGGGGAGGCAGGAGAGCATCATTGGGGAAAAGCAGCTTGTTGTGCTGTGTGAGGAGTCTGACAGTGAGGAGGGGGGAGGCAGGAGAGCAGCAGTGTTACATTTGACTTGCACAGCAGAAGGGAGGAGGTGGCACTGCTGTCCTGACTGAGGAGGGGGGGCACCCTCACAAGTTTGCCTCAGGCATCAAGTCTAGGACCAGCTCTGGATGTAATGGGGCCCTAGGCAGGGTAGTAGATTTGGGGCTCCTTGTGGTCCTTTTGGTAAGCTGAAGTGGAGAGAGGTCAGAGAAGGTGGCTGGTGGGTCCCTCAACACCCACTAGGTCCCGAGCACCTGCCTAGGATGCCTAGTGGGCATCCTGCTCTGTGCCCATCGCCCACACCTCTCAGCCAGGGTGGCGATATATATAGATATATAATATACGGCAGGGTTCGTGCCGCACTTACAGTATAGACGTGGTTTTTCCTCTCATTAATGCGCCAAAGCTCAGCTTTAAATTGATGAGATTAATATTTTAGAATTACATAAAGTGACTTTTGCGCTTTTATGCGGAAATAATCTTATGCAAGTTAATCTTCCGGCCCGAAATCTGCCAGGATTTGCCGAGAGATCAGAGCCGATTCTTCCGCTGGGCTGGCCGTGAGAATTCCTGAGATATTTCTGTCCTTAAAGGGAACCCGAAATGAGAGGAATATGGAGGCTGCCATATTTATTTCCATTTAAGCAATACCAGTTGCCTGGCTGTCCTGCTGATCCTCTGCCTCTAATACTTTTAGCCATAGCCCCTGAACAAGCATGCAGCAAATCAGGCGTTTCTGACATTTATCTGACAAGATTAGCTGCATGCTCGTTTCTGGTGTGATTCAGACACTACTGCAACCAAATAGATCAGCAGGACTTCCAGGGAACTGGTATTGTTTAATAGGAAATAAATATGGCAGCCTCCATATTCTTTTCACTTTAGTTGTCCTTTAACCTTTTTCCTTTAACCTCCTTGGCGGTTAATTTTTTCTGCAAAAATTGCAGAATTCCATTTTTTTTAATGTTTCATGTAAAGCTACCAGAGTGGTAGCTACATGAAACACCACTAGAGGGCGCATGTGGCCCTCTAGTCCGATCGTCGCCGGCATCTATAGCAAACAGGGGAACGCGTATATAACGCGTTCCCCTGTTTGGCTTCTCCTGTCGCCATGGCGACGATCGGGATGACGTCATGGACGTCAGCCGACGTCCTGACGTCAGGCACACCCGATCCAGCCCATAGCGCTGCCCGGAACTCATTGATCCGGGTAGCGCAGGGCTCTGGCGGGGGGGGGGGGCCCTCTTCAGCCGCTGCGTGCGGCCGATCAAGCTGTGCGCGCGGCTAGCAAAGTGCTGGCTGCGCGCACAGCAATTTATAGAATGAAAATCGCCCCACCAGGGGCTGAGATCTCCCCCTGCGCGGCATAGCCCGAGCTCAGCTCGGGCTTACCGCCAGGGAGGTTAAAGGGGTTCTCTGGGGCAAGGGGGAGGAGGGAAGGGTTTGAAAATAAAATCTGTCAGCTTCATGTAGCTTCTATCAGCCCCCTGTAGCTGTCATGTCCCGCGCCGTCCTCCTCCGATCACCCGTTCCCCGCCGCCAGCACTGGGCAATTATTCGTCTTACAAGACGAATAATGTGCGCTCCCGCTCGCGTCATCGGCAGCTTACTGCGCAGTATGAAGTTTTCTATGGCCGCGCAGCCGCAGTTGGATGAGATACTGCGTTGGACCAGAGCACCATTTGTCACAACACGTGTCTTTTTGGTAATGTGGCCAGATAAGGCTATCTTCCTTAATGCTGGCAGTGTTCTCCCCAGGCTCTTTTAGCCAGGTGCTCCACCCGCCTAGTTTTGGTGACCACCCGGCTGTCATCGGCTCACCTTCTCCTATGCTGTAAGCAGAGAAGCGCCGGCCCTGCATTCTTTCATCCCGCCCCACCCGGCTATTTTTTCATGCCACCCAGCTGGAAAAAAAATTCTGGGGAGAACACTGGCTGGGAATAAAATACACGATGCATTTTATCAGTCGATTTTCTGTTCAATCGATTTTCAATTTGTTTTTCTGCTCAATTTCCCGCTTGATTCTCTTTATCTTTTCTTCCATTCACTGCTTTGAGAAATCGAGCAGTAAAACAATCTAAAGTAAGATTGAACATGTTGGAAATTATCTATCGAACCATCTATCTGCCGAAAATAAAACCGCATTGTGTATTCCCAGCATTAGGTACATACACACGTCCAACTTTTTCAACCAAGTTGTCTACCAGCTAGTCCATTGTTCTATCTAGTCCATTATAAAGTTGGTTAAACGGCATGTAAATTAGGGTATCATCCGCTTTGTTGGTCAGTGTGTACAGGACATCTGAACGACTTGTTGTTTGCACTTCAAGTCATTGAAATGAACAGTTTAAACGACAATCAGGAGTAAAGTTGGACATGTGTATGCACCTCTAAAGTGAATACAAAGTGAAAATAAGCTGGTGAGATAAACAATTGAATCTGTCCTCCTACTCATAAAAATGAGGTGTTTTTTTAGACATCTTGTGGTTTTATTTAATGTATAAACATTTGCAATGTAGATAATGGGCTGATTCATACCTGGGCGATTTGCTGATTGCTGTCAATCAGCAAAGCACTGTTGCTAGTGTATCCCTATGGGATCATTCTCACTGCAGGGTTTGTGATTTGCATAAACGTGCTGCATTCAAGAGACTCTGTAACAATTTTTAGCCTTATTTCTTCTACCCTATAAATTCCTATACCTGTTCTAATGTGGTTTGGATTACTGCAGCCTTTTCTAGATGCACTGTCTCTGTAATATATCTAATCTTCTTTTCCTTGTCAAGCCTTGTCGAGCCAGGGAGGAATGCACTGCCTCTGCTGTGATAGGGAGAAGTTATGCATGCCCCCCTCCAGGCTCTGTGTGTGTGCTTTGTTTATTTCTCTGTTTCACCTCTGTAGACTGTAGTGCAGATAGTTCACTATGTAATACAAACCTGCAGTACAGTATACTGTAACATGAGATATATATATATTTATATTACAAATACATCACTTCCTGGTCAGCAGCCGTGTTTTTTGTTTGTAAACATTGCCTAAAACTGGTGATTAAAAGCCAGGATCGCAGCGGAAATAGCCAAGAGGGACCCAGGAGATCACAGGGCTGACTCGATTGGTATGTTTTTTTATTGTACAAATCGGACAGTACAGATTCTCTTTAAAGGGACACTTACGGTAAGTCATCCCAAAAAAATGAGTTTTTACTCACCTGGGGCTTCCAGCAGCCCCCTGCAGCTGTATTGTGCCCACGCAGACTCCCTCTGAGCCTCCTATCCCCGCCGGCAGCCACTTCCAGTTTCAGCGACAGGAGCTGACAGGCAGGGAACGCGAGTGATTCTTCGCGTTCCCGGCCACGATAGCGCCTTCTATGCTGCTATAGCATAGAGTATATATCATATAGCAGCATAGATGGCGCTATTATGGCCGGGAACGCGAAGAATCACTCGCGTTTCCTGCCGGTCAGCTCCTGTCGCCGAAACCGGAAGTGGCTGCTGGTGGGGCCGGAAGGATCTGAAGGAGACTGCGTGGGCACCGGACAGCTGCAGGTGGCTTCTGGAAGCCCCAGGTGAGTAAAACTAATTTTTTTTGAGATGACTTAAGTGTCCCTTTAAGTGCTCTGGGGGCGATGACGATGTGATTCTCGTTCTGTTGAAAGGGAATCACAAAGCAAATCCTGGCAAAATCGCAACACAAAATTGCGATCGTGTAAAAACTGACCTTCCATCCATGACCTTCCGTTCCGTTAGCACACGGTCAATGCAACACATCCGTCGTTCTTGGAAAATGCAGCGGAACAGACCGAACGGATCAGTTCGAACAGACTGTAAACGGATCCATTTGCATCCGCTCTTGTCTGGTTTGCTACGGTTCTTTTTTGTTACGCAGATATACTTTTGGGGACAAAGGCAGATAGGACAACTATATAGACAGTAAAGAGTTGGGGGTACAGGTTGTTACTGTATCTTATGCAAGACTGTAGAACCTGGAAAACCAAGATCCATATTTCTTTGATCACGGATAGCATCTCTCTTGGTGGAGGCAGATTTCCCTTCTTCCTTCCCACCTTGCCGCCCTCCCATCATGCTCTTCTCCTCCCCTTCCTCGTGGAATCCATGGCCCCTCCATATTCTGCTCTCCCCCTCGGGGCACTCTCTCCGCTACACACTAGAAATAACGTTGCCTGACATTTAGGTCAGAGCGAGAGGGGTGGGGGGGTTGTGGATTGGATGGAGAGCGTACGGTGAAACCTCAGAGACTGCGGCATGCTTACCAGACTCGTTTACCTGCTGTTAATTAAAACACGGGTCGGAGGATTAGACGAGCAATGAGATATTATGGAGAGCGTAGCCTGCGGCGGTGGCGCTGCCAGGAACGTTTGTTTATCTCTGGCGCCCCCCCATCCCCGCCTCCCCTTGTCAGGGTGGATTATCTGCATGTCCCGGTCTCACTAGAAGTGGAGGATTACAATCTCATTTATAGCCGGTCACCTGGGATCGGATCTGTGTGATAGACAGCCAGGATTTGAATTTCTTTCTCTTTTTTTTTTTGTAGGGTAGATTCCAGATTCAGGAAAAATGGCATTTAAAGCAAACCTTAAAGGGAATCTGACATGAAAATAAACTTATGATATAATGATTTGTATGTGTTAGTACAGCTAAGAAATAAAACATGAGCAGCAGAGATATACGGTAAGTCTAATATTGTTTCCAGTACAGGAAGAGTTATGAAACTCCAGTTGTTATCTATGCAAAAGAGTCACTGATCTCTCCACCACTTTCAAAGTCACAGAGAGCTCTGTCTTCTGAAGCTTCACTAGCCTGCTCTGTGAAATCATTTAGAATGCTGAGTAGTGTGTAAACTGCAAATATTAGAGAATGATGCCATGTTATAAAAAAACGATATAACTGAAAATTAAATATGAGACTATTTTCTTTGTTACTAATATTCTAGTAATTATCCGTACTACACATACAATTCATTATATCATATTTTTTTTCCCGCTTCTGTGTCACTTTAAGTGAAAATAAACTTATTTGTATGTGATTTGATTTGTATGTGATTTGATTTGTATGTGTAGTAAAGCTAAGAAATGGAACATAAGAAGCAAAGAAAAGAGTCTCATGTTGTTTTCCAGTACAGGATGAGTTAAAAAAAAAAAAAAAACTTAAGTTATGTAAGCAAAAGAGCTTCTCTGAGCTATTCAACCGACTGGGGCGAATACAGTCCTGTTTTCTGAAGCACCTAAACATCCAAGAAACAGTGAGAGACAGCTGGAGATACAGTAAGGTTTTACTGCAGGAAAGGTCAAAGGGTTATTATTTCTGCTTTGTTTTACAACGTGAAATCCAGATTGTGGTTGTAAACTGCAAGTATGACAGAATGAATCAATGTTATAAAAAAAAAAAAAAGATATATAACTGAAAATAAAAATATGAGACTATTTTCTTTGCTACTAATGTTCTATTCGTTATCCGTACTACACATACAATTCAATATTTCATTAGTGGGTTTTTTTGGTTCAAGTTTGCTTTAAGAGTGACAGAGCCAGCCTGCCGAATGGCAACAATTTATATCCCAGCATTCATTTTAAGGTGCCCACTAAACGGTACAATCCCACAAGCGATTGACCGTAGGAGCAATCAGGGATCGGTAATGGTGACGATTGACGTGAAAAATGACCATTTTTCCTTCCGTTGGTGGGCCTGAACGATCGTTTCCCATCGATCGCTCAGGAAATTGTATCGTTAGTGGGCACTGTTATGCACTCAGGCAGCTCACTGACTACTGTGCCGTGCCAGCCAGAGCTTGTAAATAAATGGCCCTAAAAGGCATAGGAAGATGAGGGCGGAGTGCTTGCTGGGTCAGGCTCCGCCCATCACATGACTCCAGCTATGTGTGCATTAATACAATGGAGAAACCGCTACGCTGTGAATCTAGCCTTATACAGTAATATTAGTTAAAATGACATATTTCATTTTTGGGGAAGTGTATGATATATTAAAGCCATTGTCCAGTGAAAGATATCATTACACTCCTTGCTCCCTACGTATGTCAATAGTCTTATAGCATACTGTAAGAATATATTTGTAAATAAAAGCTCACATGATTGACTACGGCAAGACGCGACCGACCAATCCTGACTCCTGGGAGGGGAGGAGTCTCTGATATGCAGCTCACCACCCCTCCCAATCAGGATAGAGCAGTAGACATAGCCATGTTGTCACTCAGCTCCCCCAGTGGACGGAGGTGGCACAGGCAGAAGGAGGATTAAGTTTGGATGGCGCAATAAATGAAATACACTATATTTTTCTCAAGTTGTAAGACTAAAAATACTTTGAAAAAAAGTCAGTGAAAGGGGTAATAGGTTCTCTCATGTTCTCCTGGTTTCCTCTCGACTGAGGCACTACACCTGCTATTGCCGAAATTCTGTTTTGTCCCCACGTTTATTGCCTGATGAAGCGCGCTGGGCCTGCGAAATGCGTTGCACTTTTTGGGGTACTACAGTATATGATAAATGTGATTGCTACTATTCAGACAGTCTTTTGTGTCTGCTTTATGGAGGTAAGGCCGCCACTTCCTGCAAGCAAATTGTAAAGGTTTTATCCATTTTTATCCTGCTGGTGCCTCTGTTCTCCTACTGGTTTCCTCTCCAGGCTGCTGTGCGATTGTTACTCTATCTCTGACTGCAGAAAACAGACTCACTATAGCAGAAGGCTTTTGGGTGCAAGATACAATGATAGAAAGCTGTACATTCAGCAAATTGTTGTGTGTCAGGCCTGTCTGGTCAATAACCACAGTTCAGACTGTATGCCCATTTGACTGAACCAGAGCCCAGCCCGTAACACCTGTGCAAGCTCCTGCCTAACACAATACCACAATACACCCTGCATGTAGATGTAGCATACAGTCTGACAGGTGGTTAACCCACAAAGCAGGACCTGATAATTCTTCGCAATGCGATATGGGCACAGATGATAGGCGAGTGGATCAAGTGGCAGAAGTGCCAGGAGTTCCTGGTGGCAGTGAGGTAGTCCAGATAGGAACTTTCCAGAGATAGCGTAGTCAAGGCAAGCCAAAGTCACCCCAGGTAGAGTTCATGCAAGTCCGTGACCAAGCAAAAGTCAATCCAGGCGGCAAGGCAAAGCGTAGTCAAGGTACAAGGCAAGGTTGGCAACAGGAATCCAGCAGAGATAAAGCATAGTCAGGATACAAGTCAGTAGTCGGCAACAGGAATCAAGCAGAGGTAAAGTGTGGTCAAGATACAAGGCAATAGTCGGCAACAGGAATCCAATGAGACAGTGAGCGCTACCCAGCAACAAGCCAAAGCTAATGCTATCATGGGCGATGACTGGGGGCGCTCACCAGGTTTAAATACTACAGCTAACTAATCAACAAAGGCAGAATTGAAAACACACCAATAGCAATCCAGCGTGTCAGCTGGATCAACTGACATGCAATCATGAACGTCAGAGTTACTGCTTACATCTGCGGAGCGCGTACTGAGAACCTGTCCTCCGCCTATCCAATGAGAACTGAGAAGCCTCCTGCGTTCCACTGACGTCAGCGGCTTGCCGAGACCCGGAAGTCGGAGCTGCAACCCGAGTCTCGGCATTCCGCCGCTGACGAGATACAGCGGATCTTACATTCTGCTTATGGATTCAACAGGATATTACATTATTATGTACAGTATGATGTACCTTGTACTCCATGTACTAGAGTCTTCTCCAATGAGTTTTCTCATTGTGTGTCCAAAGTATTTCAACTTCATCTTCAGCATTTCTCCTTCCAATGAACAGTCAGAGTTATTTCATTTAAGGATTGACTGGTTGGATCTTCTAGCAGTCCAAGGGACTCTCAGTAGTCTTCTCCATTACCACAATTTGAAGTTGTTGATTCTTCGGCGTTCAGACTTCTTTATGGTCCAACTCTCGCAACCATCCATGCATTACTACTGGAAAAACCATGGCTTTGACTATTTGAACCTTTGTTGGCAAGACAACATCTGTACTGTTCATTACATTGTCCTAGTTTGTCATTGTAAATTTTAACAGTATAAGCAAGAAGAAAGATTCCAGGAGCATCTGCGCTGTCATATATAAAACTTCAAACTTTTATTCCAACATCTTCTTTAAAAGTGTGTGTCCACACAAAGCAGTAGAGTAAAAATATATACTTATCACCAAAGGATCACTTTAGCAGCAGGGGTGCCAGACACGGAGAGGTGCGGAGGTGCTGAGTCGACGATCGTTTCGCCTCTATCGAGGCTTTATCAAGACAGTCTTGATAAAGCCTCGATAGAGGCGAAACGATCGTCGACTCAGCACCTCCGCACCTCTCCGTGTCTGGCACCCCTGCTGCTAAAGTGATCCTTTGGTGATAAGTATATATTTTTACTCTACTGCTTTGTGTGGACACACACTTTTAAAGAAGATGTTGGAATAAAAGTTTGAAGTTTTATATATGACAGCGCAGATGCTCCTGGAATCTTTCTTCTTGCTTATACTGTGGAAATTCTAGCCTTTATATCCGGAATGTGCACCGCTGTGCAGAGTATTAGTGTGAAGCAGTAATGGTGTGCACTCACTCATAAACTATCTTGCCTACATTGTAAATTTTAAATTATACCAGACCATAATTGTGATTTAAGAGCCCCATGGGTTGCATGTGCCCTGTGATAAAAACCTGGGCTGCAAACTCCCAGCTCTTTAAACCCTTAACTCAACTTTGTCCCTGGCAGCGATGTAACACTAGAGGGAGCTGTTTCTATGCTGCATTGGAAGTGCCAGAAACAGCCCCCTCTAGTGAACATCAGGAAAATCACTGCCCTCAAGTGATACATTTTGGAAATAACTTCTTGCTCATGTGGAGTTGAATATTTGAAATACTAGGTCTAGAAAGGAAACTTTGTATTGAGCATAGATTCCAAACGCTGACGTTGGGCAGACACACTTCAGTGTACAGTATAGTGTAATGTAGCAGGCTGGATGGGGGGGAGGGGAGGGTTATATATAAATACTTGCCCCAGGCCCGGCAGCTTTGCTGAATGTACACATGGGAGATGGGGTGTGCTGGTTCTATCTCCTCACTGGGGCGAGATCAATAATGCAATTATACCGTGTTATCGATCAGGCCCCAGTTTTAAAGCCCTTTTTACAAATAAAAAAAGTTTTAATAATTGCAGTTACTCAATAGAGCTTATAGTGAGGGGGATACGGAGCGCGCCATTTCCGGCTCTCCCCGTGCCTGGCTGTGAGGGGGATACGGAGCGCGCCATTTCCGGCTCTCCCCGTGCCTGGCTGTGAGGGGGATACGGAGCGCGCCATTGCCGGCTCTCCCCGTGCCTGGCTGTGAGGGGGATACGGAGCGCGCCATTGCCGGCTCTCCCCGTGCCTGGCTGGGAGGGGGATACGGAGCGCGCCATTGCCGGCTCTCCCCGTGCCTGGCTGTGAGGGGGATACGGAGCGCGCCATTTCCGGCTCTCCCCGTGCCTGGCTGTGAGGGGGATACGGAGCGCGCCATTGCCGGCTCTCCCCGTGCCTGGCTGTGAGGGGGATACGGAGCACGCCATTGCCGGCTCTCCCCGTGCCTGGCTGTGAGAGGGATACAAAGCGCGCCATTGCCGGCTCTCCCCGTGCCTGGCTGTGAGGGGGATACGGAGCGCGCCATTGCCGGCTCTCCCCGTGCCTGGCTGTGAGGGGGATACGGAGCGCGCCATTGCCGGCTCAGTCTGTGCCTGGCTGTGAGGGGGATACGGAGCGCGCCATTGCCGGCTTAGTCTGTGCCTGGCTGTGAGGGGGATACGGAGCGTGCCATTGCCGGATCAGTCTGTGCCTGGCTGTGAGGGGGATACGGAGCGCGCCATTGCCGGCTCTCCCCGTGCCTGGCTGTGAGGAGGATACGGAGCGCGCCATTGCCAGCTCTCCCCGTGCCTGGCTGTGAGGGGGATACGGAGCGCGCCATTGCCGGATCAGTCTGTGCCTGGCTGTGAGGGGGATACGGAGCGCGCCATTGCCGGCTCTCCCCGTGCCTGGCTGTGAGGGGGATACGGAGCGCGCCATTGCCGGCTCTCCCCGTGCCTGGCTGTGAGGGGGATACGGAGCGCGCCATTGCCAGCTCTCCCCGTGCCTGGCTGAGGGGGATACGGAGCGCGCCATTGCCGGCTCTCCCCGTGCCTGGCTGTGAGGGGGATACGGAGCGCGCCATTGCCGGCTCTCCCCGTGCCTGGCTGTGAGGGGGATACGGAGCGCGCCATTGCCGGCTCTCCCCGTGCCTGGCTGTGAGGGGGATACGGAGCGCGCCATTGCCGGCTCTCCCCGTGCCTGGCTGTGAGGGGGATACGGAGCGCGCCATTGCCGGCTCTCCCCGTGCCTGGCTGTGAGGGGGATACGGAGCGCGCCATTGCCGGCTCTCCCCGTGCCTGGCTGAGGGGGATACGAAGCGCGCCATTGCCGGCTCTCCCCGTGCCTGGCTGTGAGGGGGATACGGAGCGCGCCATTGCCGGCTCTCCCCGTGCCTGGCTGTGAGGGGGATACGGAGCGCGCCATTGCCGGCTCTCCCCGTGCCTGGCTGTGAGGGGGATACGGAGCGCGCCATTGCCAGCTCTCCCCGTGCCTGGCTGAGGGGGATACGAAGCGCGCCATTGCCGGCTCTCCCCGTGCCTGGCTGTGAGGGGGATACGGAGCGCGCCATTGCCGGCTCTCCCCATGCCTGGCTGTGAGGGGGATACGGAGCGCGCCATTGCCGGCTCTCCCCGTGCCTGGCTGTGAGGGGGATACGGAGCGCGCCATTGCCGGCTCTCCCCGTGCCTGGCTGTGAGGGGGATACGGAGCGCGCCATTGCCGGCTCTCCCCGTGCCTGGCTGTGAGGGGGATACGGAGCGCGCCATTGCCGGCTCTCCCCGTGCCTGGCTGTGAGGGGGATACGGAGCGCGCCATTGCCGGCTCCCCCCGTGCCTGGCTGTGAGGGGGATACGGAGCGCGCCATTGCCGGCTCTCTCCGTGCCTGGCTGTGAGGGGGATACGGAGCGCGCCATTGCCGGCTCAGTCTGTGCCTGGCTGTGAGGGGGATACGAAGCGCGCCATTGCCGGATCAGTCTGTGCCTGGCTGTGAGGGGGATACGAAGCGCGCCATTGCCGGCTCAGTCTGTGCCTGGCTGTGAGGGGGATACGGAGCGCACCATTGCCGGCTCTCCCCGTGCCTGGCTGTGAGGGGGATACGGAGCGCGCCATTGCCGGATCAGTCTGTGCCTGGCTGTGAGGGGGATACGGAGCGCGCCATTGCCGGCTCAGTCTGTGCCTGGCTGTGAGGGGGATACGGAGCACGCCATTGCCGGCTCAGTCTGTGCCTGGCTGTGAGGGGGATACGGAGCGCGCCATTGCCGGATCAGTCTGTGCCTGGCTGTGAGGGGGATACGGAGCGCGCCATTGCCGGCTCTCCCCGTGCCTGGCTGTGAGGGGGATACGGAGCGCGCCATTGCCGGCTCTCCCCGTGCCTGGCTGTGAGGGGGACACAGAGCGCGCCATTTCCGGCTCTCCTCGTGCCTGGCTGTGAGGGGGATACGGAGCGCGCCATTGCCGGATCTCCCGTGCCTGGCTGTGAGGGGGATACGGAGCGCGCCATTGCCGGATCAGTCTGTGCCTGGCTGTGAGGGGGATACGGAGCGCGCCATTGCCGGCTCTCCCCGTGCCACTCTCCCCGTGCCTGGCTGTGAGGGGGATACGAAGCGCGCCATTGCCGGCTCTCCCCGTGCCTGGCTGTGAGTGGGATACGGAGTGTGCCATTGCCGGCTCTCCCCGTGCCTGGCTGTGAGGGGGATACGGAGCGCGCCATTGCCGACTCTCCCCGTGCCTAGCTGTGAGGGGGATACGGAGCGCGCCATTGCCGGCTCTCCCCGTGCCTGGCTGTGAGGGGGATACGGAGCGCGCCATTGCCGGCTCTCCCCGTGCCTGGCTGTGAGGGGGATACGGAGCGCGCCATTGCCGGATCAGTCTGTGCCTGGCTGTGAGGGGGATACGAAGCGCGCCATTGCCGGCTCTCCCCGTGCCTGGCTGTGAGGGGGATACGGAGCGCGCCATTGCCGGCTCTCCCCGTGCCTGGCTGTGAGGGGGATACGGAGTGCGCCATTGCCGGCTCTCCCCGTGCCTGGCTGTGAGGGGGATACGGAGCGCGCCATTGCCGGCTCTCCCCGTGCCTGGCTGTGAGGGGGATACGGAGCGCGCCATTGCCGGCTCTCCCCGTGCCTGGCTGTGAGGGGGATACGGAGCGCGCCATTGCCGGATCTCCCGTGCCTGGCTGTGAGGGGGATACGGAGCGCGCCATTGCCGGATCTCCCGTGCCTGGCTGTGAGGGGGATACGGAGCGCGTCATTGCCGGCTCTCCCCGTGCCTGGCTCTTCTGCTGTTTTAGCATTATTTTACTAAACGGTACTTGTGTTGGGAGCTGCACTTAGATGCTTTTTACTTCCCCATTGGGCATATATGGGACTATTGTAATGGAGGACATATTGAATTGTGATTGCTGATGATTCCAAGCTGGGGAAGACTGACCTGTTGCCAGCCACTGGGAGAGCATTATACGCTGTATGACTTTGTAGTTCAGGTATTTGGTGAGCTCAACTGTATCCCGGGGGGTGGTGCCTAAAATTATTTAGTGCCTAAAATTATGCGCTGAAACACGCAGTGGTGAAAGATTTTACAGTCCGAAGAACTGTGCGCCGAATTTGGGTTGAACTAAGGCCATATTTCTGGAAAGGTCACAAAGGCCCGGGCTTGGGCGGCTGCAGCCCACTGGGGGGCACTTTAACCACTTCGCCCCAAAGCGGTTTTTACCGTGACGGACAAGAGTGATTTTCACCTTTCAGTGCTCATCCCTTTCATTTGCCAATAGCTTAATCACCACTAATCACAATGAAATGATCTATATCTCGTTTTTTTCACCACCAATTGGGCTTTTTGGGGTTGATATTTGTTTTTAGTAATTACTTTATTTTCTATGCATTTTAAAGGGAAAAACAAGGAAAAAAATGAAAAAAAAATACACTATTTCTCCAATTTCATCCCCTATAGTTTTAATGTAAACACTGCTACTGTACTTAAAACCCACACATTTTATCTGCCTATTTGTTCTGGTTATCACAAGATTTTAATTATGTCCCCAGTACAAAGTAAGCTGAATAAGGTGAACCAGCCCTTAAAAAAAAACCTGGAAAAATGTTTGACCCGAGAATAAGCCGGGGGTGGCAAAAGCCACAACCATATATTAGAAAAGCAGCATAAAATAATAAGCCAGCACATAGGTCTACAATGGAGATGGACATGCAAAGAACTCCTGTTGCTTAAGCTGGCATAAAGCTAAAGCATGGAATGCAGAGCCACATAGTCATTGATATAGGAATGCAGAGACTCTCACCACTCAGTACACTGTCCCTGTTTGCCTTCCAAGGCTACAACTCCAAGATGAGGCTAGCTGGGACCTCCCATGAAAATGTCAAGCGTGTGGTCTCCCTCAGATGATGCACCACTGTGCATATAGTGAGGGCACTGTCTGTGGGGGTTACTCAAAGAGTAGTGTCTCGCGTATAAGCCGAGAACCCTGCTTTTTTGGCACAAAAATTAGGCTTATACTAGAATATATACAGTAAATCTGGCCTTGAGTTAGACTTTTGTTGCTGATGAGCAATCATTTGGCAGCACGCTTTGGAGAAAGACTGTTTGTGCTGATTATACTGTTTTATGTTCTGCTGACTGTACTGGAGCCAAAGTGCCCTTTAACGCCACAATTTTTAGTAAACAATTGTATTTTTGATCTGATTATTCCAATTGTGTTGTATGAATCAAAGAAGGAAATAACCAAGCCTGATCAGGTCTGCTCTACTGCGCATTAGTGGTGACCGGATCTGCTCGGCTGCTTCCGCCAGAGTCCCGGGGGGAAGCTAGTACTGCGTCTGCACTGGATCTGGGAGGTAAATATCATGTGCTGCTGTCCGGGGGTCCCAGCACTGGATCCATGCTGCACAAGAGGACGGGGGAAGCCTCATTAGGATTCAGAGGCTTCCCCCTGCTGAGGTAAGTATCCCCAGCACGGCACACGGTACAGGGACTCGAGTCACATGGTGACCGCAGAGTAAGCCGGGAGTTGTGCTGAGGTAAGTATCCTCAGCATGGCACACGGTACAGGGACTCCAGCCACATGGTGACCGCAGAGTAAGCCGGGAGTTGTGCTGAGGTAAGTATCCCCAGCACGGCACACGGTACAAGGACTCGAGTCACATGATGACCGCAGAGTAAGCCGGGAGTTGTGCTGAGGTAAGTATCCCCAGCACGGCACACGGTACAGGGACTGGAATCACATGATGACCGCAGAGTAAGCAGGGAGTTGTGCTGAGGTAAGTATCCCCAGCACGGCACACGGTACAGGGACTCGAGTCACATGATGACCGCAGAGTAAGCCGGGAGTTGTGCTGAGGTAAGTATCCCCAGCATGGCACACGGTACAGGGACTCGAGTCACATGGTGACCGCAGAGTAAGCCGGGAGTTGTGCTGAGGTAAGTATTCCCAGCATGGCACACGGTACAGGGACTCGAGTCACATGATGACCGCAGAGTAAGCAGGGAGTTGTGCTGAGGTAAGTATCCCCAGCATGGTACACGGTACAAGGACTCGAGTCACATGGTGACCGCAGAGTAAGCAGGGAGTTGTGCTGAGGTAAGTATCCCCAGCATGGCACACGGTACAAGGACTCGAGTCACATGGTGACCACAGAGTAAGCAGGGAGTTGTGCTGAGGTAAGTATCCTCAGCATGGCACACGGTACAGGGACTCGAGTCACATGATGACCGCAGAGTAAGCAGGGAGTTGTGCTGAGGTAAGTATCCCCAGCACGGCACACGGTACAGGGACTCGAGTCACATGATGACCGCAGAGTAAGCAGGGAGTTGTGCTGAGGTAAGTATCCCCAGCACGGCACACGGTACAGGGACTCGAGTCACATGATGACCGCAGAGTAAGCAGGGAGTTGTGCTGAGGTAAGTATCCCCAGCACGGCACACGGTACAGGGACTCGAGTCACATGGTGACCGCAGAGTAAGCCGGGCGTTGTGCCAGCGGGACAGGTGAGAATTCACACAGCTCGGGCACCAGTGGTGATAGGCAGGCGGCACCATGGGGAAATCTATCGGAAATAATTCTGCAATGTACGGGCAGCCAACAGATCTCTCGCTGATCAGATTGGATCAGAGAGGGATCGATCTGTCCATGCATCACTGGGGGGGGGCACTTTTTTTTTTTTTTTTTTTTTATAAAGTGTCTCTTTAAAGCAGACCTGAACTCAGAATATCCTCTCTGCTCTAAAAGATAAGCAACAGCATAATAACTTTTACAGAAAAACATTTTTTTGTTACAGCTGATACAAATCCTGTAACACATCTGCAGTTTGTCTACTTCTTGCTTTCATGGAAGCAGACATAGGGTTAACACTCTGTGTTTACCAATTAGATCTCTGCTGTGGCAGTCAGCTGACACAGCTGAGGGATAACATTGTAACTTGTGATTAATCACAGATGAAGGATAATAAGACAGGCTAAATCCTCTAAATACATACAGGGTGCATTTCTATGTTTTCCTTCTGTCCTGTGTAAGAGTTCAGGTCCACTTTATAGGACAACTGAAGTAAGAGGTATATGGAGGCTGCCATATTTATTTCCTGTTAAACAATACCAGTTCCTTGGCAGCCCTGCTGATCTATTTGGCTGCAGTAGTGTCTGAATTACACCAGAAACAAGCATGTGGCTAATCTTGTCAAATCTGACAATAATGTCAGAAACACCTGATCTGCTGCATGCTTGTTCAGGGGCTATGGCTAATAGTATTAGAGGCAGAGGATCAGCAGGACAGTCAGGGAACGGGTATCGTTTAACCACTTTATGACAACCTGACTTATAAAAACATCCTGCTACAGCCTTTTAATGGCTCCAGTGCTGCTGCTGCCGATGTGCGCTCCCGCGTGTGCACGTGAAAATAGTGAACCCCCCCCAAAAAAATACACCTTTATTTCCAAATACTATATTGTCACCATACTTTGTACTAGGGACATCATTAAAATCTTGTGATAACCAGGACAAATAACCAGATGATATGTGTGGGTTTTATGTACAGTAGCAGTGTTTATATTAAAACTATAGGGGATGAAATTGGAGAAAAAGCCTAATTGGTGGTGAAAAAATACAAGATATAGATCATTTCATTGTGATTAGTAGTGATGAAGCTATTGGCAAATGAAAGGGATGAGCACTGAAAGGTGAAAATCGCTCTTGTCCGTTAGGGTGAAAACGTCTTTGGGGTGAAGTGGTAAAGGAAATAAATATGGCAGCCTCCATAGTCCTCTCGCTTCCGTTGTCCTGTAAGTCTGCTGCTAGGAGACACTCCCCAGTCAGTACCAGATTAGTGTGCTGTGGGGAAAGGGAGGAGCCATGACCAGAAAGTAGGCTCTCTGTCGGCCATGCTTTTACTCGGTCATCCACCAACCTAGTCTAAGCGAAGGCGTCGGGGGATATCCGGATGTAGCAGCACACTACGATTCAGATAATAGAAGCATTGCTCAGATTAATAGCATAGCTTCTTACTGTATTATACCCCACAGATACACCAGGACAGCTGCAGAGCACAGCTCTCTAGCCGATTGGCTGCTGCAGGGTCTGCGTGAGGTACATGAATAATGTAATAAAGCTCAGTGCTCTCTTTCTCTCTTGGCCACTTTGATAATTTTATTACCTCATTAATTTTTCTTTATCTTTTTGTAAAATAGGCATTTAAGCTAAATGACTTGTATTTATTATCTTTGTGTCCCCAGAGCCAGCGCTCAGCAGGGCTTTACAGAGGCGCTGATCCAGTCACATGGGTCTGTGCCCCGGGCCAGAATACACTGCAATGCTCTCATCACACTCTCACATAGTAATCATTACAATTACAGCTGATTACATCACGGAGAATGGACCGCTGCTCCCCCACCAATCTGACTGACAAAGGAAGCACATGTTTCACCGGTACCCCCCGCGGACGCCCAGCAGTGACATCACTAGGGTTAAAGTGCACCTGAACTCTTGCACAGGACAGAAGGAAAACAGAGAGAAATACACCCTGTATGTATTTAGAGAGTTTAGCCTGTCTAATCCCCCCTCATCTGTGTCTAATCACAAGTTATAAATTGATCTCTTCCCTGTGTCACCTGACTGCCACGGCAGATAAGCTCATTTGAAAGCACAGGAAGTCAACAATATGCCTGCTTCCATGAAAGCAGGAAGTAGAAACACTGCAAAGAGGAAGTTCTGAGTTCAGGCGTCCTTTAAAGTGGACCTAAACCGATAGAAAAATAAAGACTTTCATTTACCTGGGGCTTCTACCAGCCCCCTGCTTCCGACCTGTGCCCTCACCGTTGATCAACGACCCCTGCCACGGCTTAGTTTTGTTCTTCAGGGATTGGCCAATCAATGGCCGGTGCCCCTGCACGGCCCTGGCCACGCGCGCCCTCAACCAGGCTCCTACTGCACCTGCGCAGTTTCCCGCGACGGGAGTGTGATTGAGCACGGTCATGGTACTGGCCATCGACTGTCAGTAGGTAAAAAAAAACCGAAATAAATTTTGTCTGTTTGTCGAATCTTCCCATAATCGTCAGGTCTATGGCTACCTTTACCGTATTTCCACCAGTTATGATTATATCTATAAAAGATAAGGGGACCTGAACTCTAGCACAGCACGCAAGGAAAAGTCTTTATTTCGCTTATGCTTGCTAAAGTGTCTAATTATTTTTTACCAACAGCTGGGAATAGACTGCAGGAGAGATCTGCCTAGACAAGGCAGCTCTCCCCATACAGAAAACACTGAGGCTTAACCCCTTCAGTACTCCCTGCAACAGTGAAACCAAATTCAAAACTTCAGTTGTTTTTTTTTAGAATTTCCATCGATTGTAATTAAGTCGTTTTTTTCCCATAAAGTTTATCATGCTGTGGATACTTTATTAGAGCAGAGAGAGAAAGTTCTGAGTTTAGTTTCACTTTAAGATAGTTCTAAACAGATGAAAACCAAATGCTGGATGATGATAATGGATGGGTGTATTCTGAACTGGGGGGATCAAGCATAACCTGTGACCAATGGGGAGGGGGTGGGCGTCAGCTTAGCTTCTGTCTCACCGGTAGAGCACCCCCCCCCCATGCTTAGTACACTACCCCGGTACCCACCAACGGCATGGCTAGGCGTGTGGAGCCATGCAGAGTGGTCCCAGGGAGCATGCAGCGTTGTTGTATAGTTATCCAGCATGGTACACTGCAGTTCTCTTCTCTGCCTGCTTCACCCTCCAGTGACATTTTTACACGTTGCTCCGGACCACTCTGCATTCCTCCCCCCCCCCCCCCCCATTCATTACACGTGTGGCCAGCGGGGGAGCCCAGCCCCGCATAAACCACTTAAAGTGAAACTCTGCTTTTGTTCCTCTCTCTAGGTGAGTTCTAGGTGGCCATCTGTGTTGCTCCTTCTCCTTCCAGGTGGCTGGATAGTGTATTGGGTAAGGCCTCTAACACAGGAGACCTGGGTTCAAATTTCAGCTCTTCCTATTTCAGTAAGCCAGCACCTATTCTGTACGGAGACCTTGGGCAAGACTATAGAGCACCCCCTAGTGGCTGCAGCTCTGGCACTTTGAGTCCCCCAGGAGAAAAGCGTAATATAAATGTCCTGTGTTTTGTCTGGTCATGTATGCATCAGCACCCTCAGCAGCAGTGCCCATTCTATATGCAGTATCCATGCCTTACATTCTGCATGTCACCCCCTCTGCATTGTACAGCCCCATCAGGTACAGCAGCCCTCTATTCACCTACCCTCCTTTCCTATTGGCAGCATCCCCTCCCCCTACAGACACACGCAGAGCATTTGAGCTTGGGCACGGCACATATTGCTTATTATCATTGTGTATTTATACCTGTATAGCGCCAACATCTTCCGCAGCACTTTTATATCATGTATTTAGTCACGTCACAGACTGTGGAAACATATCACCCAAAGAAAACCTAAATTATCTTTAAAAAAAAACAATCTGTGTATCAGTTTGATGGCATAAGTAATAAAAAAGCTTTTGGTGCACAAATAGTGACACAGCTGAAATGCCCAAATTGTGGTTTAAATGGACCCAAACTCTTGCACAGGACAAAAGGAAAACAGAGAAATGCACCCTGTATGTATTTAGAGAGTTTAGCCTGTCTAATCCTCCCTCATCTGTGACTGATCACAAGTTGTAATTTGATCTCTCAGCTGTGTCAGCGCAGGAATCTCTTCTGCCAAAGCAGAGCAGCTAATTTGTAAACGCAGGATGTTATTAATATGTCTGCTTCCATGAAAGCAGGAGGTAGACACACTGAAAATGTATTGCAAGATTTGTATCAGCTGCAACCAATGTTTTTCTTTAAGGCTAGGAAAACACTTAGCGGAAATGCTAGCGTTGCGGAAAACGCCCTGTTTTTGCCGCTAATGGAAGTCAATGAGCCCCATTTAAAAATGCATATAAAAATGCAAATGTCTTTTGCATGCGTTTTCAAACATGCGTTTTTAAAAACGCTGGTTTTGTTGCATAATTTTCAAAAACGCATAAAAAAACGCAAGTAATGGAAGCCAATGGTAACGCAATGTATTGTGTTTTGTATGCATTTTCCATGCGTTTTTCTATGTGTTTTTAATTTTTAAAACATGTTTGTCATGTATTTCCGCTTCCTGTTGTCTTCCTAGTGATTTGCATAAAATGAAATATAAAAAAAATGCATGGAAAACGCATATGCAATTTGTATATGCGAACCGCTTGAAAACGCATATGCGTAAAAAAAAATGCAAATGCACAAAAAGCACAAAAGGTTATTATGCTGCTGCTTATCTTTTACAGCAGAGAGGAAGTTCTGAGTTGAGGCCGCTTTACAAAAATTTGTTTGAAAATTGGTAAAATTCCAAAACAAACCAAAAATAGATGGAAAAACAACCGGTTATAATTTCCCCACAAAGGCTGATAGTGAAGACTGCAGCCTCGCAGAAGCAGGTTTCTCCTCCGCTGACTGAAGTGTCATCCCAATTTGTCACCGTGGTCAGAGGCCTAATGTAACCCCGGGGCTGTGGGGCGGCGGGAGCGCGGTGGCGGTGTTCCTGCGCAGGACGCGGGATTTGTATCCTCCAGGAATGTGTAATCCGTCTGCGCTGGCTGTGTCCTCTTTTTCTCCCTCATTATATCCATGTCTCAGCCGCTTCCCAACCTCCACCCCTGCCAACCCTGTCCCCAAAAGGCATGTCATCCGTCGCCCCTCCGTCTCGCCTGCCGCCGCCTCTCCTGCTCCCTGATTGGCTGCAGCCATCCCCTTCCGTGACAAGGGACGGCGCGGGACATGATTTGATAGAACAGGAACCAAGATGGCTGTCACAGCTCGTTAGCAAGCAGGCTCGCCGGGCGTACAGGCTGCCGGTCGCGGGATGCAAGCGGGGAGAGCCAGAGCTGTACAGAGAGAGAGAGAGATAAATGGTGATCGCTCAACGTATACATACTGATAAAGGGAGGAACCATTCGCTATACAGTGAAGGATAGATTCATAGATAGTATAAAGGCCTGTTAATATAGACCTGAACTCTTACACAGGACAGAAGGAAAACATAGAGAAATACACTGTATTGTATGTATTTAGAGCAGGGGTAGGGAACCTACGGCTCGGGAGCCGGATGTGGCTCTTATGATGGCTCCATCTGGCTCACAGTTAAGGGTTAATTCACTAAGCTACACTGCTCAAGCAGCACAGCTTAGTGTGGCAGTACAAATACAATTGTCAAAATAGGCATGCTTCTGCTGTAGCATGCACTACTTACTCACGCTACCCCAAAACGAACGGCTGCTTCAATTGTTCCACCCTGGACCCTGTTAGGTTCAGGGACTTTGTAGGACGAGATCCCTGCACTTTGATTGGCCCAATAGGCTGCCTGTCATTTGCCAGGCAGCCTATTGGGCCAAAGTGCGGGGATCTCGTTCTACAAAGTGAATCAACCCCCAGGTCAGCTAGCTAATTGTACAAGCTGTTAGTCTGTATTTCTCCTGTCTGGCTCTTGGGGAAATTTCTGTTGTTGCTGAAACCCAAGAGAAGCTGAAGACGTGTCGGACACTTCCGCTGTCCGGAGGATCAACTGTATACACATCACCATGGCAACAGGGACAGGAGCCCTCTGCTGCGCATGCTCACTGTCCCAGTTTGAAACACATTGTATGGCTCTCAGGGAAATACATTTTAAAATATGTGGCATTTATGGCACTCTCAGCCACAAAGGTTCCTAACTTCTGATTTAGAGAGTTTAGCCCGTCTAATTCCCTCTCATCTGTGACTAATCACAACTGTAATTTGAGCTCACAGCTGTGCCAGCTGGCTGCCTCAACGGAGCAGCTAATTTGTAAACACAGGATGTTAACCCTATGTCTGCTTCCATGAAAGCAGGAAGTCGTCACACTGCAGATCTATTGCAGGATTTGTATCAGCTGTAACAAAGAAATGTTTTTCTTTAAAGGTAATTATGCTGTTGGTTATCTTTTAGAGCAGAGAGGAAGTTCTGAGTTCAGGTCCGCTTTAACACGCTCAACCAAACTGCCTGATGGTGGTCTGATTTTGCTCTGTTGGACGACAGTTGGGAGTGTGGGTACGCGTGGCAAATGGCTAGACCAGCGACTGATAACAGGCGGTTTGTCCGATCCATACGGCGGGTGGAATCACACGACTGTTGGACTGATGAGCGACTGATAACAGGCGGTTTGTCCGATCCATACGGCGGGTGGAATCACACAACTGTTGGACTGATATGGTGCTGTTGGCCATGTGTGTACAATGTCGTTTGAACAACGTACTTGTTACAATTACACTTACAATTTATTTAGAAGCTTGCAAGTGCTACAGGCCAAATTTTTTTTTTATCACAGTTTTTATTTCTTATTTGTTACATTTCCTTGCTACTAATTAGTACTGTTGTAATACGTATTTATGGCCACTTGTCACTAGGGGGCAGTGCTGCTTAGGCTATTAATTATAATAGTAGCGGGTGCACTAGTGAACTATCACGGTAGCGATGCGTCACTACTGTGCGGCAAGCTAGAGCATCGGCTGTTGCTAAGTAACGCACACTAGGCTGCCACTAGCGCGCGGAGCAAGCATGAAGATGTCAGTAATTTGCGCTGATTTATTAGCGCGAGTAACAGCAGTTTGCCTGTGTTACAGGTAATGAATCAACCCCCCATTGGTCCATATGCAAATAACTTTTTCTCCTTAGTTTTCTCCCACCTGATATTTCCAAAATTGTCAATGAAATGCTTTTTAAACCACCAGCATGCAAAAAAACTTTAAAAAAAAGTGTAATAGTACTTTTTTACCTACTTTTTGGTACTTTTTCAGTTGCAGGGTGTTGAAAAGTGTTTTTAAATAGAAGATGAAAAATTATCTCCTAGGAGAAAACTCAGAAGAAAAAGTTAAAGTAGAGCTGTTGTGAGAGTTATATGGAGGCTGCCATATTGATTTCCTTTTAAGCAATACCAGTTGCCTGGCAGCCCTGCTGGTCTACTTGAGTGCAGTAATGTCTGAATCACACCAGAAACAAGCATGCAGCTAATCTTGTGAGATCTGTCAATAATGTCAGAAACACCTGATCTGCTGCATGCTTGTTCAGGGTCTATGGCTAATAGTATTAGAGGCAGAGGATCAGCAGGTGAGCCAGGCAACTGGTAGGCCTGGGGCACACCAGAGGAGTTTTTCTGAGCGTTTTGAGTTTTTAAATCTGCTGCTAATGTTATCCTATGTGTCTGTGCACACTGGAGCAATGAGGTTTTGTAAAAAAAAAAAACATAGCATTACATTGGGAAGAGCTTCTGAAACCTCTAAAAGCTCTTCCCAATGTAATGCTATGGTTTTTTTTTACAAAACCTCATTGCTCCAGTGTGCACAGACACATAGGATAACATTAGCAGCAGATTTAAAAACTCAAAACGCTCAGAAAAACTCCTCTGGTGTGCACCAGGCCGTATTGCTTAAAAGTAAATAAATATGGCAGCCTCCATATGTACGGAGGGCTGGAGGAAGCCCAAGGTAAGTCCGGATTGCGGATTTAGCTTCAGCTCATGGTCCCTTTAATTGCATATGGGCTAGTACTGCGTGTGGAGAAAATGTATGTAAAAATGATTCTATGGTCGATTGGAATACAGAATTTTGTTGATTGGAATGTTGGATTTTACGATTGTATCTCAAGAGGGAAAGTGCTCTAATCGACCCATTTATGGGAGCAATCAATAATTACCGATTATTAATGACCCCACAGATCTGATCAAATTATCGCATCTAATGCTGCATACACACTTGAGATAAAAGTCTTTGGAAAAGGCAAGATCACAGACCAATTTTACCCCCTTCCATGTAGTATGAGAGCCATACTCCACACAGTCTATTCTATGGAGCTGAACTCATCAGATAAAATCTTTGCAAGATGCTGTACACATTCAACAGATCAGTATCTGCAAAAGATCGGTTCCTGAAAAATATCCATTCCTGCAAAATGCATTCATAGTCTATGAGATCTGCAGATCCTCATACACACCTTGTTTAACAGACTTCATCTGCATATCTCGCAATCATCTGCAGATCTGAAAATCCATCCTGGTGGATCTGATCTGCAGATGATTGCCTGTTAAACAAGGTGTGTATGATGATCTGCAGATTTCATAGACTATGAATGCATTTTGCAGGAATGGATATTTTTCAGGAACCAATCTTTTGCAGATACTGATCTGTTGAATGTGTACAGCATCTGTGTGTGCAGCATCTTGCAAAGATTTTATCTGATGGGGAGTTCAGCTCCATAGAATAGACTGTGTAGGTGTGGCTCTCATACTACATGAAAGGGGGTAAGATTTCTGTCTGATGGGGAGTGCAGCTCCATAGAATAGACCAGGGGTGCCCATTAGGTAGATCGCGATCTACTGGTAGATCGCGAAGGCCTTCATGGTAGATCCCGACCCCACTACATTTTCCATTCTGTATATACAAGTGTGCTCCTAAAATTGTACATAGGTAGATCACTTTCACTTGCTAATTTTTGAAAGTAGCTCACAAGCCGAAAAAGTGTGGGCACCTCTGGAATAGACTGTGTAGAGTATGGCTCTCATACTACATGGAAGGGGGTAAAATTGGTCTGTGATCTTGCCTTTTCCAAAGACTTTTATCTCAAGTGTGTATGCAGCATAAGGAAAACATTGCACTGCAGATGGGCGCCTTTATGGAATTAGGGCTGGAACCCACTAGAGCGATTTAGGGAGCGTGATAAATCGCTAGCAATTTCCCTAAACGCTCTGCCAATGTAAATGGATGGTGCAAATCGCTCATCAAAACCTGCACGGAGCGATTTTGCTAGTGTTTTAAAGTTACTGAACATTGTAACAAAATTAAAATTATTTGAAAGGACCAATCAGACTTTAAAACGCTAATCGCTAATTGCTAAACAACCGCTGGCAAATTGATTACACTTTTTAAATTCGCTCCCTAAAGGGGCCCATACACTTAACGATTTTTCCGCCGATATACAGCAGATTAGATCACTGTGATCGAATCTGCTGTGAAATCGTCGTGCAAACGCTGAAAAATCGACCGATTTACGTCCAAAATCAATCGTTCCCGCCGATCCATCCGTGCGGAAGATTTTGCCCATCACCGGCGGGTCGGGAGTGCGTCGATAGCGGCGTTCGAATGCCCGACGACCGACGCAATACATTACCTGCTCCACCGGCGCGAGTCCCCGCTGTCTTCTTCTCCGCGCTGGGCTCCGAGTCCGGATTTACTGAACTTCCTGTCCCAGCAGGAAGTTTAAACAGTAGAGCGCCCTCTACTGTTTAAACTTCCCCCGGACAGGAAGTTCAGTGAAGCTTGCTGGACTCTGAGCCCAGCGCGGAGAAGAGGACAGCAGAGATCGGGGGAGTCGCGCCGGCCGGATCAGGTAATGTATGCGGGGGGGGGGGCAGCTTCGCAGATTGTGATCGGTTTCATGCTGAAATCGAATTAACAATGGGTTTGCAGTAAAGGCAGCTATACGATCCCTCTCTGATCAGATTTGATCAGAGAGGGATCTATCTGTTGGTCGATCTGATGGCAAATCTCTTACAAACCGCTCATACAAAAACGCTAGCGATTGCGAGTAGCGATAGCGTTTTGTAGTGGGTACCAGGCCTTGATTTTCTTCTACTGGCTTCAGGTGTTGCTGAGAGCAGCCAAACTTAAACAAAGCGGATCTGAGATGAAAAACTAATTATAACAAGTAACTTGTCTATATATCTTATCTAAAGTTTAGATAGAGTTAGAAGTTTACACAACAAATATAGCTGCAAACAGCTTTAATAGAAAATGATTATTTCTCAGCCTGTAAAAAAAACCTAATCCCCCTCCTCACCTCCGCCTCTAAAATCAATGGCTAGTAATACCTCCTCCTCCTCCCGCCCAGACTGAGCTCCCATGAACCCTTGCTACTGCCAAGGCTCTCTGAAAACCTGTGGGCGTGGTTTATTTAGTTTATAGGGAATTAGAGTATTAAAACGAAAACAAAAAAGTATTTGGCTTGAGGAATGCCCTATAAACAATAGGAAAGGAACACAATTATGCAATGAGTAAAAGTTCACCTTGGATCCACGAAAGAGGTATATGGAAGGTGACGTATTTATTTCCTGTTAATGGGAACCTAAACTGAGAGGGATTTTAAAATCGTGATTCTTTGCGGTAATAATTGCATCTATTTGGTTCAATTCAGTCCTGACACATTAAGAACAATCGATTAATCGCCCAATTACTATTCATTGCATGGGAGAACTGGAAAATGCTGTCTGCGGTTAACCCTGATTGAGTTGATCTTTTTAAAACATTGATGATCACATTAGATTGTTTTCTGGAATTGACTGAGTTCAGGAAGTAATCATATTGCCGGGATATCTCCTCTGTGGCTGGCAGGACTCAGCAGGAGCTCTGAACATCTATCATTCCTCTTTGCTAGAAAAACATCATTTCCATATAAACTGAGCACTTAACAAAACATACCTGCTTCAGTGCACCAAAGTCCCACCTTCTGTACAGCATGCTTTACCCCCAGTATTCATAAAAGCAGTCCTGGGCTCAGAATGTCCTATCCGCTCTAAAAGATACGCAACAGCATAATAACCTTTAGGGCTGGTTCAGACGGGCGTCTGCGGAGCGTTTACCGCCAGCGTTCGGGATTTGGAGTTAAATGCTCCCATTCAAGTGAATGGGAGCGTCTGTACCAGGCTTTTACCGGCGTTTACGCGAACGTGGCGTTCGGGTCCCGTTTTTCCCTGTCGTTCAAGGTGGCCCTGGACGCTACATGTAGCGTCCCGAGGCAGTTAACCGCCACGGGTAATGTTCCCCTAGGGGAAGAAAAACGGCGACCGCATCCGAAAGCTACGTGAAGGCTGCTGAAAGCTCGAATGTGTAGCCGCCGCATCGCCACAAAACGCGACGCCACAGAAAGCCGTGCAGACACCCGTGTGAACCAGCCCTTGAACAAAAACATTTCTTTGTTACCGTTAGTACAAATCCTAAAATATATCCGAATTGTTTCTACTTCCTGATTCATGGAGGCAGACATATTGTTAACATCCTGAGCTTTCAAATGAGCTTATCCGCCATCTCTGCCGAGGCAGTCATGTGACACGGGAGAGATCAAATTACAACTTGTGATTAGACACAAATGAGGGAGAATTAGACAGGCTAAAGTTTCTAAATACATTTAGGGTGCATTTCTCTACGTTTCATTCTGTCCTGTACAAGAGTTGAGGTCCACTTTAACCTTCCTGGCGGTAACCCCGAACGTAGTTCGGGGTAAGCCGCGCAGGAGGTTTTCTCCGGCCCTGCTGGACCGATTTTCTTAATTTTTTTTTTGCTGGACGCAGCTAGCACTTTGCTAGCTGCGCCAGCACACTGATCGCCGCCGCCCCGCGCCCGATCGCCGCCCCCCCCCCCCCAGACCCCATGCGCTGCCTGGCCAATCAGTGCCAGGCAGCGCCGAGGGGTGGATCGGGACTCCCAATTACATCACGACGTCGGTGACGTCATCCCGCCCCGTCGCCATGGCGACGGGGGAAGCCCTCCAGGAAATCCCGTTCTTTGAACGGGATTACCTGATCGGAGATCGGAGATCGCCGAAGGCGATCGAAGCGGGCGGGGCGGCTATCATGTAGAGAGCCCTGGGCTCGCTACATGATTAAAAAAAAAAAAAAAAACTGCCGCGCTGCCTCCTGGCGGAATTTTTCATACCGCCAGGAGGGTTAAAGGACGCCTGCAGTGAGAGGGATATGGAGGCTGCCATATTTATTACCTTTAAACAATACAGATTGCCTAGTTGTCCTGCTGATCCTCTGTCTAATACTTTTAGCCACAGCCCCTGAACAAGCATGCAGGAGATCAGGCGTTTCTGACATTATTATCAGATCTGACAAGATTAGCTGAATGCTTCTTTCTGGGGTGATTCAGACACTACTGCAGCCAAATACATCAGCCTACATATACCTCTCGCTACAGTTGTCCTTTAATCTAGTGCTTAAAGTGGACCTGAACTCTTGCACAAGATAGAAGGAAAAAAGAGAGAAATGCCCCCTGTATGTATTTAGAGTGTTTAGCCTGTCTAATTCCCCCTCATCTGTGACTAATCACAGGTGTAATTTGATCCCTTAGCTGTGTCGGCTGGCTGCCTCGACAGAGCAGCTAATTTGTAAACACAGGATATTAACCCTATGTCTGCTTCCATGAAAGCAGGAAATAGACATACTGCAGATTTACTGCAGGATTAGTAACAGTTGTAACAAATAAATGTTTTTCTTTAACCACTTGAGGACCGCAGTGTTAACCCCCCCTAAAGACCAGGCCATTTTTTTGGTAATTAGGCCCCTGCAGCTTTAAGGCCTCGCTGCACAAGTCAGCACACAAGTGATTTTCAGCCCACCAACAGAGCTTTCTGTAGGTGGGCTGTGATGGCTCCCTGGAGTGTTTATTTTTTGTAAATATTTATTTTAGTACTTTTCCGTTAGCTGGGTGCAACCACCAGGTGGCGATAATTACTATTCCCCCTCCAGGTCGCCATGGATAGTAGGGAAAGATGTAACTCTGGTGGAGTTTTATCGCCACCTAGTGGATGCGCCCGGCTAACGGAAAAGTACCTTTATTTTATTCTTTTTGTAATAAATATACCGTACTGTTTTTTTTATTTTTATCTTTATAATTCCCTCTCCCTCCCTCCCCTAGCCAGCCTATGACAGTGACCGGCTGTCATAGGTTTCAGCCAATGAGAGCTGATTGCTCTCCTGTGCCCCAGGGGGACAGCTGTGTCACATGGTTGTCCCCAGTACAGGGCTGCCCTAGATCGCAGCGCTGTACATAAAAGGCGGCAGTTTCGCCGTCTAACAGTCTCTGCTGGGAGTGGAGGCGATCTCCTGCAATCCCCGCCCCAGGACCTTACGCCGATCGGCGTTAGGTGGTCCTGGGGCTGCCGCCGCGTCCACGCCGGTCTTTAAGTGGTTAAAGGTTTACTATCCTCTTTATAGCCATTATCCTGTCAGCTCCACTACTTAAAATACCTACCTCACTCACTCCTCCCGCTGCCAGCAATAACATCTACATTGCTCCCTCTCTCCTACCATCTTCTCTTCTCTCTACTCATGAACTATTCTTATTTCTCAAATCACACATACCTTCCTCCACATCTCTTAAACAGCCCTCTGTCACATACAAATCACATCCTCACCTCTCTTATCTCTGCCTACTACTTCTACTGGCTGCTGGGGACATATCACCCAATCCAGGACCCTCTCCCAGACCGCACTGCACTCTGGTAAATACCACATCCCGCACTGACCGTCCTCACTCCTCCACGCACATTAACCAATGTAACCTGATCACCATTCCTTGCCTTCCCAGCTCTCCCCCTCCCATATCTGGGGCTCTCTGGAATGCACGCTCTGTAGTCAATAAACTAGCCCACATCCATGATCTGTTCATCACTAATGCTTTCACCTTCCTGGGGCTCACTGAGACATGGCTAACCCCATCTGATACTGTGTCTCCAGCTGCCCTTTCATACGGTGGCCTCAAGTTTAGCCACACACCTAGATCGGGTGACAAACATGGGGGTGGGGTGGGAATTCTTCTTTCCGAACACTGCTCCTTTACACCGCTTGCACCTGCACCTTCTCTGGCTTTCTCTTCTTTTGAGGCTCATGCTGTCCGCATCTACTCCCCTCACCACTTCCAGGTTGCTGTCATCTACCGGCCTCCTGGACCAGCCTCCACTTTCATTTACCACTTTTCAACATGGCTTCTCCACTTTCTATCCACTGACATTCCTTCCATCATCATTGGGGACTTTAACATCCCCATAGACACTAACTGTTCCACTACAACAAAATTCCTCTCACTCACCTCATCCTATGACCTCTCCCAGTGGTCCTCAACCTCCACCCACAAAGATGGCCACACTCTGGACCTAGTTTTTACCCGACTCTGCCCAGTTTCCACATTTAATAACTCTTTATTCCCCCTTTCAGATCACAATCTCATAACTTTTACAATCAGCCCCTCCCTGCCTCCTCCAACTACTGTAGTGCAGCCATCACGCTTATGCAGGAATTATCGCAACCTCGACTTCTGCTCCCTAGCTGACTCTCTAAAACCCCTGAGCTCCCTGTCATCCTACACTGACCCGGAGTCAGCATCCATCTACTACTCCACCACAGTCACCGCTGTCATGAACACAGCCGCCCCTCTCACCAACTTCCGCCCCCGCCGCATCAACAGACAGCCCTGGCTGACTGAACCGATCAAACAACTGAAAAGACAGTCCAGGGCAGCAGAACGGCAGTGGAGGAAAAGCACCAATGCAGATAACTTCGCCCACTATAAAAACACGCTGCTCCAGTTCAGGGACGCTCTCTCACTTGCAAAGCAGTCATACTTCTCTACACTTATTTCTTCACAATCCCATAACCCTAAACAACTTTTCAACACCTTCAGCTCTCTTCTCCACCCCCCGCCTCCCCCTACAACCACAAGCTTGTCTGCAGAAGACTTTGCAGCATATTTTGTGAGCAAAATTGAAACACTACAGAACAGCTTTCTAAAGCAACCCTCTTCACCGGTCCAATCACCTCTTCCTTTTTCCTCTCTGTCCGGCAGCTCCCCTACTATCAACTATCCCTCTCCACATAACCACTCACGCACTCATACCTCCTCCCCGCTAACAATCTTCTCAGCCTTAACTGAACAGCGTCTTTCTTCACTAATCTCTAAAGCTCATCTTACTACATGCGCCTCAGACCCTATTCCCTCTCATCTTATCCCCCAGGTCTCCTCCCCCCTCATTCCTGCTTTAACAACACTGTTTAACCTTTCCATCTCAACTGGCACTTTCCCTTCTTCATTTAAACAAGCTATCATAACGCCACTAATCAAAAAACCCTCTTTAGACTCTACGGCCCTTTCTAATTACCGCCCAGTCTCTCTCCTTCCCTTTGCCTCCAAACTGCTGGAACGCCACATTTACTCAGAGTTGTCTAACTTTCTCTCTGCTAATTCCCTGTTGGACCCCTTCCAGTCTGGCTTCCGCCCTCAACACTCTACGGAAACCGTTCTCACTAAGGTTGCCAATGACCTCCTAGCTGCTAAAGCCAAAGGCAGATTTTCGGTACTAATACTCCTAGATCTGTCCTCTGCCTTCGACACTGTTGATCATACCCTACTTCTCCAGACCCTCTCAACACTGGGAATCAAGGGCCTAGCACACTCCTGGCTCAACTCCTACCTGTCAGGACGTTCTTTCATGGTCTCCTATGCCAATACCAACTCCTCTCCACGCCCACTGTCTGTGGGAGTACCACAAGGGTCCGTCCTTGGACCCCTCCTCTTTTCCATCTACACCCATGGCCTGGGACAGATAATAAGCTCTTTTGGGTTTCAATATCACCTCTATGCTGATGACACCCAAATTTATTGTTCTTCCCCAGACCTCTCCACACTACTATCAAAAGTTCCCGAATGTCTATCCGCTGTATCTACATTTATGTCATCCCGCTTCCTTAAACTCAATATGAGCAAAACGGAGATTGTGATATTTCCACCTTCGCTCTCTGTTCCACCTCCCACTGTCACAATCAATGTAGAGAACACCCCAATAGCATCAACCCCCAAAGCTCGTTGCCTAGGGGTAACTCTGGACTCTGAGCTCTCCTTTAAACCACATATTAACACTTTAACTACCTCCTGCTACTTCCATCTCAAAAACATTTCCAGAATCCGTCCCTTCCTTTCACAAGAAGCAACTAAAATGCTTGTACATGCCCTAATCATCTCCCGCCTTGACTACTGCAACACCCTACTCTGTGGTCTACCAAAAAGCAGACTGGCACCTCTCCAATCCCTACTAAACTCTGCGGCCCGTCTCATCCACCTCTCTTCTAGATCCTCTGAGGCAGCCCCTCTCTGCCAATCCCTCCATTGGCTACCAGTTGCCCAAAGGATCCAGTTTAAACTTCTCACACTTGCATACAAAGCTCTATACAAGCTATCGCCTCCATACATTTCCTCTTTAATCTCCAGATACCTCCCCGCCCGGACCCTCCGTTCCTCACAGGAGACCTTTTTGTCCTCCAGCCTAGTCACCTCGTCTCACTCTCGCATCCAAGACTTCTCACGGGCGGTCCCTCTCCTTTGGAACTCTCTCCCTCAGCCGGTTCGTCATGCCTCAAGTCTGGAAACCTTCAAACGTACTCTGAAAACACACCTGTTCAGACAAGCCTATAATTTGCTATAGGCAGCACTGAAGGCACACTGGCTCACCCACTAATCCTTGTGTTTCCTTCCCTTTTGTTTCCTCCCCACTACCCTCTAGATTGTAAGCCCGCAAGGGCAGGGACCTCCTCCTAGTGTTTCTCATACTGCTGTTATTTTAACATATGTACATGTACCAACTACATATCAACTATGTATGTATCTGTATTTATTCTATTCAATGTCATGACTGTACAGTGTCTTGTATTTTTTATGTATATTTGTTCCCCATTATTTGTTTGTACTATGTACAGCGCTACGGAAGATGTTGGCGCTATATAAATAAAAAATAATAATAATATCATGCTGTTGCGTATGTTTTAGAGCTGAGATTAAGTTTTTAGTTCAGGTCCGCTTTAAAGGAAGCATCAAGCAAATCATGCCTCCCCATGATATACTTACCTGGGGCTTCCTCCACCCCTTGCAGCTGACATGCCCCACACTGGCCCTACTGGCCCGGGGTCCCCGTGCTTTAGGTGAGGCCTGGGGAATGGATATGGAGATTAGAAAGGACAGGTATGCACTGTGATGTTTGGTTCTGTTTCACGTCGCAGTCACAGTGGCACATTGCGGATGTGCATTATAAAGTCTTATAACGCAGCTTGCCGCACTGCAATGCTAATCCTATGGGCCGTTCACAGTGCGACTTTAAAGTTGCGTTGAAAATATGTTGCGTTGTGCTAACTCCCTGCTTGCAGTGCGTTACCTCTTAAAGCAGACACGTTGCGACTTTAACGTCGCATTAAACCGAAATGTATCACTGTGAATGCGACCTTAAACTGAGGAGACTGAAGCCTGGTACACACATCCAATTATGATTGGCCAATCAATGACCAATTTTACCACCTCTGCGTAGTATGAGGGTAAACAGATATTTAACTACTTCAGCCTTCAGTGCCGTTTCAATTTATGCATCCGAGCAACGTTCACCTCCCATTCATTCGCCAATAACTTTTGTTTTTATTTTTTATTAAAAATTTTATTTGGAGTTTTTGGAGTGGGGAGGTAAACCGACAATTGTAAGGGCCCATTCACACTTGCGTTTGCAAAATGCCGGCGTTTTGCAGGAGTGATTTTTCAGCGGAAAAATCACTGAACACTGCGGCGATTCTCCCGCGATCACGTTTAGCGCTTCTATAGCACTGAAACGCGATCGCTGGGAAATCGGCTAAAAATGGTACAGGCAACGCGTTTGCGCTTCGCGTTTTTGGGCAATTTGCGGCGATTAGTGCAAATCGCTCAAGTAAGAGTAGGCCCATAGGGTTTAATTACACTAGTGCTTTCAAAAGCGCTAGTGTTTAAATGTTTTGCCGAAATCGCCGGCAAAACACTCGAGTGTCAATGGGCCCTTAATGTAATTGATTGTGTATATTTAAAAAAAAAAAAATGTATGTAGATGTAGTTTTACTATTTGGCCACAAGATGGCCGGAGTCATTTTTTGGTTTTTCATCCTGTAAGCGAGAGCTCTCGCTTACAGGAACTGAAGGGATGACGTGAAACTTAGAAAAGCTTCACTTCAAAGAAGCCGTCAGTTTTTCATACAGAGACATAGTTCAATGAATTCATTGATCTCCAGGATAACGGAAGACGGCGGGAGCATGCACGGGAGCCCGCCCGGCTGCGCTGCAGCAGGGCAGGCTATCTGGGCGGATATATCCGTCCAGATAGACCTAAGTGGTTAATACTATATACAGATTGTGTAGGCAAACCCTAATACTACATGGAGGTGGTAAAATTGGTCACTGATAAGGACCGCACTGCACTGTATAATATGTATATGCATGTTTTTGATACTGATGCAGAGTTTTCTTTTTGCAGCCACATCGGATGGAACGTTGGAGGGACTGGAGAATCTCACAGGGGGAGTCTGCAAGACCAAAGGAATGAAGGTCACTTTAAAGGTTGGACAGAGTAAGTGATGAACAGCTGGTGTCTCCAGGCACTATGCTGATGCATAGGAGATACATAGGAGAAAAGTAATTTATAGCACATTTTACTCTGGGAGAAATTTACTTTTTATTCATGTTTTTTCATGTATTTTATATTTTTCGTGATAGTGGCCCTTCAAAGGGGCACTATCGCAAAAAAATTTAAATTTAAAATATGTGCAAACATGGACAAAGAAGTACGTTTTTTCCAGAGTAAAATGAGCCATAAATTACTTTTCTCCTATGTTGCTGTCACTTACAGTAGGTAGTAGAGATCTGAGAGAACCGACAGGTTTTGGACTAGTCCATCTCTTCATAGGGGATTCTCAGCAAGGCTTTTATTCTTTATAAAGATATTTCCTAAAAAGAATTTAAACAATGATGCTGGCCAGCCTCCCTGCTCGCTACACAGCTTTTTGGCAGTTGGACAGAGCAACTGCCATTCACAAAGTGTTTTTGAAAATAAATAAATCCCTGAGAATCCCCCATGAAGAGATAGACTAGTCCAAAACCTGTCGCTTCTGTCAGATTTCTACTACCTACTGTAAGTGACAGCAACATAGGAGAAAAGTCATTTATGGCTCATTTTACTCTGGAAAAAACATACTACTTATTTATGTTTTCACATATTTTAAATTTTACAATTTTTCACCATAGTGCCCCTTTAAGTGATACTAACAAGTGAGTGCATTGTTCCCGGTCCCTCCCCTGCTTGCTGGGACATTGCTCCACAGTGCAGCACATTGCTGTCCCTCCTCCCCATTTTAGAACACAGCACCCATGGCTCAGCTGTAGCCAAAGAATGCATCAGTATGAGCTCCTGCCTGGAACTGCCCCCCTAGGGCAGTGATGGCTAACCTTGGCACTCCAGCTGTGACAAAACTACAAATCCCATCATGCCTCTGCCTCCCCGTGTTATGCTTAGAGATGTCAGAGTATTGCAATGCCTCATGGGACTTGTAGTTCCACCACAGCTGGAGTGCCAAGGTTAGCCATCACTGCCATAGGGATTCATTCCCGATCACTGCAGGCGATAGTTATAGCTCACGTGTATGCAAGTGTTTTAGCAGCACAAGGGGAACCTAGCGTTTCGGCTGATTGGCGTTTAGTAACGGCGCGTGAAGGAAGGCCGCCTTATCTGCCAAGCATAAAGGTCAGAGCAGATGAGAAAGTTTAAGTTATGCAGAGACGTGAAACTTTGTGACAGCTGAGATGATGATTAGTGATTGCTGGGGTGTGATGGCTGTACAGACATCCCACGTCTGATGCGCCCGTGAAGATTCGGACAGCCAGCAATCTGCTGCAGCCTGGTTTTTGGCTGCTTGCTCTGTCCCCCGGGCACTGCATAGAGCCTTCTGCCTCCCCTCTCCATAGGAGAGCGCACGCCGCATGTGCGAGCCAAGCTTGTCTGTCCTGTCACTGCCTGTCAGCAATCTGTCAACCCAACGCAAAGGTCCTGTGTCTGTGCGGAGACTTAAGGAGGACTCCGCCTGCACCGAACATTGCTAACCACTGCTCTGCCAGGCTTTCTAGCATTTTATGTTAGTACAAAGTGTGTTTCCAATGAGGTTTGCAGCCAGTTTTACATTTTCTAATCTGTCTAAAGCTGGAAAAAAAAACTGAAGCGAAAGAGCTACGGAGGCTGCCATATTTATTTCCTTTTAAACAATCCCAGTTGCCTGGCAGCCCTGCTGATCTCTTTGGCTGCAGTGGTGTCTAAATCACACACCAGAAACAAGTATGCAGTTAACCTAGTCACACGTCAGTTAGAAACACCTGATTTGCATGCGTGTTCAAGGGCTATGGCTAAAAGCATTAGATGCAGAGGATCATCAGGATAGCCAGGCAATGTGTGAACCTGTACTGAATACAATTATTTAAAATAAACTCATGATGCATGATTTACCTGCAAATGAATGTTACATACTTACCTCGCCGTCAGTACCTCTCAAGCTACGTACACACATGCGACAACGATCGTTCGTTGTGAACGACAAACAAACTTTCAATTGAGGAAAGAACGACCTAAGTAAAGTTAGTTTTTAAAGGTGTGTAAGGATCTGATCATTAGAACGAACGTTACATCACGTAAAGCAACTATTGCGCTTGCGCATAAAAATGAGAAGTTCCATGGAGAAATAGCGAAATGCGCATGTCAAGCCTAGTACGAACCACCGTTTTCCAACGGTGGACTACTTTTGCAAACGATCGTCGTTGGAAAAAATCCGCCAAGCTAGATCGTTCGTATTTAACGATCTAGCTCGTCCGTCGTTAGACTTAAAGAGAACCAGAGATGAAGCACCCTCTTGTATTTTACCTTATAAATCAGTGGGAACATGACAGTAAACACCTAATCTGCCCTTTGTTTCATTGTTCTCTGTGTAATCTGACTGTTATCACGTCTGATAAGAATCCCCGACTGAGAAGTCAGGCTGCTCCGTCTAGCTTTGCTACAGAAAGATTATAGCTAAGTCTGTATTCTGTGGTGTTATTTCAAGCCCAAGCCTGCCCCCTTGTGGCTTTGCTATAATGACTCAGCTATAATCATTCCCAGCAAAGCCAGATTTAATTGCTCAGTCTGGGATTCTTGTGACTGCTGTTAACAGACACTTTTAGCAGTGAGGAGGAAACCGAGAGCATGGTAAGTGTTTTCTCTAATGTTCTTACTGATATACATGGTAAAATACACAAGGGTGCTTCGTCTCTGGTTCCCTTTAATGATCGTTGGCTGCTTTTTTTTAAACAATTATCGTTTGAAATGATCGGGGAACGATCGTTTCAAACAACTATAGTCGCATGTGTGTACGCACCTTCAGCAGTTCACCATTTTCTTCTAACAACAATTCCTTCCAGTTCTGACATGATTTCCTCAGAACTGAAATATCAGTTGCAGTCAGTTATATATCAGTTGCTGTCAGTTATAGTTTAAAGGACAACTGATATGCAAGGTAATGTCCATGCTTCCTGATGGCTCAAGTGGGGGATATTACAGTTTAACAGTGTGCTGAGCAGGAAGCTGTTATGGGGTAATGGCCATATTTAAAATGGAAGAGGGAGAATTCCATTGATTACAGTGGACGCAGGAGAGGAGAACGAGATTGATGAGCAGACTACACAGGAGGTAAGTATGATGTGTGTATTTTTATTCTATTGCTGATATAAAAAAAATAGCTGCAACATGTGCTGATTTCTGCTACCTCCAGTATGTACAGTATATGCTGTTACTCTGTGCCTGTACTAATAGTAAACTAGCTGCAGTGTGTGCTGATCTCTGCTGCCTCCAGTATGTACAGTATAAGCTGTTACTCTGTGCCTGTACTGATAGTAAACTAGCTGCAGTGTGTGCTGATCTCTGCTACCCCCAGTATGTACAGTATAAGCTGTTACTCTGTGCCTGTGCTGATAGTAAACTAGCTGCAGTGTGTGCTGGTCTCTGCTACCTCCAGTATATACAGTATAAGCTTTTACTCTGTGCCTGTACTGATAGTAAACTAGCTGCAGTGTGTGCTGATCTCTGCTACCTGCCATATGTACAGTATAAGCGGTTACTCTGTGCCTGTACTGATAGTAAACTAGCTGCAGTGTGTACGGTATAAGCTGGTACTCTGTGCCTGTACTGCTAGTAAGCTAGCAGCAGTGTGTGCTGATCTCTGCTACCTCCAGTATGTACAGTATAAGCTGTTACTCTATGCCTGTACTGACAGTAAACTAGCTGCAGTGTGTGCTGATCTCTGCTGCTTCCAGTATGTAAAGTATAAGCTGTTACTCTGTTCCTGTACTGATAGTAAACTAGCTACAGTGTGTGCTGATCTCTGCTCCCTCCAGTATGTACAGTATAAGCTGTTACTCTGTGCCTGTACTGATAGTAAACTAGCTGCAGTGTGTGCTGAGCTCTGCTGCCTCCAGTATGTACAGTATAAGCTGTTACTCTGTTCCTGTACTGATAGCAAACTAGCTGCAGTGTGTGTGTGCTGGTCTCTGCTACCTCCAGTATGTGCAGTATAAGCTTTTACTCTGTGCCTGTACTGATAGTAAACTAGCTGCAGTGTGTGCTGATCTCTGCTACCTGCCATATGTACAGTATAAGCTGTTACTCTTTGCCTGTACTAATAGTAAACTAGCTGCAGTGTGTACGGTATAAGCTGTTACTCTGTGCCTGTACTGCTAGTAAACTAGCTGCAGTGTGCGCTGATCTCTGCTGCCTCCAGTATGTACAGTATAAGCTGTTACTCTGTTCCTGTACCGACAGCAAACTAGCTGCAGTGTGTGTGTGCTGGTCTCTGCTACCTCCAGTATGTGCAGTATAAGCTTTTACTCTGTGCCTGTACTGATAGTAAACTAGCTGCAGTGTGTGCTGATCTCTGCTACCTGCCATATGTACAGTATAAGCTGTTACTCTTTGCCTGTACTGATAGTAAACTAGCTGCAGTGTGTACGGTATAATCTGTTACTCTGTGCCTGTACCGCTAGTAAACTAGCTGCAGTGTGCGCTGATCTCTGCTGCCTCCAGTATGTACACTATAAGCTGTTACTCTGTTCCTGTACTGATAGTAAACTAGCTGCAGTGTGTGCTGATCTCTGCTGCTTTCAGTATGTACAGTATACGCTGTTGCTCTCTGCTTACAATGATAGTAAACTAGCTGCAGTGTGTGTTGGTCTCTGGTTGAGATACTGCTTGTAAACGGTTACCCCTGCTTGCATAGTTGCAAGTTGACTGTTTATACTCTCACATCACTCTGCAGATCTTATGTAGGCAAGGTGAATCCGATGCAAATAATTTCGAGTTGATACAGCATTGTTCAAACTTTGTATGCAGCTTATAACTGAACCAATCAAATCCTGCTAATGTAAAATAAATATATACATTTGCATAATACTACATCATTTCAAAATGATTTGCAAGTCATTGACCATCCCTACATTAGTGCTTTGGTAAATACTGAATATAAGAGAAAATAATTTTATTTTGTAATAAAAACACATAGGAATGACATGCCTGTGGTGTAACACAAGAGCTAAAATGAGTAATGAATGTATACTGTAGTGTTTATCAATCAGTTTGGCCGGGAACACACTTGTATTTCAGTTTTGTGTGCGCGTTTTTCTGCACACCAAGTGTCTTTCTATGCAGAAAAACTGGTGCGTTTTTTCACAGCAGCTGATGTAACTGATACCGAAAACTGGCAACGTGCAGAATAATGATGCAGAATGTCAGGGTTTTTTCTGCGCGCGAAAAACACATTAAGGACCCTTTTCCACTGGCGGCGATAGAGATGCTGAATCGCAAAATCGCAAACCGCTAGTGATTTTTAAATCGCTACGGTTTGCCAAATAACATAGGAATTGCGATAGGTCATTTCCACTACCGCGATTCGTTTTTTACTTAATCGCGATCGTGCCGCGGAGCGATTTTTTTTTTTTTTTTTTTTTTTTTTTTTTTTTAACCGCGATTCTGCTATGCAGTGCATTGCATAGCAAAATCGCGATCGCAATCGCTGGGAGAATTTGGAACTTTGCTGAATCGCAATCGCTAGCGTTTAGCGCGAACGCTAGCGATTGCTAGTGGATAAGGGCCCTAAAGGAATACTGTAGGGGGGTCGGGGGGAAAGGAGTTGAACTTACCCGGGGCTTCTAATGGTCCCCCACAGACATCCTGTGTTGGCGCAGCCACTCCCCAATGCTCCGGCCCCGCCTCCGGTTCACTTCTGAAAACCACTGCGCCTGCGTTGCCGTTTCCTCGCTCCCGCTGACGTCACCAGGAGCGTATTGCGCAGGAATAGACCTGAGCAGTACACTCCTGGTGACATCAGCGGGATTGAGGACACGGCCACACAGGCGTAGTGGTTTTCTGACTTTAAAGTCTGAAATTCCAGAAGTGAACCGGAGGCGGGGCCGGAGCATTGGGAAGTGGCTGCGCGGGCACAAGATGTCTGCGGGGGACCATTAGAAGCCCCGGGTAACTCAACTCATTTCCCCCCCTTACAGTACTCCTTTAAGTGTGAACTAGCCCTTTGATGAGTTCTTCTGTGCAGAAAACGTGTATGACAACTGTCAAGTGTGTTATCTGCCTCAAAGTTATTTCAGGCATACTTTAGTACACAAAATACCCTAATCAGGAATTTAAAAAAAAAGTATGACCAAATACCAATGTATCACCAGCTTCTAATCTAAAGTATCATGTAAATATCATCTTATGGGCATAGAGAGTGGTGCAGTCACAACGGCACCCAGCTTATGGCTCACAACTACCTTCTTCCTGTGAACTACAAGTCCCGCCTCCTAACACAGAGGATGTCTTTTTTACTATAAACAGGGATGCTGTGAAATGTAATCTGGCATCTGTTGCTCTCCTTACTTTGAGTGTCACATGGCTACACCTGAATGTTCTGTCCAGCAGCTGAAACCAGAGAGTAGAGGAGGCGAGCAGTACTGCACTGAAAAGCACATATAGAATATACCGGGCGGGGGTATGGAAGTGGCTGCCAAATTAGATGATTCCATATGGTGCTAGGGATGTGGTGACATTGGGGTATAGGAATTTCTACAGGAGCCTCCTGGTGACACTACATGACTGTATATAGCACAGAAAGCCATCTACTCTATAGAGATGTGCAACACGAGCACAGAAAGCCATCTATATCCATGTGAATGTATCTACAATACAGATTACAGGGCTGTAGATTTATGATAGACTTTTATGTTCAGGAGAATTTGGTGCCCGAAATCATTTGTCGTTTTTTGCAACCAGTGTGAACGGTGTGCACTGTATACAGGGGTTGGACAAAATAATTGAAATACCTTAAAAATCAACAAAATATATTTTAATATGGTGCAGGTCCACCTTTTGCGGCAATTACAGCCTCAGTTCTCCGAGGTATTGATTCATACAAATTGTGAATTATTTTGAAAGGAATTTTAGCCCATTCTTCAGTTAAAACACCCTCCAGTTCTTTTTAGAGACGATGGCGGCGGAAATCAACTTCTTACTTGAATCTCTAATAATGACCATAAATGCTCAATAATGTTGAGGTCTGGGGATTGTGGTGGCCAGATGAGATGCTCAACTTCATTAGAATGTTCCTCGTGCCATTCTTTAACAATTCTAGCTGTATGGATTGGGACATTATCATCTTGAAAGATGGCATTCCCCTCCGGAAACAGTTCTTGAACCATAGGATGAACTTGGTTGCCCAAAATTCCTAAATAGTCTTGGCTGTTAATTCCTCCATGGAGGGAAATTATAGGCCCAGTGGATTTCCAAGAAATAGCACCCCAGATCATCACAGAACCCGCCATGTTTTACGGTTGGGAGAAGGCAGTCCGGATGAAATGCTTCTTTCGGCTGTCTCCAAACGTACACTCGGCCAGAGGTCGGAAATGAGGTAAAAGATGATTCGTCAGAGAAAATCACATTTTTTCCACTGCTCGAGGGACCAATTCTGGTGGTTTCTACACCACTCTAAATGCTTTGAAACATTTATTTTTGAGAGCAGAGTTTTTCTAATTGCAGTTCTTCCGTGGAATCCAGATTTGTGCAGCTCCCGACGACAGTGTTTGTGGAAACTGGGTTCTGTAGGCGTTCATTCAGCTCTGCAGTGATTTTAGGAGCCGTGGTCTTGCAAGCTTTTCTAACAATTCGATTCAGAGTCCGACGGTCTCTCTCAGACAACTTCGACTTTCGGCCACAACTGTGCTTTGCTGAAAACGTTTTTCCTTCTCTTTCAAAGGCAGTCATTACTTTTGAGACAGTACCTCTTGAAATGCCAAGCATTCGGGCAGTTTCTGTTACAGTAGCGCCTGCCATACCAGCACCAACAATTTGGCCTCTTTGAAAGTCTGAGAGATCTGCCATTTTTATAAATTATAATTTTTGTTTAAATATCTGTAAAAAACAATTATTTTAATTAAACATATCAAATAACAAAAAAAAATGTATCATGTCAAGTTTTGATTGCTTAAAACATGTTCAAAGATTATGATGCCAAAAGGTTAGGTGTTCCCTTATTTTGTCCACCCCCTGTATATCATCCAGGTTATCGGATATTTTATCAAGAAAAATTGTCAATCTCCTCAAAAAATCTACATTACCAGGACTATGAAATATTGCCCATGAATATTTCATATTAACCAGTTTCTCCAGGCCGGTAGAGCTAGTTGTTTTAGCCTTCTGTTGTAGATACTGCAGCTCAGATCACTCCACTTACCCTACCCAACGCTCACCCTTCTTCTATCTCAAGCTAACCAGTTTGACCTTCCCCTGGTTACTGCTGTCTGCAGGCTCAGGGGCTCCACCTACTGGCTGCAAATTGAATGTTCACTCATTTTCTACAGTGCTTTTACAGGCAGGTTAAACTGAGCAATTCAAGTCACTGACTGTCCTCAGAGGAGCTCACAATCTAATACCTACCATAGTCATATTCAAATGTCCTACCATATTATTATTACGGTATGTATTTATATAGCATTGAAATCTGCTGCAGCACTTTACAGAGAACATAGTCAAGTCACTAACTGTCCTCAGAGGAGCTCACAATATAATTTGACCATAGTCTAATGTCCTACCATATTATTATTATTATTATGTATTTATATAGCACTGACATCTTCTGCAGCACTTTACAGAGTACATAGTCATGTTACTAGGCTGATATTTAATGTAAAAGTGGGTATTGTGAATAATTTACTGTATTCTACTATATGTCACTACAGGGCCTCTTTAAAACCTCCCTGGCGTTCAATTTCCCCAGTATTTCTGTGCAAAAAGTGATCTAATTAATTTTCAGAACCTTTTTTTTCCTGTAACTTGCCAAAATGTATCAAGCAAGGGTCTAGTATACAGTGCAGGAGAGTATTGATGTGTATGCACATCAATACTGTTCATGGCATGTTTTGTATTGATGTGTATATCTGTCAGTACCGCCAGGGAGGTTTATCCCTACTATAGCCCGAGCTATCCATGCGTAGGTCCATACTTTAAATAAACATTACTTACGTTTTTGATTCAGGAAAAATTCTGTCTGACCTTCTGGACAATTGTGGACACTCAAGGCAGGCTGCCAATCGAAACACAAAGACAATTCAAATTAAATTATAGAAATACTTGAGAGGCGATGTTGTGTGCATGAAATACAGATGTTGGTGACCTGCTCACAGCGAATAGCATGTCCTGAGCCAGACGCGTTCATTAGTATGCATGCCCTGGCCTGGCAGTGCGCGTCCTTGATTGCGCACCTGTGGCTTTGCTTCGTGATGTCACGCTAATGTGCAGAGTGTGCCCGGCCACAGACGCGCAATCAAGGATGCGCACCGCCTGGCCAGGGCATGCGTACTAATGCACGCCTCCGGCTCAGGGCATGCCTACTACTGCGGGACATTGCGACCCGGAAGTAGTACAGGGCCAGCCTGCCCATAGCGGTTCCCAGCGAGCAGTTCGCCAATGCAGACGAGCCACTTGCATACATCTCTAGCAGTAAATAGCTTGGCGTTTTTCTCCATGGAGAGAGGGGAGGCGGGGCCAGGCGCCGGAAGTGGAGTGATGCGGGGTCTTTGGGACGGCCTCGCGGGACAAGGCTTCTAAGGGTAGATATAGCTTTTCTTTACAGCGAGGCTGCACAATTTAGGAAATTAGTTTTGGAGGTCCACTTTAACTCTTTGTAGCCAGTACTGCAGCTCAGCAGTCTCCTCTTCTTCTTTCTCCTCATCTTCTTCCCTGCTCAGTAGAGATAATCTATGGATTGCAAATTTTTCCAACTAGATTGAAGTTTTGTTGCAATTTATTTGCAGATTGAAATTGGACTGGTCAGATGCAGTTGCTTCCAATTTGGATTGGTCCAATTCCTATCTGCGTACGAAGTCGCATCAATTGTTTCAACTATGCAGGGTTTATTAAACATTTTACCCTTCCCACCATTTCCGTAGTGGGTTTATAAAAGCTGTAAATCACTCCCATCACTCAGCCCTGTAATAAAAGACCGTTTCTCTCTGCTCCCTTATTTAATCCCTAGAGAAGTGGTAAAACCGTATATCCAGGGCCGGTTTAAGCAACAATGGGACCCCAGGGCACAATAAACCTCCACCCCCCCCCCAACAAATACCCCGGAACAAAAATCGGCATTAAGGGACCTTTTTTGCAGCTGGTATAGTCAGGGTTTGAAGCCCCAATTGGTCGGAGCCCCACATTCTGGCTACCCCAGCCTGCTTGGGGGACAAAGAGTTAAAAAGTTTCAGGAGAGGGGACCCCACATAATTAAAAAAAAAAAAATTCCCACACTCTAAACATAACATTTTTTGGGGGGAAAATAGGAAAAAATGCCAGGGATCTTCATACAGCCATATTGCGGCTGTATAGCGATCCCTGGCCAAACCGATGTGGCTGCGTATGGACCCCCTGGAAACCACATCAGGAAATGTATTGCCCTTTCTTTTGATGCATGTAAAATTACACTACCGTTAGGTTTGCTACTAAAAGTGACATTTACCGCATTTAAAAGTATATTTTTTTTCTTCGACACTTTAAAATCTATTTTCTCAAAAACTATAAGGTCTTTTTGAAAAATTAGTTTTTTTCCTCTTATTCCCAATGATCTCCTTAACATATCCTGCAAATTTAGGGTTTCTAGAATTTAAGGTGGATTTGCTATTAACCATTAAAGTCGGCAGGTTTTTAAATGTGTATTTTTTTTCCTTTGAAACTTTAAAATCGATTTTCTCAAAAACTATAAGGTCGATTTGAAAATGTTTTTTTCCTCTTGTAGCCACTGGGGGCCCCTACAAGCTCTGGGGCCCTGGGGCAATTGCCCCTTTGCCTCTATGGTAGCGCCGGCCCTGCGTATATCCAGGGTGTGGAATGGGATTGAATGCTTTTTTGCTCATTGAGCATGGGCAGGGTGATCTGTTGAGTGGAAACCGCAGTGCTGGCCACAGAGTGTTAATCTCTGCATAGCGCTGGGAGGAAATAGGCAAGGTCAGCTCTGCACTAGGGGTGATCAATAAGTTGAACATTTTTCAGAGTTTATGCAAATGTATGTACTTTTTTTTTTTGCAAATACATGCAGCTTGAAAACGGACCAATCAATTTAAACCTAGGTGAGACTTGATTCATTTTCAAGCTGCATATATTTGCATAAAAATTTGTATACATTTGCATAAACTCATAAGTATTTCCTTCTCATTGATCATCCCTACTCTGCATACAACAAGAGACTGTATGCTTCTTCCTCCCAGCTCCTCCCTTTATTACCTTGTATGGGTGATGATAGGATGGGGGAGGAGCATGGACAGCTGTGTGCCCAATAAAACTGCTCTGTCATCTCAAAAGAAATTAGCGGAACAGGAGCCAGCCAGCCAGGTACTTTTTATATATTTCTCACAATAACTACAGACATGCAATCCATTTAACTTGGTACAATATTATTTGATGCAGAGGTTTTAACCAGCTGAGCGGTCTGGACGAGCTCAGCTCGTCCAACACCGCCAGCGGCTGCCGCTCAGGCCCTGCTGGGCCGATTTTAATGAAATAAAAAGCAGCACACGCAGCCGCCACTTTGCCAGCCGCGTGTGCTGCCTGATCGCCGCCGCTCTGCGGCGATTCGCCGCGAGCAGCGGCGAAAGAGGGTCCCCCCAGCCGCCTGAGCCCAGCGTAGCCGGAACAAAAAGTTCCGGCCAGCGCTAAGGGCTGGATCGGAGGCGGCTGACGTCAGGACGTCGGCTGACGTCGATGACGTCACTCCGCTCGTCGCTATGGCGACGATATAAGCAAAACAAGGAAGGCCGCTCATTGCGGCCTTCCTTGTTTATTCTGGGCGCCGGAGGCGATCGGAAGATCGCCTCCGGAGCGCCCTCTAGTGGGCTTTCATGCAGCCAACTTTCAGTTGGCTGCATGAAATAGTTTTTTTTTTATTTAAAAAAAACCCTCCCGCAGCCACCCTGGCGATTTAATCAGAACGCCAGGGTGGTTAAAGAGGCACAATAGCGACATATAGAAGAATGTAGTAAATTATTCAGGATACCCACTTTTACAATAATTATCCTGGTTTCAGCACCAGAAACACTTCCTATAGCTATATATTGCTGTATAGTGGTATGTAGCCCCTCCCTCCCAGTGATGCTTAGCCTAGGCTGTTTAGCTATGCAGAATTCTCCTCCCCATTATCTTGGTGATCTGATTTTTGCAGAAAAATTCTGCATTCTTTGATTGGTCCAATGCTACTGAGCTCTGAGATTGGGGAAAATTTACAGAGTTGCAATAAATAGATTTTTGATAGGAAATGCGGAAATGTCAATTCGGCAGAATGATCATCCCTATCAGCCACTGGCTGAGCTGTGCTGCCAGCCGCATCTGACTGAGGCCCAGTGCACACCAGATCCGCAAAACACTAGAGGTTTGTGAAGCAGATTTCAGAGCGATTCTAGGCATGTTTAGAGACGTTTTCTACACATGCCTAGTGTTTTTTTGGAGCGTTTGTGTAGCAGATTTCATATATTGTTACAGTAAAGCTGTTACTGAACAGCTTCTGTAACAAAAACGCCTGGAAAACCGCTCTGATCTAGCGTTTTTTCAGAGCGGTTTGAGCTTTTCCTATAGTTTACATTGAGGCAAAAACGCATCTGCAAACCGCAAAAATGCTGCAGGACCCACGTTTGCAGTTTGCTAAAAACCTCAAACCGCTGGTGTGCCCCATCCCATTGCGATACATTAGCCAAGCATTTTCACAAGCGGCAGCGGTTTTGGAAACGCTACCAAAAACGCTTGGTGTGCACCAGGCCTCAGACTAAGCTCTGGAAATATGACTTTACCTCTTCTGCATTGCCCATGCCTCTAGTGTAGGCTGGTAAGAGCAGTGCTCTCCCCAGGGCCGGATTTGTACTTTTTACCACCCAAGGCCAACTATACGTATGGTTGTTATCTCTATGTGCCCGAAATTCTACTTACTTTCCATCATTGGAAGTCACAGACAATAACCATTTCAGTAATACGCGTAGAGATTATAAGTTATGTTTTCCTTAATCAACTTTTATGTTTGCCATCTCCTTAATGATGGACCCATTGTGTCACCATGAGAGTTAGGCTGAAGTGTACCTGCAGGATAGAGCTTACAGGTCTTGCAGGGACGACACAAGTACAGGACAGAGAGTTTAAAGGTTAAAGCTGTCCTTGTAGATAGGGATGGCTGCATAGAACAGCTTTACTTCCCCTCACTGAGCCGCCCCCAAATTTGTGGTCACATAGGCCATGGCCTATGTGGCCTTACCAGAAATCCGGCCCTGGCTCTCCCCCCTATTGTTTCTCGCCTGTGTTGTCTGTTCTCGGGGGACAGTTGTGTGTAGTGACTCTTGTGACATTTGCCTTTGGCTTACTGTCTCGGCATTATGCATTCAGGCTTGTGTGTGACTTTGATGAGAGACGACGGTTGGCTATGAATTGTTAATAACGGTAATCTCTCCTGTCCCGTCTCGTAGGTCCGGACGGAGCGACCCACCCCCGCCGCCCTTCACTCAGAGACAAAGATTCCAACCTGTCGCCATCTGTACCAAACCCAGACCTACCTAACTTCGCAGGTGAGTGGCGGCTCTCTGTGGGGGGCAGAAGCAGGGCGAGTGGATGTATCCCCCCGTCTGCCAGCCGTACCCCAAATCTAAACTGAGAGGACAACATGCCACGTCTGAGCAGCCAGACTGCCCCTCCCCACCCCGGATTGCTCTGTCCCATCTACTCATAGGGGGAGATCATTCGGGGTTTACTGAGATGCAGATCTGAGCTGATGTAGATTTTATGCTGCGGCTGCATGGGACTAACGCTAGGTACACACCATACAATTTAGTGTTAAGCCCAATCTACACGATATGATTCTTTGTGCGATTCGATTATGATTCTATTTACGCTCCAATTAAATCCAACATGTCCGATCGGGATTCGATTCAATTCAATTTGATTTGCCATCTGATCGGACTTGTCGGATTTAATCGCATTGTAAATAGAATCATAATAGAATCGTATCGTGTAGATGGGGTTTAGGATAGATGGTTCGATGGTTAATTTCCGACATGTGCAATCTTCTTATTTTCGATCGTTTTTCTGACCGATTTCTCATAGGAGTGAATGGAAATAGATAAGAAAAGATAACAGAATCGATTCGGAAATCGATTGCATGGAAAATCGACCGAAACAATGCATTGTGTGTACCCAGCATTAGTGTAGCTGCATGTCACTTGAGTGTGGCTGATTGTGGTTATATGTGGCCGTGTATGTGGGCTTGCATGTGTCAATGTGAGTAGCTGCCTGCATGTCGATGTGAGTGGCTGGCTGCAGTTGCATGTAGATGTGAGTGGTTGCATGTCGATGTGAGTAGCTGCATGCATGTAGATGTGAGTAGCTGCATGACTATGTGAGTAGCTGCATGTAGTTGCATGTCGATGTAAGTAGCTGCATGCAGTTGCATGTCAATGTGAGTGATTGCATGCAGTTGCATGTAGATGTGAGTGGTTGCATGTCGATGTGAGTAGCTGCATGCATGTAGATGTGAGTAGCTGCATGACTTTGTGAGTAGCTGCATGTAGTTGCATGTCGATGTAAGTAGCTGCATGCAGTTGCATGTCAATGTGAGTGATTGCATGCAGTTGCATGTAGATGTGAGTGGTTGCATGTAGATGTGAGTAGCTGCATGCAGTTGCATGTAGATGTGAGTGGCTGTGTGTCGATGTGAGTAGCTGCATGTCGATGTAAGTAGCTGCCTGCAGTTGCATGTCAATGTGAGTGGTTGCATGTCAATGTGAGTGATTGCATGCAGTTGCATGTAGATGTGAGTGGTTGCATGTTGATGTGAGTAGCTGCATGTGGTTGCTTGTCGATGTGGGTAGCTGCATGCAGTTGCATGTCAATGTGAGTGATTGCATGCAGTTGCATGTAGATGTGAGTGGTTGCATGTAGATGTGAGTAGCTGCGTGTCGATGTGAGTAGCTGCCTGTCAATGTAAGTAGCTGCCTGTAGTTGCATGTCAATGTGAGTGGTTGCATGTAAATGTGAGTGATTGCATGTGGTTGCATGTCGATGTGAGTAGCTGCATGCAGTTGCATGTCGCTGTGAGTAGCTGCATATAGTTGCATGTAGATGTGAGTAGCTGCATGCAGTTGCATGTTGATGTGAGTGGTTGCATGTAGATGTGAGTAGCTGCATGCAGTTGCATGTCGATGTGAGTAGCTGCATATAGTTGCATGTAGATGTGAGTAGCTGCATGCAGTTGCATGTTGATGTGAGTGGTTGCATGTTGATGTGAGTAGCTGCATGCAGTTGCATGTTGATGTGAGTGGTTGCATGTTGACGTGAGTAGCTGCATGCAGTTGCATGTCAATGTGAGTGATTGCATGCAGTTGCATGTTGATGTGAGTAGCTGCATGCGGTTGCATGTCGATGTGAGTAGCTGCATGTAGTTGCATGTCGATGTGGGTAGCTGCATGCAGTTGCATGTCGATGTGAGTGGTTGCATGTCGATGTGAGTAGCTGCATGCGGTTGCATGTCGATGTGAGTAGCTGCATGCGGTTGCATGTCGATGTGAGTAGCTGCATGTAGGTGCATGTAGATGTGAGTAGCTGCATGCAGTTGCATGTCGATGTGAGTAGCTGCATGCTGTTGCATGTCGATTTGAGTGGTTGCATGTTGATGTGAGTAGCTGCATGCAGTTGCATGTCGATGTGAGTGGTTGCATGTCGATGTGAGTAGCTGCATGCAGTTGCATGTCGATGTGAGTAGCTGCATGCAGTTGCATGTCGATGTGAGTGGTTGCATGTCGATGTGAGTACCTGCATGTAGTTGCATGTAGATGTAAGTAGCTGCATGTAGTTGCATGTCGATGTGAGTAGCTGCATGCAGTTGCATGTCGATGTGAGTAGCTGCATGTAGTTGCATGTAGATGTGAGTAGCTGCATGCAGTTGCATGTCGATGTGAGTGGTTGCATGTTGATGTAAGTAGCTGCATGCAGTTGCATGTTGATGTGAGTAGCTGCATGCAGTTGCATGTCGATGTGAGTGGTTGCATGCAGTTGCATGTTGACGTGAGTAGCTGCATGCAGTTGCATGTCAATGTGAGTAGCTGCATGTAGTTGCATGTCGATGTGGGTAGCTGCATGCAGTTGCATGTCGTTGTGAGTGGTTGCATGTTGATGTAAGTAGCTGCATGCAGTTGCATGTCGATGTGAGTAGCTGCATGCAGTTGCATGTCGATGTGAGTAGCTGCATGCAGTTGCATGTCGATGTGGGTAGCTGCATGCGGTTGCATGCCGACGTGAGTAACTGCATGCGGTTGCATGTCGATGTGAGTGGTTGCATGTTGATGTGAGTAGCTGCATGCAGTTGCATGTCGATGTGAGTGGTTGCATGTCGATGTGAGTAGCTGCATGCGGTTGCATGTCGATGTGAGTAGCTGCATGCAGTTGCATGTCGATGTGAGTGGTTGCATGTCGATGTGAGTAGCTGCATGTAGTTGCATGTAGATGTGAGTAGCTGCATGCAGTTGCATGTCGATGTGAGTGGTTGCATGCAGTTGCATGTCGATGTGAGTAGCTGCATGCAGTTGCATGTCGATGTGAGTGGTTGCATGTCGATGTGAGTACCTGCATGTAGTTGCATGTAGATGTGAGTAGCTGCATGTAGTTGCATGTTGATGTGAGTAGCTGCATGCAGTTGCATGTCGATGTGAATGGTTGCATGTTGATGTGAGTAGCTGCATGCAGTTGCATGTCGATGTGAGTAGCTGCATGTAGTTGCATGTAGATGTGAGTAGCTGCATGCAGTTGCATGTCGATGTGAGTGGTTTCATGTTGATGTGAGTAGCTGCATGCAGTTGCATGTCGATGTGAGTAGCTGCATGCAGTTGCATGTCGATGTGAGTGGTTGCATGTCGATGTGAGTAGCTGCATGCAGTTGCATGTCGATGTGAGTAGCTGCATGTAGTTGCATGTAGATGTGAGTAGCTGCATGCAGTTGCATGTCGATGTGAGTGGTTGCATGTTGATGTGAGTAGCTGCATGCAGTTGCATGTCGATGTGAGTAGCTGCATGCAGTTGCATGTCGATGTGAGTGGTTGCATGCAGTTGCATGTCGATGTGAGTAGCTGCATGTGGCTGTGATTCTATGAGGCTATGTGTGGCTGCATGTGGTTGTGTGGCACTGTGTAAGGTTGCACATGGCTATGTGTTTCTATGTATGGTTGCATTTCGCTGAGTGGCTATGTCTGTATGAAGGAGGCGGTGTATGGCAGCACGTGGTAGTGTGCGTCAGTATATGGTTTATGTGGCTGTGATTCTCTGTGGCTGTATGTGGTTGCATGTGGGTTGTGTGTTGCTGCATATGATTGTGTATGGCTGTGAATGCCTCTGAGTGGCTGTTGCATGTTGCTCTGTAATATACACAACCAAAGATGAAAACAACTTCTTGCAGTAAAGCTAAGTCTCTTTACTGCACCTGTTTACCTAAGTTTCTATTCGGACAACCTGGGAAAAGTAGAGAGCCAATGTCATGAGTGTGGAGCTGAGAATTTGTCCTGGGTACAAAGTAAAAGTTGAAAACAATGCTGGGGAATCTGGCCTTTTTTGCCTGTGTTTGTGTGTAGATGTCTGGAAAAGCAGAGAGCCAGTGACATGAGCAGGGTACTGGGAGCTTTGGGAAGTCTTGTATCTATTGTGTTGTTGACACTGGCTGCAAGGAAGTGAAATTTGAATCAAAGCGGGATGCAAAATGAAGTCCAAAGCAGAGCAGTGGAGCGGTGTATAATCACCTGCTCATAACCGCTGGGTCGCGTTCAGCCGCAGTCTGGTGGTCACATCCCCTCATGCCGTGCAGCCATCGTTTCCCCCTCATCCCGTGCAGCCATCGTTTCCCGCCGCTCGTCATGTGACAAGTAGAGCAGAACAGATACACGGCTGGAGAGGGAGCGACTGCAGCGGAACAGGGCCAGAGCTGGTAATTATACACTTGGGTCTGGTGGCAGCCTGTGTCATATGAGGGGAATGATGAGGGGAGGGGGGTCACTGCAGAAAGAGGCAGCAGAACTAGACTTTTTATAGGAGGCCTCGTCAAAAGATTTGCTATAAAGTCTCATTATTTGTATTTTTGTCCCTGATGAGATTAGAGTAGTATGAAACTCAAAATGTCATCTCTGCTCTAAACGATTAAAGTCAACATGGAAACTGAAAAAAAACTTCTGGTATAAAGTTACTGGCAGGGTTAATAACGCAAAGTTCCTTTTCACTCTGAAGCTAGTAGATAGCATTGCCTGCATTGGTTGGCGGCGTGGGAGCGATCCGTGCGTATGGGGCTGGAGGAAGCACCAGGTATGTATAAAATCTTTGCTTTATTTCATCTCTGGTTCCGTTTAAGGACCACAGGCTTACACTCCCCTAGTGACCAGGCTAATTTTTACAATTCAGTGCTTTGCAGCTTTAATAGCTTGCTGCAGAGCCATATCACTTAGCAGGTAAATGACAACCCCCTCCCTCCTTTTCTGCCCACCAACAGAGCTTTCTGTTGGTGGGCTCTGATCGCTGCTGCAGGCTGTTTTATTTTTTATTAATTTAATCGTTTTTTAAAAATAAATATATGTATTTTTATTTTTCTTACTCCCCTCCCTGCCTCCCCCCGAGAGCCAATCAGGGCGATCCTCTCTTATATGCATCAGCCTATGAGAGGGGATCGCAATCAGAGCCTCTCCAGGGGACAGCGGAGTGACACGGCCGTCCCCAGTACAGCGCTGCCATAGATCGCAGTGCTGTACAATGTAAATAGATGTTTCGCTGTCTAACAGTCTGATAGCGGTGATCGCGGCTGGGAGACTGATGAGTGATCCCCTGTAAAACCCTGCCCCAGGACTTGACCCCTTTTGTTGTTAGGTGGTCCTGGGGATGCCACCTTCCCGACACCTTCCTGTCACAGGAGCTCAGCTCTCCCTCTAGTGCCTGGCATCTCTTCCAGTCACAGAAGCTCAGCCCTCCCTCTAGTGCCCGACATCTCTTCCTGTCACAGGAGCTCAGCTCTCCCTCTAGTGCCCGGCATCTCTTCCTGTCACAGGAGCTCAGCTCTCCCTCTAGTGCCTGGCATCTCTTCACGTCACAGGAGCTTGGCGCTCCCTCTAGTGCCCAGCATCTCTTCCTGTCACAGGAGCTCAGCCCTCCCTCTAGTGCCCGGCATCTCATCCAGTCACAGGAGCTCAGCCATCCCTCTAGTGCCCGGAATCTCTTCCTGTCACAGATGTTCAGCTCTCCCTCTAGTGCCTGGCATCTCTTCCTTGCTGGATGATTACACAAGCGCAGAAAGAGATTGCGGGCACTATACTCTGGAGGAGCACAGGCCGGGCCACTAACACCACCAGGGAAGCTATACTGAGAAGGCGGGGGAAACCACTAGAAACCAGGAACGTTATATTAGGGGTGAAGCCATAGACTACCAGAGGGGTCATATTAAGGAAGGGCAGGGGGCACTAGGGAGGCTATATGGGTAGGGGAGAGGAACCACTAGACCACTAGAGAACTGTATAGGGTTGGGACCACTAGACACCAAGGAACTTTATAGGGGGGCGCATTGCATGTAAAACTGGGGTGTGGTTAAAGGTGTGGCAGGGCCGGGTCTTAGTGTCCTTTTTTCCTGACTCCAAAAGTTGGGAGGTAGGCTTTACGTAGATAACCATCAGGCCTTGCATCTCTGCTCATGATGCTAACATAGGTCTAGCAACTGTTGCTGAATCCATTAAGTCTTCCAGTTGCTGCATAATGGTGGTTGATCTGGAGTATCCCAGACAGTGGGCTGCAGCTTGGGTGGAACCGTTAGTTCTCTGTGCGGAACTTTTTCAGTTAGAAGTAGAGGAGGCTCCCTGGGCTGCAGAGGGTTAAGAGACGTAGCTGAGAAGTATGGAGTATGGCGCAGGACTCGCAGTCGATGGCGGTGTGGCGGTTTCGTACGGCGCAGGACTGGGAGTCACTGAGCTGTCACTATGAAAGATCTCCTTTAATAAACTCAGCAATTTGGACAGAAGGGAGACAGCGGGGATGGGAAAGGATAGATGAGACCACATAATACATCTGGAAGCACTAGGACGCTCCGGCCCTCTCCGCCCCATCCTCCCGCCACCCTCGACGCCTCGCTGATTTAATGTGTTCCGCCAGTTAAAGTGCAGATTAGATCTTTTTAATTAGACTTAATTAAAGCTGCTTATTTAAATCCAGCTGATATGACCTGGAGGCATCCGAAAAACAGAGGGGTGTTCAACGCAAGAACGCCGCGGGGGGTCACTGCGACCAGACATGCACTGCAGCCAGGCACCATATCACTGTCACTCTATGGGAGGAGGGCGGGCTCATAGCTGTGTTATATATCTGATTCATCCTGCAGGGGGTGGGACAGGCTCATAGCTCTGCTGTATATCTGAGTCGCCCAGCAGGGGGTGGGGCAGGCTCATAGCTGTGTTATATATCTGAGTTGCCCTGAAGGGGGCGGGGCAGGCTCATAGCTCTGTTATAGCTCTGTTATGTATCTGAGTCACCCTGCGGGAGGCAGGGCAGGCTCATAGCTCTGCTATATATCGGAGTTGAGCTGCAGGGGGCGGGACAGGCTCATAGCTCTGCTAAATATCAGAGTCGCCCTGCAGGGGGCGGGACAAGCTCATAGCTCTGTTATATACATGAGTCACCCTGCAGGGAGCAGGACAGCCTCATAGCTCTGTTATATATCTGAGTCGCCCTGCAGGGGACGGGATAGGCTCATAGCAATGCTACATTTTTAGGTGCAGGAAGGGGGCAGTGCAGGAAGGTAGAGTGAAGCGCTGCAGAGAAGAGCAGACATTGCATGGAACATGGAAGAGAAGAGTCAGTGTTCCCTGCCTGCTGCTGTTGCTGTCATTGATGGATGGGGGAGTACTGAAGGGGGAGCCTGAGGTGAGGGATGGGGGAAGTCGGACCCCCTCCCCGCCGCTGTGTGCCTGCTGCTTCTTCTTGGGGCACCTACAACTAGCTAACCTATACTGGGGGCACCTATAGCTGGCTATACTGGTGCCACCCTGCAGGAGGAGGGACAGACTCACAGCTCCCTTCTGTTTGTTACCCTGCAGGAGGAGGGGCAGACTCACAGCTCCCTTCTGGCTGTGTCACCCTGCAGGGGGAGGGGCAGACTCGCAGCTCCCTTCTGTCTGTCACCCTGCAGGAGGAGGGGCAGAATCACAGCTCCCTTCTGTCTGTGTCACCCTGCAGGAGGAGGGGCAGACTCACAGCTCCCTTCTGTCTGTCACCCAGCAGGAGGTGGGGCAGGCTCACAGCTCCCTTCTGTCTGTGCCACCCTGCAGGGGGAGGGGCAGACTCGCAGCTCCCTTCTGTCTGTCACCCTGCAGGAGGCGGGGCAGGCTCACAACTCCCTTCTGTCTGTGTCACCCTGCAGGAGGAGGGGCAGACTCACAACTCCCTTCTGTCTGTGTCACCCTGCAGGAGGAGGGGCAGACTCGCAGCTCCCTTCTGTCTGTCACCTTGCAGGAGGAGGAGGGGCAGACTCACAGCTCCCTTCTGTCTGTCCCCTTGCAGGAGGAGGGGCAGACTCACAGCTCCCTTCTCTCTGTGTCACCCTGCAGGAGGAGGTGTAGACTTATTCAGTGGGATGCAAAAGTTTGGGCAACCTTGTTAATCGTCATGATTTTCCTGTATTGTTGGTTGTTATGATAAAAAATGTCAGTTAAATATATCATATAGGAGACACACACAGTGATATTTAAGAAGTGAAATGAAGTTTATTGGATATACGGAAAGTGTGCAATAATTGTTTAAACAAAATGAGGCAGGTGCATACAAAAGAAATGAAATCAATATTTAGCAGCTCCTCCTTTTGCAAAATTACAGCCTCTAAACGCTTCCTGTAGGTTCCAATAGGAGTCTGGATTTTGGTTGAAGGTATTTTGGACCATTCCTCTTCACAAAACCTCTCTAGTTCATTCAGGTTTGATGGCTTCCAAGCATGGACAGCTCTCTTTAACTCACACCACAGATTTTCAATTATATTCAGGTCTGGGGACTGAGATAGCCATTCCAGAACATAGTACTTGTTCCTCTGCATGAATGCCTTAGTGAATTTTGAGCAGTGTTTAGGGTCGTTGTCTTGTTGAAAGATCCAGCCCCGGCGCAGCTTCAACTTTGTCAGTGATTCCTGGACATTGGTCTCCAGAAGCTGCTGATACTGAGTGGAATCCATACATCCCTCAACTTTGACAAGATTCCCAGTCCCTGCACTGGCCACACAGCTCCACAGCATGATGGAACCACCACCATATTTTACTGTAGGTAGCAGGTGTTTTTCTTGGAATGTTTTGTTCTTTTTCCTGCATGCATATGCCCCTTGTTATGCCCAAATAACTCAATTTTAGTTTCATCAGTCAACAGCACCTTATTCCAAAATGAAGCTGGCTTGTCCAAATGTGCTTTAGCATACCTCAAGTAGCTGTTTGTGCTGTGGGCGGAGAAAAGGCATCCTCTGCATCACTCTCCCATACAGCATCTCCTTGTGTAAAGTGCGCCGAATGGTTGAACGATGCACAGTGACTCCATCTGCAGCAAGATGATGTTGTAGGTTTTTGGTGCTGGTCTGTGGGTTGACTCTGACTGTTCTCACCATTCGTTGCTTCTGTCTATCCGAGATTTTTCTTAGTCTGCCACTTTGAGCCTTAAAGTGGACCCAAATTAAAAATACAAGATTTCAGAAATAAAATCTATTTTCTAAATTATAATAATACATAGCAGCCTTTTTTCAGCTGCATGATGACAAGTATAAAATATTTTACATGTAATGGAGGAACCCCTCCCTTCCTTTCAAATTGCCGGGACAAAATCCGGCACACTGGTGGAGTAGGTGGTGTCCGGTAATGGAGGAATTGCTAACGGCTGCCACCTGTATAATCCTAGTTATGAAAAGAGAAGGGTGAAAAGCATGCACTGAAATGCTCATAGGCTTGAAGGAGTGTTTATTTATCTTTGTATGTGTCAGAGTGGTGCAACTAAATATTTTTAATTAAAAAAATGTTTGGTTTGGGTCCGCTTTAACTTGAACTGAGCCCGTGGTCTTCCATTTTCTCAATATGTTCCTACCTGTGGAAACAGACAGCTGAAATCTCTGAGACAGCTTTCTGTATGCTTCCACCAAACCATGATGGTGAACAATCTTTGTCTTCAAGTCATTTGAGAGTTGTTCTGAGACTCCCATGTTGCTACTCTTCAGAGAAAATTAAAAGGTAGAAACTTACAATTGACCCCCTTAAAGGGATACTGTAGGGGGGGTCGGGGGAAAATGAGCTGAACTTACCCGGGGCTTCTAATGGTCCCCCGCAGACACCCTGTGTTGGCGCATCCACTCACCGATGCTCCGGCCCCGCCTCCAGTTCACTTTAAAGTCAGAAAACCACTGCGCCTGCGTTGCCGTGTCCTCGCTCCCGCCGATGTCACCAGGAGTGTATAGCAGAAGCCCAGTATGGTCTGTGTCTGTGCAGTATGCTCCTGGTGCCATCAGCGGGATCGAGGACACGGCAACGCAGGCGGAGTGGTTTTCTGACTTTAAAGTCAGAAATTCCAGAAGTGAACCGGAGGCGGGGCCGGAGCATCGGGGAGTGGCTGCGCCAACACAGGATGTCTGCGGGGGACCATTAGAAGCCCCGGGTAAGTTCAGCTCATTTTCCCCCGACCCCCTACAGTATCCCTTTAAATACTCTCTCATAATTGGACTCACCTGTGTATGTAGGTCAGGGGTCACTGAGCTTACCAAGCCAATTTCATTTCCAATAATTAGCTCTGAAGGTTTTGGAATCAATAAAATGACAAATTTATGCACCTGCCTAATTTTATTTAAACATTTATTGTGCACTTTCTGTAAATCCAATAAACTTCATTTCACTTCTCAAATATCACTGAGTGTGTCTCCTATATAATATATATTTGACATTGACACTGACATTTTTTATCCTAACAACAAACGATTTATACAGGAAAATCATGATGATTAACAAGGTTGCCCAAACTTTCGCATCCCACTGCAACTCCCTCCTGACTTTATTACTCTGCAGCAGGACAGGATTTTGGTTTACTTGTCTGTGAATACTTCAGATATTGCCTACATTTAAAGTGAACCTTAACCGAGTACAAAAAAAAAAAAAAAAGATTCACTTACCTGGGACTGGGGAAAAATGATCCTCCAGCCCCCCACAGACCGCTAGTTTGATCTTCGCTGACTGGCCAGTCGCTGGTCCAGTGTGCCTGCGCGGCCCTGGCCATACCTCGATTGTACTCACGTTGCTGTGGCCGTCCTGCGCATGTGCAAACTAGCTGGCTGCGGGGGATGGGTCGATCAGTTTGCCCTGGACACAGGACGTCTGCAGAGGGCTGGTGGAAAGTCCCGGGTAAGTGGATCTTTTTTTTTTTTTTTTTTTTTTTCTGTACTCGGTTAAGGTTCACTTTCAATCCAATTTACATACATAAATCACATTTAGTTTTGAGTCCTCCATACCATTCTTACAGTGCTATCTTCTTTTTCAGGGGACACATCAGGCAATGCCACCAAGACAGGAGAAAATGGCCCGCTCCCAAGTTCCCACGTACCTCTAGTGGCCGGGGCAGCAGGAGGCGCTTTCCTGCTTCTGCTGGTGTTCGGCGTCGTGGGATGGGCCTGCCACAGACGCCGCCAAGCCAAGCACAGCGACACCCGGCATCCGGCCCTCTCCTTGGGCTCCACTACTTCCCCAAAGAGAGGTCGAGGCAACAACAACGGTCACGAGCCCAGCGACATCATCATGCCCCTGAGGCCTTCAGAGGGAGGTGCCTTCTGCCCCCATTATGAGAAGGTCAGCGGAGACTATGGACATCCAGTGTACATCGTACAGGACATGGCCAGCCAGAGCCCCGCCAATATCTATTACAAAGTATGAAAGCCCCCGCCATTTCCGACTTCTTCTTCTAGTTTATTTTTCCGTCATTATTTTGTTATTTTGTTCTGTACGGAGGCTGGGGGCTCAATGTAGGAAGGGGGCAGAGGACATTTCAAAAAATATAAAAGTTGTGTGGCCAAGCCCCCTTGGCGTATGCACTTGACATCCGCCCACCCTCCACGTGCTCCATTAAGACGCAAAGTACACCTCACTTGTACTTGGAGACAATGAAGGGTGTAGAGCGCGGATAGACGTGAGCCGTTCCCGCCATGACAGATGGTTGCCAACGTGGACCCTGAATTACAAACAGTTGCACTTGACCAGCATAGAAGGTCACTTCACAGGAGGCCTGAGATAAACTAGGAGGACATGTAGAGATGGTTGCCAAAAAAAACAATGTGGTTGAACTGGTGCTGTCCACTCCTGATGGCAGTTAAGAAGACTTAAGATGCAGGCAGAACCTTTTGCGGGTTGAATCACTAATATCTCTTGGGGACTGGACATCTCTACCCATATCTTATCGCCGGAGGTTGTCCTGTTGCTCTATGTCCTTGTGCAGAGCCAGGATCTCCAGCAGAGAGATCATGCCACCAAAAACCAATAGGCATTTGTAAGAAACTGAATCTCTACTCTGAAATTGACCCAACAAGGAAATTCTACCAGACTTGAACAGTTTTGTTGGTCTATTAGGGTGGAAGGGCTGCAATAAGACTGTCGATGATATTGCCTTGAGTTCTGTGCTCAAACTGTTGACAAGTGTTGGATGAAATCACACTACAGTTAAAGCAAACCTGTAGGATAGACAGGTCAAAAATGTAGATCCTAACCTTGGTAGAGGGAAGCCTTCTCCCATCCACCGATCCAGACCCTCAGAAGTTGGTGGCCATGTATGGAAACAAGTGCAGAAGCATGGAGCCAAACCGGTTTGACTTTCTCTGCCAAGCCCGTTCGGCTTCCTGCTATTGGACAGGGGCATGTCCTGTCATGTGCGGGGTGATGAGCTCAGTCAACAAACCTTTGTTGATGAGCTTTGTGGGGTCCCAACTCTTGAACGGCGAGGTGGGGAGGGATGGGGGAAGCCTCTAGATCAGGCATGGGCAAACTTGGCCCTCCAGCTGTTACGGAACTACAAGTCCCACAATGCATTTGCCTTTCTGAGTCATGACTGTGGTTGTCAGACTCCTGCAATGCATTGTGGGACTTGTAGTTCCGTAACAGCTGGAGGGCCAAGTTTGCCCATGCTTGCTCTAGATCATCCAGAGGCTTCTCTCTACCTAGGTAAGTACCCATTTGGGCACTTTTTTCCCTTCGGTTACATTCTCCCCCCATTTTTTTCCTTGTATAGCCTACAGCTCTCTTCCCTTCTAAGACCACGGCACCACAATCTATTTCCCGTGGTCCTATCTTGTATAAAACTGATGCAAACACATTACCTGGCGTTCATCCATGGTCAGTAGGATCCCCAGAAACACATTGAGGAACCATGATAGGTAGAGGGGCAGATGCCTGGCAGCAGGGAAAGGACCACACCGCCCACCATGCTACAGAAAGCAGCCAACCTGAACCATCTCAGATAGCGGTCCACTCCTGTTACATCACTTGTGCTTTCCATACTTCGCCAACCTTAAAGGTCCACTTTTGCAAAAATATTCTAAGATTGTAAACACATACACATGACATGTAAAATGCACTGACTTTTTCCCTAGTTGCTGTCAATCACAATGAATAGTGAAAAGAAAAATCTGACAGATCCGACAAGTCCATCTCCTCATGGGGGGTTCTCTGCATTTTTCTTTTATATACAAAAACATTCCCTACAAAGGTGTCTATACAAAGATGTACACATCCCTACTCATTCGCGCACTGTTTTGGCAGTTGGACTGCGGAACTGCCATTCATGATGCATTTTTCCCCCATGAGGAGATGGTCCAAAACCTGTCAGATCTGCCAGATTTTAACTGTCTACTGTAAGTGACAGCAACATAGGAAAAAGAAAATTGATAGTGTATTTTATTCAGGATCAAATGAACATTTTATACCTATGTATTTTACAATGTTTTGCAATAGTGGTCCTTTATATAGCAGCCTGAATATTAGCACAGTGACCCCCCCCCCTACTGTGCTGCCGGTGAAGGAATGGTCACCATTTCTAAGGTCAGGATTTTCACAAGCGTGTCATTTTGGAAGACAAGCTGTATTGCTGGGCTGCTTTCATTATTTTGCCTGGGTTTAAAATGACTACCCAAGCAAAAAAAGTAAGCCGTTAAAATCTGACGGAACCGACTAGTCCATCTCCTCATGGGGATTCTCAGGGTTTTCTTTGCGAGCAATTGCTGTTCAAGAAATGCTTTTGACAAGTCTACCTGACAAAATAGTGTGCAAGTGAGTAGGGAGGCTGGCTGGTATCTTACTATTTGGCAGGTAAACTGCTGTTCAGGACATGCTTTTGAAAACAAAGAAAATCCAGAGGATCCCCCATGAGGAGTTGTTCTGCTTACTTTTTTTGCTGGAGTGGTCCTTTAAAGGGAACCTAAACTGAGAAGGATATGGATTTTTCCTTTTAAAATCATACCAGTTGCCTGACTCTCCTGCTGATCCTGTGCAGGCCTGCCATGATTTGAAAAAGGACTGAGAGCGGCCCGAAACGCCTGTGTGTCATCCTAGGCATACCCACATGTGGATTTTAATTTGATGCATTTTTATCTGAAGATCACTTAATAAAAATCTATTTTAGATGGTGCTAATCTGATGGAGTTAATGGATTGGTAACTTGTGACTCCAAAGGTGATTCAAGCCCATCGACTAACCATTGGTGCTGTTGCAATTATGTTCACGTTTCCAATGCTTTCAGTCACACCCCCTGAACAAGCATGCAGATCAGGTGCTCTGACTGAAGTCAGACTGGATTAGCTGCATGCTTGTTTCAGGTGTGTGATTCAGCCACTGCTGCAACCAAAGAGATCAGCAGGACTGCCAGGCAACTGGTATTGTTTAAAAGGAAACATCCATATCCCTCTCAGTTTAGGTTCCCTTTAAGAGAGTCTTGTGTTTTGTTTTTCTTGTATAATTGACGGGAACGTGTGACAGGTGACAGTTAAGCATGCTTCTTATCAGCGACAGGGTAAGGGGACACTCCGTGCAGAGCGTTGAGGGGCACACACACTATACTCGCCTGATACGACTGCTCCTGATCGCCTCCGGTGAAAATCTTGTCTCCCAATGTCAGGTGGCCATTTACGATCCATTGTGTTGTATCCGCAACAACCAATTGTTGTTCTTACTGTACCTGCAGCGGGGCACCTCCTGCTCACCCTCCTCGTTCCCTTTCCATGGAGCACAACAGGTTGATTAGTAGAGTGCCCAGCAGCGTGTCTGTACAGAGATCATTACTAAACTTTCACCTGAAGCAATCACCAATGATGTTCACAGGAGACAGGCATCTAAAGCGTATGTGGAGCTTTGTACTCAGAATAGTTCAGAAATAGCAAACATCAGCACCTCACTGGCAATATTTCATCACGATGGTCCTTTATGAGTGTGGATTCAGATTCTTACAGATGTCCAGCTGTGGCAGGATCCCTGTACTGATGCCCGTAAACCTAATTATGTTATTGCCCCTCAAATTGCACCAAAATGCTAAACTGGACCCCCCTTGCCTAGGGTGTCAGGATGTAGAGATCTGCCTACTGCGGCCTAGTGCCCTCACAATCCATGCTGGCAGTTGTAAATGATTGTGACGTTGTCTACAGTCCACTTAAAGCGGGCCTGAACTCAGAACTTCCTCTCTGCTTTAAAGGATAAGAAACAGCATAATAACCTTTAAAGAAAAACATTTCTTTGTTACAGCTGATACAAACCCTACGATAAATCTGCAGTGGAAGATTTCACGGAAGCAGAAATATTGTTAACATCCTGTGCTTTCACAGCTCTCTGCTGTGGCAGGAGCTGACACAGCTGAGGGATCAAATTACAACTTGTGATTAGTCACAGATGAGGGGGAAGGCGGTGCTTCTGTCAGCCTGGGGTGGAGCTTGTGCCAGTTAGGGAAGCAGCCATAGACACCTCCCACCATCAAAAGCCCCGCCTTAGGCGCACCGTCAACCTTCTTTGGTTAAACAGCACTTCTCGCTGGCCAGATCTCTACATCCAGGCGTCATATGTAAAAGGTTCAAGTCCATTTTAAGCATGCTCAGCTGTAGACAGAAGGCGGTGCTTCTGTCAGCCAGGGGTGGAGCTTGTGCCAATCAGGGCAGCAGCCAAAGACGCCTTCCATCATTAAAAAAAAGCCCCGCCTCCGGAGCACCGTCAAGCTTCTTTGGGTAAACAGTACTTCTCATTGGCCAGATCTCTACATCCAGACGTCATGCGTAAAAGGTCCAATTTAATTTGATGCAATTTAGGCTGACAGATACTAGTATATGCGCTAAAGTACAGTCCTCTGGAACGAGCCCTCAGTTCGACCCACCAGTGCCCGCCTTTTGTCTGAAAAGCCGCCGTCGGGTGGGCCGGGGCCTTTCACTCTGAGCTAGGGAACAAAGCCAGCAAGGTGCTCCACAGACGGCATTGTGCTCCAGTCAAAGGCACCTTGCGCAGCGGAGTCGAGGGAACGAAACGTTAGCTGCCATGGAAACAAAATGGCTGCCACTCTGATTTATGTGATGTGTATTTTTCTTTTTAATCTTTTTCTTTTTAATCTCCAGCCCAAAGCCTTAAACAATAGCCTATAGCATCTCTGCCCCCCCGTCCCCCCTCTTCCCTACTGATTTTTGCACAAAAGTCAAGTCATGTCCTCGGAATTTACGACTTCAAACCAAGATTTACCCCTCCGCGACAGACGCCATTTGATGTATTCGTCCCTTCTGCCTTTTGAATATAAGCAAAAGACGCGTCCCGCTGTTTATATCTCTCATTTTGAATTGTTCGTCGCTGATGTCTTGTGTCATTGTTACACGCCGTGAGTCCTTTCTGTGTCTTGTTTTGTTTTGTGTTTTTTTTATACTTTTTTTTTTCTTTTTGTTTTTCTGCAAAGCCAAATCCCAAATAAAATAACCAGGTTGTACGGGGAGAATTGGAAACAAGAACCACACGCCGAGTTATTCGGCTCCGACTGTGTGCGCGCTGGGACATGTTGAAATATGGCACCTCGGCTGGGGGCACGGGAGAGAGAAGAACGAGAAAGGGGGGAGCAGAGAAAAACCGAGTGTAATTAAGCTAGGCCCGGTCGTCATGGAGACAGATTGCGACTACTCTCTCCCTTAGCGTCCCCTCCCTCCCTCTTTTTTTTCCCTTCTCTCGTGTCTACCTCTCTCTCTATCTCGCTCTCTTCGCTACGGCATAAGAGTGTCGGTCGCCAGGGAGACAGGGGGTGAAAATGAATGATAAAAAAAACCAGGGGTAGATGTCTTTTTTTTTTTTTTTTTACGGCTCAACATTAGAAAGATATTTGAAGATGTCAGCTGAACAAGTAAAAACGCTTGATAAAAGATGGGCTGAGGCGGGCGGGGGGGCTCATTTTTAGACTTGACGACGGTCTCCTACCCCACCGGTTTCCCCGAATGTAATCACAGCCTGTGAAAGCGTCGCCGGATCCGTCTCCCACGCCAACCTGAGCCGCCCGGGCCATTGTTAAAATATATTAAAGAAAATGTAACATTTGCTCAATAAAGCTTCCTTTGTTTGCGCTCTCATGAGCAGTTTTGATAGGAAGTGACAGGTCTGCCTCGGTGTGGTGGCCGCGGCGGCGCGATTCTTGCTGTGGAAGAGGTGGGGGGGGGGGGGGGGGGGGTGATGAGAGGGACTGGTTTAAAACCTATTCATTAAATCCACTTTTGGAAGGGGAATAATCTATTTGATGTAGCCTTTGCCCTCGCGGATGGGGCCTAATCTCTCGTGCTAGTTAGAAAGCGCCATTTTCTCCTTTTTTTTGTAACACGGCAGGTTTTTTTTTAAGCCGTTTTTGAACTAAGGGTTCCATTTTTTTTAGAGACTGCAAGTCTAGAGATGATTGGATGAGGATCAAGCTGTTCGAGGCTATTGCAGAGGGCAGTAATGGGGTTTCTGATCATAACCGAGGCGTCCGAAGGCAGAACTTAAGGGCCGCCATCTTCACAGATTGTTACTACGCTCTAAATAACAACCAGGCAGGAGTGAGCTAAGGTGCTTCACCATGGAAAATGCCTCTGTCCACCCAAAGTGCTGGATCCGGACAACCCTGGCTTCCAACATCCCTCCACAGCTGACTGTCCTTCACTTCAGGAGCAGAAGTACCATAATTACTTGCTTGATGAGCTGATAAATCACATTTCTCAGCCCATCATCAACACTAGCATAGATAGGGTCCTCGAGTCCAACAACCTTGGCCTAGGCTCTAAGGCAGGATCATCCACCAGGCATCCTAGGTAGTTGCTTGGGGCCCTCCTACCACCTTCTCTGACCCCACTCCACTTCAGCTTACTGGAAAAAAACACTCAAGGGGGCCCCAAATATACTGCCTTAACTAGGGCCTTAATCCATCTCTGCTCCACAATGACCAGAAATGGCCATTTCTGCAGGGGGTGGCTTTGAACATTTTTTGCAGACTGAGCAGTAGTACTAGTCCAGGTAACGGTTCTTCAGTTATAGGGTTTACTTGGAGGGGGCAGGAATATGGGTGCTTAATGATCCGTTATGTGGACTAGAACATGCCATCTGTTATGAGGAATAGAACATGCTGCTTTGTTGTTAAAGAGTACCTCCGGTAAAAATGACAGGATCTGTCCTAATGATGACGGATTGGGGGAAGTCTCAGGTTTAAAGGATACCCGAAAGTGACATGTGACATGAGATAGACATGTGTATGTACAGTGCCAAGCACACAAATAACTATGCTGTGTTCCTTTTTTTCTTTCTCTGCCTGAAAGAGTTAAATATCAGGTATGTAAGTGGCTGACTCAGTCCTGACAGGAAGTGACTACAGTGTGACCCTCACTGGTAAGAATTTCCCCTTTTTACCTCTTTCTTGCTCTCAGAAGCCATTTTCTGCTATGAAAGTGTTTTATAGTTGGAGTTTCTTATCAGTGAGGGTCACACTGTAGTCGCTTCCTGTCTGAGTCAGCCACTTAAATACCTGATATTTAACTCTTTTAGGTTCTGACATCACACTGTGGGAGCCTTGTTGCATTGTGGGAAATTACAGCTGTTTCCAACTGCCAAAAAAGCAGCATCTCCTTCCACTGACATCACCTGGCAGCAGTAAAAATGTTACCATGTGATAAATGTCAGAATGTAAATCAGGGAGAGGAAAGATTTTACAGTGGGCAAACACTGACTAAATCATTTATACATAATTATTGTAAAAATGAAGCACTTTTTTATTACATTATTTGCGCTGGAGTTCCACTTTAAATACCTACCAGATCCAGCATCTGGTCAGAGGAGACGCTCCGCCCCCCTCCTCGGGAACTCACTCACAGCCACGTTTTCGGAGACTGCCAAAGCTCTTTGGAAACCTCCGCCTGTATTTAACCCTAACACCCCCCAATCCTCCATCATCAAGAGAAAATCTGTCGTTTTTAATATTTTACTCTTTATCTGTTCTGGACAGACGTAGTTGGAATCTACGTCCTGCTGGTGGCTGTGCGTCTCTGAAAGGACATAGATTCTGACTATTCAACGCCGCGATCTCACGCCGTCCTCCCTGTTCACGACACTGTTTAGTTGCTCCACCCACTCGCTCTGCTGTCTCAGTGACAGCAGAGCTTCTGCAGCCCGGTCAGCAGCCAGTTTCATTGTCTCCTGACCCCGTGATCACTGTGAGCCAATCACAGTAATTACAGGACACACAATAAGGAAAGGACGGCTTTGGTCCTTAAGGGGCCAGAGCCATCGGGTCCTGAAAGGGTTAATACAATAAAAGTAAATAAAATCTTTGTATGTACAAATGGGTTTCATTTTCTTTTCAGCCTTCCTGTTTAGACTTCCTGCTGTGGGTATTGGATCCACCAGCACAGTGAGGGGCGAGCTGAGGGTGCGGGTCTGAAAAATCAGCAATCAGTGCTGTACAGTACGTTATGAAGATATTAGTCCACCTGCAGCTCACAGTCCTCAAGAGTGAGCCTTTCACGCCTTCCCATCACATCTGGGGCCAGATTTATTATAAGGCACTGTAGGCACGTGCCTACAGCAGGCACCTGATAATGGAGAGGCGGCTCACTCCCAAATCTAGTGCCTCCTTCCCTATGCAACTTAGTATTTGGTAGCCAGAGGTAACCTCAGTATTAAGGGGCACCTGTAGCTACCTATGACAGGCAAGGGAAGTAATGGAGAAGTGACAGCTGGGCCAGCCAACACACTCGCAGTGCAGTTTGGCTGGGGTTTGTAGGGTCATGGAGGATGAAGTCTGGGGTGCCAGGACATCTGTGCCTATAGGCTCCTGTGATGTAAATCTGGGCCTGCTGAGGTGAACTCTACATTTACACACTCTTATACATTCTAAATATAAGTACAACTCCCCCCCCCCCCCCCAATAAATAAAAATAAGGAAACCTAAAATAATAAAGACTTACCCCGGAGGAGGAGATCAGTTAGAACATCCTCTAGGCGGAGGAGTCCAGCAATATTTGCAGCGTTTGTAACGCCAGACGCAGAAACACTTTCATCTGTGGAAAGGATGTACTGATGCTTACTTTGGGGTCAGAATAATGAACCCATATTCTGCACCTATGTGTGTCTGGTATCCCGGAGATCGTGAGAAGCGGGAGGAGAGGTTTAAACTCCTATCCAGGCAATCTAAGAGATCATTGACAGCATTTTATAGCAAGAAACTGAAGCAAATTGCTTTTTTTATCCCCTAATTTTGGCCTGACATTTCATGAATAATAGGAGACAACTTAAAGAGGCCCTGTAGTGACACATAGTAGAATGCAGATAATTATTCAGGATAGCCACTTTTACAGTAATTTTCCTGGTTTCATCATCAATGACTCTTCCTATATATCTAGCTGTATAATGGTGTGAAACCCCGCCCCCTCCCAGTGATCTTTAGGTTTAGCCTGGATGAGGTTAATCCCCACCCCCCCCCCCCCCCCAGCATACAGGGAGACCAGACATATTTTCTACTGGCTTTAGAACTCTCAGTAAATAAACATTCCGCAGAGATTACCTTACAGGACTAAAGATGTCACCACCAGTGATACATTTCAGTATGTAAATCAGGGAGAAGAAAGATTTTACAATGGGAAAACACTGACTGAATAATCTATAAATATAAGCAATTTTATTTAGGTTATACTACAGGTCCTATTTAAGCCTCCATTTTTAGATAACCAAAATAAACTTTCCTCCCAGTAATAGTTAGATACAGAGTGTACAAAATGGTCAGGTCATGCAGTGCCTTATCCAGCCAGTATATGTAGTGATCCCTGTACAGACACACACTGGGCTCTCATATTAGTAGCTAGTGTTACCCATAGCCTAGGAGAGGAGGCGGAGCAGCAGCAAGGGGATACTACAGAAACTGGCTATAAGAACCACATATGGACTCCTGAGGCAAGGTGGTGGTTTTGCTCCTCCCTGCTTGGTGATTGGCTTGGTTGTTAAGGGGAGGAGTAGACCGGGGCTCAGGAGAGTTGACGGCCAGGTTCTAGACGCCCGCCTAGGTTGCCTGAGGGATGATCTAAGTCTGAACACAGATTGCTAATATTCAAATAGGATCAACAGGAAAATGAAGAGAGCTGGCCGTACGGACTCATTGTTCCCTCATCCAATCATAGAAAGTGACTATAAATTTAATATCCGCATGAAGGTGGCCATACATGATCCAATTTTATGGTAATTCGTTAAAAACGATCGGCTGTCCCAAAAAATGTTACTTCTTTTTCATTCGAGCAAAAAATCCGATCAGATTTCCTGTTTTTTCGATTGGGAATGGTAGAATTTTCTGATCAATGTTTATGAAAATTGAATGGTGTACGGTAGATTGTCAGTTTATTAATGTACAGACCCAAGCAATTTTTCCAGAGTTTTTCATAATTGGGAAATAATTGAACACGTGTGTGATGTACTGGTCAGATTATTTCAATGGTACAATCAATCAGAAAAATTGATTGTAATTGTTGAATTGAAAAGAAATGGAAAACAATTGTATCGTGTGTGGCCACTTTGAGACGTAAGATAACAATCCACAACAGAGATAAGAAAATACATTTTTCGAGTAAGCTAATAAAGGAAGATTATCTAGCTCAGGCATGGGCAAACTTGGCCCTCCAGCTGTTATGGAACTACATGTCCCATAATTAATTAGCCTTTATGAACCATGACTGTGGCTGTCAGACTCCTGCAATGCATTGTGGGACTTGTAGTTCCTCAACAGCTGGAGAGCCAAGTTTGCCCATGCCTGATCTAGAACCATGACTGTCCCACAACAAACTGCAATTATCTGCGACGTGCTGTGTAAATTGTACAATTCCGGCTACATATAATCGTCGTCACAACGAGATACGTGAGATCAGTTGCCAAAGAACAGGAGCTATTTGTAATTATAACATTTTTTTTTTCTCCTTTTGCCCCTCTTTAGAGTTGTTATAAGTTCAGACTGGTTCCCTTTAAACAGCTGCTCATTTTCCTAGTTCTCTCTCCAGCCAGGAGTTCAACAAAACAATACCGAAACAGCTGCTTGTGAAGGACTTGGGAAAGACAGATCTTGAAATACATTGCCATTCGAAAAACGTTCTATTTAAATTTAATGCCACTCCATATAATTACAAAAAATATCACTCCCTCCACTCCTCCCCCCACACTGACAATGAACCGCCCCATTTCTTCTTGCAGTGCCTTATGAGAAGGGGCGTGGCCAAGAGAGCCATGTTCCCTCCCCTTCTGAACAGCTATTGTAGCTCCTACAGGAGGAGGATTGACCAGGACCTTCTGGTGGGACAGCCTGGCAGTGCCCATGTGACCGTAAAGAACCGAACTTGTTCCCTGTCAGCAGGTATAGCCCCTGTACTGTGTGGGGGATAGGGTGGAGGCTTGTGCTTTTTTTATATGGATCAGCCACTTAGGCTTCAAGTACCATAGTATTATCTTTAAAAAGAACCTACAGTATTTATGATTCTTGGAGGGGGGAGGTGGTGAAAACAGCTTTTGAATGTCAGTTTAAAACCTGCTCTATGACTCAAGAGGTCTATAATAGCAGAAATGCCTTTTTCAGCAACATCCCAAGGCCTATTATAAGCAAGGGAAAAATGGGAATTGAAAGAGGAATTGCAATAACTGATATAACAGTGGGATACTTTCACTTGGACGCAGATACAGCAGAATAAAAGCTGTCCTCATCTGAAATACAGTTTTTGAGAACTGAACCCATTCATATTTTCTTTTCTAAAGCAACCTCTAAAAAATGGAATTATTATTATTACCGGTAGTTATTTTGTTTGTCTGCTTTTGTTTTCTTTGCAGTATTAATACTGTTTGTTTGTTTTTGTGTTTTTGAGGCATTGCAAATAACAGAACACCTGCAGTTTTACGCTACGTTGTAAACCGAGGAACAAACATTGTAAGCCTTAGTTTTGTTATAGCACCTAGTGGCAATCTGCATCAGGTTTTAAAATCCCCCCCCACCCCCTTTTTTTTCTGCTGGTGAAAAAAAATCGCCTCTCTCCCTGGCGGTGGCGGCGTGACCCTTAGGGCTTTCCCTGACAGGCCAGTTTGGCGCACCTACGTGCAGTACCTCCTCAACGGGAATATATCACGGTTGCTTTATTTGGCGTTTTTTATTTTAAGCCAGATTTCTTGATATCATTTCCTGCTCACAAGGATTCATTATAAAAATAGAATATGCAACAAAAAAAAAAGCAGCAAATTGTGCGCTGTCAGTTGAGGGGTGTAGCGGGAGCGCGTACATTAAACTCATTAATCTGAAAATGCCCCGTGGAGCGTACTTTGCTGCCTTGTGCGAGCTACTCGATTTTCAGTGAAGAGACTGAAGTATGTATTCATTTTTTTATTTTATTTTTTATTATTTTTATTCTTTTTTTTTTTTTAAGCAAATTATTATTTCTTTGTTTTTGTATTTCTGTGTTGTGTTTTTTTCGTATTATCATTCAGGCAGTATTTTTGTTTATATTCAAAAAAGAAAAAAAGGTATACTAGGGTTTTTGAATCATCTCTTGATCCTCCATTTAATGTTGTTCTGTTTTATTTATTTTATTTTTTTCTTTTGCAGTATGTGCTGGGAAAAAAAAAACAAGACACGTCATTTTACTGTACATAATACAGGCCTAACATCCGTCACACAAGGACAATAATTACAGGCCTGTTGTCTTTTACAGGTTGCAGTTATTTCTGAATAATAATAATAAAAAAAAAAAACTTCAGATGTTTTCTCTCCGTAAACAGTAATTGTTTATAGAACAGTGATATGTGGTCTGTAATGGTTATATTTTGTGCAAATAATCAGGCCCAAGCCGAACTTGGCCTTTGTTTCTCCTCCTCTTACATTTTGTACTCTCAGGCTTTGACATGGGCCTAGTTATGTTATACAAGGACCCTTTTGCCTTACTACCCCTTGAAAGCCAACATCGTAACGCCATTGAAATCACACGCATTAGCTCAGGTCTTTCAGCCAGGGGGAAAACCGCCTTGGTCGGGCGGTGTTTCCGCCTCTGCCAAACAGATGTCAACCACGTTCTAATTTTTCTCTCAAAATGGCCGCCCTCACGTCAAGCCTCACTCAGCCCATTTCTTTTCTAGCCCACGATATCGACCTCGAGGTCCGTCATGTGTTCATTCAGAAAAATCGTTCAGAGACTCCATGAGACCCGGTTAAATATTGTAAGCATTTGAAGACAGTGTTCTTGTTGCCTTGACATCCGTGAAAAAAAAAAAAAAAATGACCCCATCCCCTTTCGGAAAAAAGAGAGAAAAAAATTGTAAATATTTTACACTTTTTTTGTAGAAAGTTTTTTTGTTAAACAAAAATAGCTTTTTTGTATTATTTTAATTTAGGATGGGTATCCTTTTTAAAAAAGCAAATGTTGTCATTTAGAGATAATTTATGAACTAATTAGACTCTTGTTAGCGCCTTGGAATTGTAATTAGCGCTCCCTTTCCTGGGGGTACTTTTTTTTGCTTCTTTGTGGAAAGATGAATTAAAAGTTTTTTAAAAAGCACACGTGTGGACTCTTATTACATGGGGAAAATATTAGGGGCTGGCTCAGATGCACTGTTGCCAGGCAGTGGAGGTTGTCCGGCTAGCTGGGGAAAGTATAGGCGGATGGAGGTCGCTGTGATACTGCACTGCTCAAGCAGTTCAGCAGCTTGTAAGTGAATGGCAACCATCCACAAGATTCCGCCTGAGCCGGTTTTAAATTGTGCGGCTGATCACTTCCCGACAAATGCCAATTCCATTGGCCAGCGCTCTTGGTCGAGCAAATTGCAACTTCAAGAAGAAGAAATTTGGTGGCATTTTCTACAGAAATAGGAGTGACCAGTGCTCCCAAGCAGTGTACTGTTGCCATGCTTACCCAAAAATTAAGACTGACCTCCCTGGTAATTTTTTTTAAATTCATAGGGCCTGATTTCCAAAGCGGTGCTAACTGTTAGCATTTGTAGTTGGATGTGGGTGTCAAAAACACCCTCTAGTGAAAATATACAGGAGACAAAAGTGGGAGCCCAATGGTGTAGTATGTCAAAAACAATGGAACGTAATAAAAGTAAGACACTACTCACAAAGGTGGGTTGCAGGGGGGCAACCGACCACAGGAAGCAGGTGGAGACAACAAACCCGACTCCACTCGGGGTGGTCCCTAGGGACCTGGATGCGGTCGCTCTCCTTGGTAAAAGAAAGGGGACAGATATCTGCCGTGGTCAAAGCCACGTGTGGTCTGTACCCACCCCTCAGACGGGTGAGGTAAGGGGGTATGATTGCACAATAAGGGTATAAGAGGCGCCCTGGTGTAATAAAAGCATCTAAAAGCAGTTTAAAAACAGAAAATAAATTTGAGGTAAATGACAGATTCAGGCTCCCTTTGCTGAATCTGTCATTTAGTTTGGCACTGTTATTGGCCTGAGGAGGCGGGCTCTGACCCACGAAACGCGTTGCCTGTGCTACTAATAAAAACCTTTGTGCAAAGATTTTTCCGTCACTGAGGTAAGCTACCTCAAATTTATTTTCTGTTTTTAAACTGCTTTTAGATGCTTTTATTACACCAGGGCGCCTCTTATACTCTTATTGTGCTAACTGTTAGCACGCTAGTGAAAAGGCCATTATCACGCCTCAACTGAATTTAGGTGTGATAAAATAAACTCGCGTGCAAAGTTTTGCACATAAACTTTTACGCGCATAAATTTTACACGTGCAACGCCATTAAACCCTATGCGACGTTTTGCGCGCACCGGACCTTGTGCGCGCAAAACTTTTCATGCGAGCTTCCCTCAAAGCGGTGCTAACCTACTTAGTACAATGCTTATCACTCCCAAAAGTCTTTAGGTGTGCTAACTAGGTTAGCCCTGCTTTGTGAATCAAGCCCATAGACTGCAATATAAAAAAGAATGTAATATTATTAAGTAATAGGAACTCGAGGGATATGGAAGCTGCCTTATTTATTTCCTTTTTTTTTTTTTTTCATTTAAAGGGACACTTAAGTCAAACAAAAAAAATGAGTTTTACTCACCTAGGGCTTCCAATAGCCCCCTGCAGCTGTCCGGTGCCCTCGCCGTCTCCCTCCGATCCTCCTGGCCCCACCGGCAGCCACTTCCTGTTTCGGTGACAGGAGCTGACAGGCTGGGGACGCGAGTGATTCTGCGCGTTCCCAGACACATTAGCACCCTCTATGCTGCTATATGGTATATGATATATGCTATAGCAGCATAGATGGCGCTATTGTGGCCAGGAACGCGAAGAATCACTCACGTCCCCAGCCTGTCAGCTCCTGTCACCGAAACAGGAAGTGGCTGCCAGTGGGGCCAGGAGGATCGGAGGGAGACGGCGAGGGCACCGGACAGCTGCAGGGGGCTATTGGAAGCCCTAGGTGAGTAAAACTCATTTTTTTTTTAACTTAAGTGTCCCTTTAAGGACAACCAGGTGACATGTGACATGAGATAGACATGTATGTACAGTGCCAAGCACACAAATAACTAGCCTGTTTTCCTTTTTTCTTTCTCTGCTTGAAAGAGTTAAACATCAGGGGCTTGATTCACAAAGCGGTGCTAACTGTTAGCACACCTGTGAAAACCCCCTTAGCACGTCTAAACGAGCTTTTTGCGCGTAAAACTTTATGCACTGCACAGAGTGCAGGGCACTCTGCGCGAAGTGCCCATTGAAGCCTATGGGACTTAGCGCGCGCATAGGACTTGATTGAGAAATCTGGTGCTAAGCTACTTAGCACCCTGGTTAGCACGTCTAAAGACTTTAGACGTGCTAAGTAGGTTAGCACCGCTTTGTGAATCAAGCCCCAGGTATGCAAGTGACAGTTTCTGTCCGGGTCGGACTGGGTCAGACTATACTATAGCAAAACCCTCACTGATAAGTAATTACAGCCATAAAACACTTTCCTGTCAGTAAATGGCTTCGTGGAGCAGGAAAGAGATAAAAAAGGTCAATAATTCATAGACAATGAAACAGTAAAAACTAGATTAGATTTAAATAAAATAAAACTATGGGACATCTAAAAAAACAACTCATTTTTAGGAAGGAGGACTGATACATACAGTATTTTTTTTCTCATCAGTTTATTTTCACCTCGGATGTCCTTTAAACAATACCAGTTGCCTGGCAGCCATGCTGATCCTCTGCCTCTAATACTTTTAGCCATAGCCCCTGAACAAGCATACAGCAGATCAGGTGCTCTGACTCAGACACTACTTATGCCAGAAGATCAGCAGGGCTGCCCGGCAACTGGTATTGTTTACAAGGTAATAAATCTATCAGCCTTCACATCCCTCTCTCACATCGGGTTCCCCACTATTATGAAAAATTGGAATATGTAAAATACATAAATATAAAATGTACATTTCACCCTAAGTACAACGCACTATAAATTATTTTTTGTTGTTGCTGTCACTTACAGTAGGTATTCAGATCTGACAGATTTTGGACTAGTTCATCTCACACTCCAGAGTCTCTTTAAAAGGAATCCAAAGTAAGGGCTGCTGGTGCACACCTAGAGCGCTTCTGAGTGCTTTGAAAAGCACTAGTTCTTTGAAAAGTGCTTAGCTAATCTATTTGTATGGGATGGATCACACCTGAGCGATGTCATTTTCCTTGCAAGTGCGGGTCCTGCAGCATCTCTGCACTTTTCTGAGTATAGGAAAGTGAAAAAAAAAAGTTTTTTTCTAAAGCTGTACACTTCCAGTTCTACTGTACAAAAAAAAAATTGCTACACCAAAACGCTCCAAAACTACCTAGATAATCACTAGGCACATGCCTAGAATCGCTTCTAGAAAAATCACTTCTAAAAACGCTGAGCGTTTGCGATTACGCTAGAGCTTTTAGGTGTGCAAAGGCCCTCAGAGGTATACGGAGGCTGCCATGTTTATTTCCTTTTAAATAATACCAGTTGTCTGGCTATCCTGCTTTAAAAGGAAATACAGGTGAAACTAGAAAAAATAGAATATCGTGCAAATGTCCATTTTTTTCAGTAATACAACTTAAAAGGTGAAACTAATATATGAAATAGGAACCCTTTGCAGGTGTTTGGGATGAATTAGCTGATTAGAGTGACACGTTGAGCCGCGAATATTAAACATTTTCACAATATTCTAATGGTCTGAGATTTTGACTTTGGGGTTCTCATAAGCTGTAAGCCCTAATCATCACAATTATAACAAATAAAGGCCTGAAATACCTCACTTTACATGTAATGAGTCTATTCCATATATTAGTTTCACCTTTTAAGTTGAATTACTGAAATAAATGGACTTTGCACGATAGTCTAATTTTTTGAGCATCACTTGTAAATATGGCAGCCTCCATATGTCCCTTTAAAGAGAACCTGAGGTGAGAATGATACGGAGGCTGCCATATTTACTTCCTTTTAAACAATACTAGTTGCCTTGCAGCCCTGCTGACCCTGTGTCCCTAATACTTCAAGCCATAGCCCCTGAACAAGCATGCAGCAGATCAGGTACTCTGACTCAGCTGACTCAGGTTTTTCTGGATTAGCCATATGCTTGTTCCAGGGTTTTGACTCAACAACAACAACAAATAACATTTGTAGAGCGCTTTTCTCCCATAGGACTCAAAGCGCATAAGCATGGCTCCGACCATCGTGGTACAGAGGAAGAATTTTATAAATCTGGAAATGCCAGGCTAAACAGGTGGCTTTTCAGTCTGGATTTGAATAGCTCCAGGGATGGTGCTGTCTTTACTGGGTGTGGCAGGGAGTTCCAAAGAGTAGGGGCAGCATGACAGAAGGCTCTATCTCCAGATTTTTTGAGGTGCACTCTGGGAGTGACCAAGTTTATAGAACTTGCTGATCTGAGGTTGTGAGAGGTGTGGTGCAGCTTCAGTAAGTCCTTCATGTATCCAGGGCCCAGATTGTGCAGGGATTTGAATGTCAGCAGACCAATCTTGAAGAGTATTCTCCATTCTACTGGTAGCCAGTGCAGTGAGCGAAGGATCGGTGTAATGTGACAGTGGCGAGGCTGGTTTGTTAGCAATCTGGCAGCAGCATTCTGCACTAATTGCAGGCAACGCAGGTCCTTTTTGGGGAGGCCAGCATAAAGGGCATTGCAGTAGTCCAGCCGTGATGTGATGAAGGCGTGGACTGGGGTTGGAAGATCCTCTGGGGGAATCAGATGTTTAATCTTTGCAATGTTCTTCAGATGAAAATAGGAAGATTTAACTACAGATTAAATTTGGTTTCTGAAACTTAAATCCCCATCGATTAGTACGCCAAGGCTGCGCACAAGGTTGGAGCTGTTTATGTCTGAATTCCCAATCCTGATTGGTGTTGCTTTAGGATAGAGCTGTTTTGATGGCGAGCACTGGCTTTGGACAAAGAGGACCTCAGTTTTGTCAGCATTCAGTTTCAACCAGTTATCATTCATCCATGCCTGTAGCTCAGCTAAGCAAGAGTTTATTTTTGGGGTAGGGTCTGTTCCACCAGGTTTGAAGGACAGGTATAGCTGTGTGTCATCGGCGTAGCAGTGGTACGTCAGGCCATGTTGTTGGATAAGTGTATCGAGTGGCAACATGTAGATTGCAAACAGCAGAGGGGATAGGATTGATCCTTGTGGCACTCCGAATTGTAGAGGTGCAGGTTTGGACATTATAGGATCTAGGGATACTCTCTGTGTTCTGTCAGTCAGGAATGATCTGAACCACTGGAGGACTGATCCACTGATGCCACAGTACTCCTGCAGTCTGTTAAGCAGCATTTCATGGTCAACTGTATCAAAAGCCGCTGAGAGATCCAGCAGGATTAGGATGGAGCATTCCCCTCTGCCCCTTGCCATGAGCAGATCGGTGCAGACTTGGATGAGGGCTGTTTCACAGCTGTGGTGGACTCAAACACTGCTTATGCCAGAGGATAAACAGGGTTGCCAGGCAACTGGCATTGTTTACAAGGAAATAAATATGGCAGCCTCCATATCCCTCACACCCCCTTTAAGATACAAACATGCACCACTATGGCAGGTACACACAAGGGGATCTGATATTCTGCAGTCAATCTTTCGAGTAATTACTCATTGCAATCGATTTCCTGATCAGTGATCAATCAGAGGTGCAGAAACCCCATGGACACGTGTATTATGATGGTCTTTCCAATCGATCCTTTTTTCCCACAGGCGCATTGATTGGTTGGTAATACATCTGCATCATGTAAGGAACAGATCCATATTTACCAACAAGCAATTGTTTATTGGTGATTTCTGATCAGTCAGAAAGCGAAGTTACTTCAAATCTCTAGAAAATCTGATCATTTTGATGGTGCGAGACAACCCTTGTGTTCCAGCGACTACTTTCCTGGTTTCAGCATCAACACTTCCTATTTCTATATATTGTTGTATATTGGTAAGTAGCTCCGCCCTCCCAGTGATGCTTAGGGCCCTTTTACACTTAATCTGTTGGTACACGTTAGTGCGCATTTTTTCCATAGCAGTGCATTGTGAAAAAGATTTCAGTTAAAGGCGTTAAGTGGGAACTGTGCCATAGGAAAACATGGGCATTACTTTGAAAAACAGTTTTCTGGGCTGGTGCACACCAAAACCCGCTAGCAGATCCGCAAAATGCTAGCAGATTTTAAAAACGCTTTTTCTTATTTTTCTGTAGCGTTTCAGCTAGCGTTTTGCGTTTTTGTGTAGCGGTTTTGGTGTAGTAGATTTTATATATTGTTACAGTAAAGCTGTTACTGAACAGCTTCTGTAACAAAAACGCTGGCAAAACCGCTCTGAACAGGCGTTTTTCAGAGCGGTTTGCGTTTTTCCTATACTTAACATTGAGGCAGAAACGCATCCGCAATCCAAAAAATGCCTCACCCCGGGAGTATGCGTTTCTGCAAAACGCCTCCCGCTCTGGTGTGCACCACTCCATTGAGATACATTGACCAAGCGTATCCGCAGCCGCAAGCGGCTGCAGAAACGCTGAAAAAGCCGCTCGGTGTGCACCAGCCCTGTTTCAGTTATATCAGAGCAACTGATTATAGAGAAACTCCGACCAAGAATTGAACTTTATCCCAATCAGTAGCTGATACCCCCTTTTACATGAGAAATCTATTCCTTTTCACAAACAGACCATTAGGGTGCGCTGTATGACTGATATTGTGGTGAAACCCCTCCCACAAGAAGCTCTGAGGACCGTGGTACTCCTGGCAGTTTCCTGTCTGTGAACCTTGTTGCATTGTGGGAAATAGGGGTTTACTACTGTTAACAACTTAAAACTGTTTCCAACTGCTAAGAAAGCAAGCAGCAGCTACATCACCTGCCAGCAGTAAAGATGTCACCATGTGATAAACGTCAGAATGTAAATCAGGCAGAGGAAAGATTTTACAATGAGCAAACACTGACTAAATCATTTATACATAATTACTGTAAAAATGAAGCAAATTTTTTATTACATTATTTTCACTGGAGTTCCTCTTTAAGTGTAAACGGGGCCTTACAGCATAGGCTGTTTAACTCGAACCAGGTGCCCCCATAGCGTAAGGGTAATATGGGGCTTTTTTTTTTTTTTTCCTGGTTCTCATTATATTGTCTTTTGTTGACTTGGTGCATGTGGAGCAATTCTTATATGATAATTTTGGTATAATTAATTAAATCAATATAGTCCGTCAGGGCATCAGTCCGTCTTTTAGGACATTACAATGGTAATATGGGGCTGCGGCGGTTGCTGGACACCGAACTACATCAACTACATGTAGTGACCACTCGGAGATGTAATAGTAGTTAACGTTACCAGGGAATTTTGTGGCAGCCGGAAGACCTGTCATTCAGCTTGCCCTGCACTTAACTCACCAGCGCCGCGTACGTACGTGTTTAACTATGCGTAATTCTCCCGCTCCCCAGGGCATTCTGGGAGACCAGGTGCATTTTGTAATGGTTTCGGAGAGCACAGTAAACAAACATTCTGCGCAGATCACCTGACAGCGAACCAGCTGATTTCGGCACAGCGCTGCGTGGCTGATTTCAGGTGCCCGAGTTTCAGCCGGGTGCCGCACAAATTAGTAAAAGAAGAAAACGAGTAATTCGGCCACAGACAATAGCTGGTGTTTGAATTACGTGTGAACCCCCCCTCCCCCCCCCCCCCTGAGCTGCAAAAACTCGGAAGGGGAATAGTAATCAGCGCAGGCGTTTGTGTTTTTCGTTCCTCACATGCGTGTTTTTTGCGTGCGTTTGTGGTTCCCATATATAAATCGCATATGCGTTTTGTATTTGTTTTTGATATGCGTTTTACGCTAATCACTAGGAAGTCAACAGGAAGTAGAAATACAGCATTAAACTTGCATTATGTACGTTTTCCGCAGCGCCAGCATTTCTGACTATTGTGTTCTTAATCTTAAGATATCGCCACCAGTGATACATTTCAGAATGTAAATCAGGGAGAGGAACGATTTTACAACGGTCAATCGCTGACTAGAATATCTATAAATGAATATTGTAAAAAATAACTAAGCAATTTTATTTAATACATTATTTTCGCTACAGTTTCTCTTCCAAATCGATGTTGAATTAAATACACTTTTAGCTGGTCGATCAATGAAAAATAATTGAAATCAAGCTAAACATCTGAATTCTTTCGATTGGGCAGGTTGGCAAATTTTTGCTGATTGCACTGGAATTGGCTGTCATTTCATCCGCTTTCAATTGAGGCGGTTTTACACAATTTTTTTTGCATTGCGATGTGATGCTCCTGCTGCTTACATATGACCCAGCGTCAGAGTGCAGCGACGGCGTCATATGCATAGCCCCGCCCCTGCTCAGTGACGTGCTCCCTGCTGGGCAGGGTCATATGCATAGCCCCGCCCCTGCTCAGTAACGTGCTCACTGCTGGGCAGGGTCATGTGCATAGCACCGCCACCGCTCAGTGACGTACTCACTGCTGGGCAGGGTCATGTGCATAGCACCGCACTGCTCAGTGACATGCTCCCTGCTAGGCAGGGTCATGTGCATAGCACCGCCCCCGCTCAGTGACGTACTCGCTGCTGGGCAGGGTCATGTGCATAACACCGCCCCCGCTCAGTGACGTTCTCACTGCTGGGCAGGAAGTACGTCACTGGGAGGTGGGTGGAGCACAAGTTGTAAGTAGTAAGGGAGGTGGGTAGGGCAAAGCAATGCATACAATGGGGGCAGGTGGGTGGGGCACAGCTATAATTAGTGGGGCAAGTAGGTGGGGAACAGCTGTAAGTAGTGGGTGGAGCACAAGCTGTAAGTAGTATGGAAAGTAAGCAGGGCACAGCTGTAAGTAGTAAGGGAGATGGGCGGGGCACAAGTTGTAAGTAGTAAGGGAGATGGGCGGGGCACAGCTGTATGTAGAGAGGGAGGTGGGCGGGGCACGAGCTGTAAGTAGCTACTACTGGTTGAGGAAGGAGGACTTGTTGTCAGTGCTCGTTAAGGGGAGCCAGACATTACTAGTTACGGTGGACCTGGCAATACTTATTAGGGAAAGACCAGGCATTATCTTAAATCGGGGCACATGGCAATACTTGGTAGGTTGGAAATGAGGTTTTTTTTAAAGTCACAGTAGCACTTTTCTATAATGGGATGCAGGAATTCATCCAGTCCAGTCTTACCCCGGTCCGCGGCTCTTCCAGCCCATGAGCTAATATTTTAGGGGCAATTGTTAGATATCACTTCAGAACTAATAACATGATCACATCTATAAAAATCAAAGCTGAGTGATTAAATAATTGTGACCACTGTAGACCAAACTCGATCATTTTATCATCAGGGAAAAGACATAAAATCTTGATTAGGTTAAAAAGATTGCTTTGAAACCTATACCTATGTGGCTGAAAAGTGTACTGGTTAAGGGCACTGCCATTGACATGGGAGACCAGGGTTTGAATCCTGGCTAGGGTCAGTACCTATTCAGTAAGGAGTACAAAGCAAGACTCCCTAACACTGCAGGGTGGCCTCCTGAGCGCGTCCCAGTGGCTGCAGCTCTTGAGCGTTTTGAGTCCGACAGGAGAAAAGCGCTATACAAATGTTCGGATTATTATATGCGGGTTGAGAACATCCGGTTTTCCAAATTTTCTGATAAAAATGATAGCTTGTATAGAAAATTTTTTTTTTCTTTGCTCTTTCAAGAAATTTTATCAAATTTCCCCATTTGTTATTTTCTTTTTGCTTTTGCAGATCGATATTTCTCGATTAGCCATGGTTGAAAATGTTGATTAATTTTTCTGAAAACTGAATAGTCTGTGATAGGTCGATATGATCTATGCATTGAATTTTCTCCGATTTTTCAACCATTATTTTCACAATTGTGGGGAAATTGACCGGATCTCGCAAACGTTTCAATCAACCATTAAAAAAAAGGAAAAGAAAAATGGTGCCCACCTTAGGTAGCCATACATGATCCAATGTTTTAGGTCACATTCATAGTGGGACATAATGGTCGCGTGTTATAAAGTCTTATAACGCAGCTTACCGCACTGTAATGCTAATCCTATCTGCCGTTCACAGTTCAACGTTAAAGTCGCGTTAACCCACTGAAAGCAGCAAACGCGAAACGCAACCGCTAGCGTTTTGTCTGAGCGGTTTGCAAGCGGATTCATGCGCGTTTTCGGTCGCGTTTTGCAACATTGTATTTTTTTGCATAGCGTTTTGCGTTTCGCGTTTTTATCCTGATTGGTCCTGTGAATTACTTTTCATTTTGTTACAGTGTGCTGAACCGCATAACGCTAGCAAAACCACTCAGTTTAGGTTTTGCTGAGCGTTTCCGCTAGCGTTTCAATACTTTACATTGAAGCGCTAACGCTCCCAAAATGCTGAACGTCCTGTGGAAGTTGCCCCATCCATTAACATTAGCCCAGCGTTTTGGCAAACTGCTAGCGTATCGCAGCGCTGCCAAAACGCTGCCAAAAGCGCTCCTGTGGGTTCCAGCCCTAATGTCACGTTAAAACGCAACGTCCCACTGTGAATGCGACCCAAGTCTTTTTTACAACCAGAGAAATGATCGATTTTCAGCTTGATCGAATAATCAGAAAAATCAAGCCAATATACAATACACTTATGATCATTTTTTTTTTAAATAAATAAATACAAATTCGAATCAACTTTTATATTTTTCTACATGTCTGATCAAATTTTTATTGAAAGAAAAATGGAAAAAAAAAATTCTCGATTGAAAAAAGCTTCCTTTCTATTTCTTAAAGAGGAACTCCAGGGAAAATAATGTAATAAAAAAGTGCTTTATTTTTACAATAATTATGTATAAATGATTTAGTCAGTATTTGCCCATTGTAATATCTTTTAATTCCTTGATTTACATTCTGACATTTATTACATGGTGACATTTTTACTGCAGGCAGGTGATGTAGCTGCTGCATGCTGTTTTGGCAGTTGGAAACAGCTGTAAACGGCTATTTCCCACAATGCAGCAAGGTTCACAGACAGGAAACTGCCAGGAGTACGTACTCAGAGTTTCCTGTGGGAGGGGTTTCACCACAATATCAGCCATACAGCGCCCCCTGATGGTCTGTTTGTGAAAAGGAATAGATTTCTCATGTAAAAGGGGGTATCAGCTACTAATTGGGATAAAGTTCAATTCTTGGTCGGAGTTTCTGTTTAAATAATTGATTGTTTTTATTAAAAAAAAAAAATCTATCAATTCGATTGTAATGTGTACAGCATTTTTAAAGTGCCCAATAATGATCCAGTTTTATCTTCCAATCGACCTTCTGTTCGATTAAACTGGAACAGATTGCATGCTGCTGTTGATGGTACCAATCAACAACAAACGATCGGATCAATTCTATCTGAAATGATTGCATTGGTTATAATTTTTATTTCATTTATGCACCCGATCAGTGATTTCCCATTTGCAATTACCAATTCGGAGGATCGTTCAGTAAAATTGGATCGTTAGTGGGCACCTTTAGACAGACAGATATCGAATAGATGTTCCTGAAGTGTAGTATCTGGAATAGAAAACCAAAGCTACAAAAATGACTTTCACTAAGGTAAATGCGGACTTCAAACACCACCCTATGGCGGTTCTGCTGTAAAGAGGACCTGTAGTAAAAATATCATAATGAATAAAATTGTTTATTTTATACAATATTCATGTATAGATTATGTCGTCCGTGTTTGCCCATTGTAAGATCTTTCCTCTCCCTGATGTACATTCTGACATGTATCACTGGTGGTGACATCTTTAGTTCTGCCAGGTGATCTGTGCAGAATGTTCGTTACTAAGAGCTCAATGCACAGAGGGAGATTCTGCTTGCTTGTCATTTGGAAACAGACGTTATTTCCCACAATGCAACAAGGTTCACAGACAGCAAACTGTCAGGACCTTGGTCATGATATCACACTGTGGGAGGGGTTTCACCACAATATCAGCCATGCAGACCCCACTGATGATCTATTTGAGAAAAGATAAAGCTTTCTCGGGGGAAAGGGGGTATCAGCTACTGATTGGAATTAAGTTTAATCCTGGGGTAAAGTTCCTCTTTAAGTGGAGCTATGGACTGACAGAGCCAGTTGCTCACCTGTTGCTGCCACGAGTGGATATTCTTTCACGTTGTGCGGTCAGATGTGTGTGAATCTGGCTTCGGGCAGAGCGGTCCTTTTCACGACTATTAATAGAAAACTGGAGAAAAAAAACACATTGAAAACTATAAATAAACTCGCTTTTACAGCAAAAAGAAAAAATATGAAGCAGTGAAATGCGCAGCGAAAGAAAAAAAAAACCGCTTTCAGGCAGTCCTGACAAAAATACGCTTTATTTTTTCTGTTTTTCCAGAACTGGCTCAGCGCAGCGCGATTTAGTGTGTTTATGCCAGAATTATGCACCTGTGTGACTCACGCCAACCTCTCCACCTGTGGATCCATTGTGTACCCCTCGCTTTGCCTCCGCCGCGTGAGGAGAGGCATGGCAACGCTGCTTATTTCACTTCGCTGTGCTTTTTTTTGGACGTGACGGGATTATTTTTATTATTATTGTTTTTTATTTATTTTTATTGCGGCAATGATATTGCCTGTCCGACTCTCTGCCAAGAAGAGCGCGACACGATGTTGTGTGCGAACGAGTGTGTGTGTGAGAGAGTGTGTGCGCGCTAATAATACAATGCCACAGTGATTAATGGCTGCTGTGTTATCTGAGGGGTAACCATGGCAACCGGTTTCCATGGACACTCAACAATAGGCTGTGAGCAGCCACGTAGGCCCGAGCCCGCCGTGTGTGTCCCCGTGTTTGTGTAACTGTTATTTTCTGGAGGGTGGGGGACGCAGAAGGGTCAAGTGCAGCCACTAAACACACACGCTGGGGGCCCCTGAGCCGACCCCCGGCGCTGGGAATGAGAGACGGGGGGATAGATGGGGGTGGGGGGAGGCAGCGGGGAGACACTGCCGTGTATTGAAGGCTAAGCATGGAGTCAAGAGAGCAACTTGTAGGAAATAAGGAAGAGAAGAAAAGAGACAGAATGGAGGGAGACGATATCACAGGAACGCTAGCGTGAAAGGAATGAATGGACGGGCAAATATGGCCGCCGCGCCTCCTTCCTCCTCATAGGGCCATTTCCAGGTTGTACAGCTCAGTATCCTTGTAACACTGGCTAATACATATGTCCGATATGGCAAGCGATTGATCAGCCCCCGATCACATATCAATCAGGCTGTAGTAATCGATTCCACCACCGTGCCCACTTGTTCAGGATTACGGTGTTAGTACAAAGTATGATTTTCAAAAGAACTGATTTTTAGATCAGTTCATTCGAATTTTCCACCTTGCCTAATCAGGCATCTATCAGATTTTTTATTTTCCAAAATGTTGGGTTTTTTTGGTACAATTCGCTATCATATATATGGATTGTCATACATCTCTCGATTTGGCAGACAATCAACCACCCGATTCTTCAATAATTATTAATGAATTGAATGAAAAGCGACGCCAGCAAGAGAATGCCCAATTGACAATGCGACCAATTTTGTGCCGAAATTGGTTGCATGCGGACATGTTGCAAGATGTCGGGCCACGGCGGTAATGGGGACTGAGATCGGGACAAGCGAAACCCCCGGCGCTGTTCCCCCCTAGCGTATAATTGTACCACACACACACACCAGCGGCGTGTATACAGCTAATTGAGGAGCGGTACGCAATGGGCATGTAATGTATAAATGCACACACGGGGGGCACATTTATACAATAGCGGGGCAACGGCGGATGTGGCAGACGTTGCTGACTCGGCCGATTCACAAGAGATCTCATGCTGAAATTGATCGGAAATTGGCCTGCAGTGTATAAGCAGCTGACAGATCTCTCTCTAATCAGATTGTTTCATAGACAGATTGGGCTTGATTCACTAAGACAAATAGCCTTATCTGAGTTAACACGCCTTATCAGAGTAGCATAGCAAGCACTACGAACTTATGCCTGCTAAATGACGAGAGCTCCACTTGTCCTGCCCTGAGCCCCTGCGGGTTCGTAGCGATCGCTATGGAACTCTGATAAGGCGTGCTAACTCTGATAAGGTGTGTCAATTCAGATAAGGCGTGCTATTTGTCTTAGTGAATCAAGCATATTGTCTCTTGGTCTAATCTGCCCATCATCGCTAGATGTATGGCTTCCTCAAGTAAATTATTTGTAACATTGAATGGCAACCTGCCACATTTTAACCGCAACCGCAATGCATGCTCCATTTTTCCTGCATTAACGTTTAGGTGGCAGCCTAAATGAGCGCACAAAAATACAAATATCGCATTATGGTACTGAAACCTCGCCACTTACTTCCAGTAAATTGGATAACCACGGTCGCATAAAAAATGCACCGCACACGGAAAAATGCGTTTGTAAAACACATGCATATTACGACCAGAACCCTGCGTGTTTGCGGCTGTGATTTGTAGTGGAAAAGGAATCTGAAATGCTCAGTGCAGCCAGCTACCCCCCGTCCCCCCCAACCCCAGGACGCTCAATGTATACTTTCCAACATGCCAGATCAGTCTTTCGATTGATAACCTGCCCGAATTCATTAGAAAGTTGATCGATCAGGCATGTTGGGAGCAATAGATCACTGGCAGATTGTATCAATGTGGTGGAATGAGATGGAGGAATCAATCTGTGGACAGCCAGCCTTAGTTAAAGAGGCCCTGTAGTGACATTTAGTCGAATAATTCAGGATACCCACTTTTACGGTAATTGTCCTGGTTTCAGTATCAGAAACACTTCCTATATTATAGCAAAGTCCCTAGTAACCAGCGTACTTCACGGTTGGTTGAGCAACCGGGCAAGAAAGCACAACACTCCATCCCTCCCCCATGCAGGACTAAATAATCACAGAGCCTCCAGCAATGTCCTGTAGCTCCTAGCGACTCTCCGGTGTCCTCTGTGTACGTCTCCCACCATGTCACGTGACCTGTGTTGGGTCATGTGACAAGCCAAGAGTTGTGCACGGGCGCTGGAAAGCCACTGGGAGCTACAGGACGTCGCTGGAGGCTTGGAGAGTATTTTATAGCTGGCAACCCCCCTCCCCCCAAAAAACAGTTCCCATTATCCCCCTAAGGCAGTGATGGCTAACCTTGGCACTCCAGCTGTGGTGGAACTACAAGTCCCATGAGGCATTGCAACACTCTGACAGCTCTAAGCATAACTTGGGGAGGTAGAGGCATGATGGGATTTGTAGTTTTTTCACAGCTGGAGTGCCAAGGTTAGCCATCACTGCCCTAAGGCATGCTGGTTAGTTGAGATTTCCAGTTGCCTGACTCCCACATAACGGGGATGTTGCTGTATTGCTTTATATTAGTACATAACCCCACCATCCCAGTGATGCTTAGCCAAGGCCTACCATCAATCTCCCTTCCCCCAGCATTCCATGTATATTTTCTACTGGCTTCAAAACTCTCAGCAATCAAATATTCCGCAGAGATCACCTGACAGGATTAAAGATGTCACTACCTGTGATACATCTCAGAATGAAAATCGGGATGAGAATTTTTTTTTACAATGAGCAAAAACACTGACTAAATCTCACTAATATTATAAACTAGCTGGATGCCCGACATTGCCCGGGTATGTATTTGGCTGGTGTTGGCCCCTCCCCCTTTTCCTAACCCTAACGAACAATTACTTAATTACTTAACCACTTGCCGACCGCCCACAGCCCATGGGCGGCGGCAAAGTGGACGCCTAAAGGACCGCAATACGCCTTCAGGCGGCGCGTCCTTTAGGCATGCCGGGGGAGCGATCGCGTCATTGATGACGCGCGCTTCCCCCGGCAACTGGCTCCGCCCACCCGCCGTAACATCCCGCCGGCCATACGGAAGCGCCGGCGGGATGTTAACCCCGCGATCGCCGCTACAAAGTGTATAATACACTTTGTAATGTATACAAAGTGTATTATACAGGCTGCCTCCTGCCCTGGTGGTCCCAGTGTCCGAGGGACCACCAGGGCAGGCTGCAGCCACCCTAGTCTGCACCCAAACACACTGATCTGCCCCCCCCGCCCACTGATCGCCCACAGCACCCCTCAGACCCCCCCCTGCCCACCCCCCAGACCCCTGTTTGCACCCAATCACCCCCCTAATAACCCATCAATCACTCCCTGTCACTATCTGTCAACGCTATTTTTTTTTTATCCCCCCCCCCTGCCCCCTGCCCCCTGCCCCCTCCTGATCACCCCCCCACCCCTCAGATTCTCCCCAGACCCCCCCCCCAGACCCCCCCCCCCCCTGTGTACTGTATGCATCTATCTTCCCTGATAACCTGTCAATCACCTGTCAATCACCCATCAATCACCCATCAATCACCCATCAATCACCCCCTGTCACTGCCACCCAACAATCAGCCCCTAACCTGCCCCTTGCGGGCAATCTGATCACCCACCCACACCAATAGATCGCCCGCAGATCCGACATCAGATCACCTCCCAAATCCATTGTTTACATCTATTCTCTCCTCTAAACACCCACTAATTACCCATCAATCACCCATCAATCACCCCCTGTCACTTTTACCTATCAGATCAGACCCTAATCTGCCCCTTGCGGGCACCCAATCACCCGCCAACACGCTCAGATTGCCCTCTGACCCCCCCTTATCAATTCGCCAGTGCATTAATTACATCTGTTCTTCCCTGTAATAACCCACTGATCACCTGTCAATCACCTGCCAATCACCTATCACCCATCAATCACCCCCTGTCACTGCCACCCATCAATCAGCCCCTAACCTGCCCCTTGGGGGCAATCTGATCACCCACCCACACCATTAGATCGCCCGCAGATCCGACATCAGATCACCACCCAAGCGCAGTGTTTCCATCTATTCTCTCCTCTAAACACTCACTAATTACCCATCAATCACCCCCTATCACCACCTGTCACTGTTACCCATCAGATCAGACCCTAATCTGCCCCTTGCGGGCACCCAATCACCCGCCTACACGCTTAGATTGCCCTCAGACCCCCCCTTATCAATTCGCCAGGGCATTATTTACATCTGTCCTTCCCTGTAATAACCCACTGATCACCTGTCAATCACCTGTCAATCACCCATCAATCACCCCCTGTCACTGCCACCCATCAATCACCCCTGTCACTGCCACCCATCAATCAGCCCCTAACCTGCCCCTTGCGGGCAAACTGATCACCCACCCACACCAATAGATCGCCCGCAGATCCGACATCAGATCACCACCCAAGCGCAGTGTTTCCATCTATTCTCTCCTCTAAACACCCACTAATTACCCATCAATCACCCCCTATCACCACCTGTCACTGTTACCCATCAGATCAGACCCTAATCTGCCCCTTGCGGGCACCCAATCACCCGCCTACACGCTCAGATTGCCCTCAGACCCCCCCTTATCAATTCGCCAGGGCATTATTTACATCTGTCCTTCCCTGTAATAACCCACTGATCACCTGTCAATCACCTATCAATCACCCATCAATCACCCCCTGTCACTGCCACCCATCAATCACCCGCTGTCACTGCCACCCATCAATCAGCCCCTAACCTGCCCCTTGCGGGCAATCTGATCACCCACCCACACCAATAGATCGCCCGCAGATCCGACGTCCGATCACCTCCCAAGTGCAGTGTTCACATCTGTTCTCTACCCTAAACACCCACTAATTACCCATCAATCACCCCCTGTCACTGCTACCTATCAGATTAGACCCCTATCTGCCCCTAGGGCACTCAATCACCCGCCCACACCCTCAGAATGCCCTCAGACCCCAGCCTTGATCACCTCGCCAGTGCATTGCTTGCATCTATTCCCCCCTCTAATCACACCTTGAGACACCCATCAATCACCTCCTGTCACCCCCTAGCACACCTACCCATCAGATCAGGCCCTAATTTGCCCCGTGTGGGCTCCTGATCACTCGGCCAAACCCTCAGATCCCCCTCAGACCCCCTTCCGATCACCTCCCCAGTGCATTGATTGCATCTATTTTCCCCTCTAACCACCCCCTGAGACACCCATCAATCACCTCCTGTCACCCCCCTAGCACTCCTATCCATCAGATCAGGCCCAATACAACCTGTCATCTAAAAGGCCACCCTGCTTATGACCGGTTCCACAAAATTTGCCCCCTCATAGACCACCTGTCATCAAAATTTGCAGATGCTTATACCCCTGAACAGTCATTTTGAGACATTTGGTTTCCAGACTACTCACGGTTTTGGGCCCGTAAAATGCCAGGGCGGTATAGGAACCCCACAAGTGACCCCATTTTAGAAAAAAAGACACCCCAAGGTATTCTGTTAGGTGTATGACGAGTTCATAGAAGATTTTTTTTGTCAAAAGTTAGCGGAAATTGATTTTTATTGGGTTTTTTTCACAAAGTGTCATTTTTCACTAACTTGTGACAAAAAATAAAATCTTCTATGAACTCGTCATACACCTAACGGAATACCTTGGGGTGTCTTCTTTCTAAAATGGGGTCACTTGTGGGGTTCCTATACTGCCCTGGCATTTTAGGGGCCCTAAACCGCGAGGAGTAGTCTAGAAAACAAATGCCTCAAAATGACCCGTGAATAGGACGTTGGGCCCCTTAGCGCACCTAGGCTGCAAAAAAGTGTCACACATGTGGTACCGCCGTACTCAGGAAAAGTAGTATAATGTGTTTTGGGGTGTATTTTTACACATACCCATGCTGGGTGGGAGAAATTTCTATGTAAATGGTCAATTGTGTGTAAAACAAATCAAACAATTGTCATTTACAGAGATATTTCTCCCACTTAGCATAGGTATGTGTAAAAATACACCCCAAAACACATTATACTACTTCTCCTGAGTACGGCGGTACCACATGTGTGGCACTTTTTTACACCCTAAGTACGCTAAGGGGCCCAAAGTCCAATGAGTACCTTTAGGATTTCACAGGTCATTTTGCGACATTTGGTTTCAAGACTACTCCTCACGGTTTAGGGCCCCTAAAATGCCAGGGCAGTATAGTAACCTCACAAATGACCCCATTCTAGAAAGAAGACACCCAAAGGTATTCCGTTAGGAGTATGGTGAGTTCATAGAAGATTTTATTTTTTGTCAAAAGTTAGCGGAAAATTGATTTTTATTGTTTTTTTCACAAAGTGTCATTTTCCACTAACTTGTGACAAAAAATAAAATCTTCTATGAACTCACCATACTCCTAACGGAATACCTTGGGGTGTCTTCTTTCTAAAATGGGGTCATTTGTGGGGTTCCTATACTGAACTGGCATTTTAGGGGCCCTAAACCGTGAGGAGTAGTCTGGAAATCAAATTTCGCAAAATGACCTGTGAAATCCTAAAGGTACTCATTGGACTTTGGGCCCTTTAGCGCAGTTAGGGTGCAAAAAAGTGCCACACATGTGGTATTGCCATACTCGGGAGAAGTAGTACAATGTGTTTTGGGGTGTATTTTTACACATACCCATGCTGGGTGGGAGAAATACCTCTGTAAATGACAATCTTTTGATTTTTTTACACACAATTGTCCATTTACAGAGTTATTTCTCCCACCCAGCATGGGTATGTGTAAAAATACACCCCAAAACACATTGTACTACTTCTCCCGAGTACGGCGATACCACATGTGTGGCACTTTTTTGCACCCTAACTGCGCTAAAGGGCCCAAAGTCCAATGAGTACCTTTAGGATTTCACAGGTCATTTTGCGGAATTTGATTTCCAGACTACTCCTCACGGTTTAGGGCCCCTAAAATGCCAGGGCAGTATAGGAACCCCACAAATGACCCCATTTTAGAAAGAAGACACCTCAAGGTATTCCGTTAGGAGTATGGTGAGTTCATAGAAGATTTTATTTTTTGTCACAAGTTAGTGGAAAATGACACTTTGTGAAAAAAACAATAAAAATCAATTTTCCGCTAACTTTTGCACCCCCCAAAATGCGAGGACAGTAAACACACCCCACAAATGACCCCATTTTGGAAAGTAGACACTTCAAGGTATTCAGAGAGGGGCATGGTGAGTCCGTGGCAGATTTCATTTTTTTTTGTCGCAAGTTAGAAGAAATGGATTCTTTTTGTTTTTCTTTTTTTTTGTCACAAAGTGTCATTTTCCGCTTACTTGTGACAAAAAATAATATCTTCTATGAACTCACTATGCCTCTCAGTGAATACTTTGGGATGTCTTCTTTCCAAAATGGGGTCATTTGGGGGGTATTTATACTATCCTGGAATTCTAGCCCCTCATGAAACATGACAGGGGGTCAGAAAAGTCATAGATGCTCGAAAATGGCAAAATTCACTTTTTGCACCATAGTTTGTAAACGCTATAACTTTTACCCGAACCAATAAATATACACTGAATGTTTTTTTTTTTTTATCAAAAACATGTTTGTCCACATTTTTCGCGCTGCATGTATACAGAAATTTTACTTTATTTGAAAATTGTCAGCACAGAAAGTTAAAAAAATAATTTTTTTGCCAAAATTCATGTCTTTTTTGATGAATATAATAAAAAGTAAAAATCGCAGGAGCAATCAAATAGCACCAAAAGAAAGCTTTATTAGTGACAAGAAAAGGAGCCAAAATTCATTTAGGTGGTAGGTTGTATGAGCGAGCAATAAACCGTGAAAGCTGCAGTGGTCTGAATGGAAAAAAAGTGGCCGGTCCTTAAGGGGTAGAAAGACTGTGGTCCTCAAGTGGTTAATGACCAAGTTTGTGAGCTTTGCGGTCTTTGGCATCAATAATTTGCATTGAAATAAAAGAAATCTGATTGGCTGTAACTCCACCCCTTTTCTGAATTTGAACCCAAATCACCCAATGGCCAAGTGTACCAGGTACAGGTGATTAACATTTCAAAAACATTGCAAAAACATTGCAAAAATCAAGCACCTCATCCCCCCAGAAGATCTGCCAACCTTAGTCCATGCCTTCATCACATCCCGACTGGACTATTGTAATGGTCTCTACACCGGCCTTCCAAAAAAGGTCTTGTACCGCCTACAGCTGATACAGAATACTGCTGCCAGACTGCTAACCAACCAACCCCGTCACTGCCACATAACGCCAGTCCTGCACTCCCTTCACTGGCTACCTATAGAATGGAGGGTCCTATTCAAGATCGGCCTACTGACATTTAAATCCCTGAATAATCTAGGTCCTGAAGATATGAAAGATATGTTGCAGCTGCGTAGGAATTGCTGCATTCTCAGATCCACAGGTTCTAATAATCTAGTCATACCCAGAGTCCATTTGGAATCTTTTGGTCCCAGAGCCTTCTGTCATGCTGCCCCTACGTTTTGGAACTCCTTACCTCAACAGATCAGGATAGCTCCATCCCTGGACGTGTTTAAATCCAGACTGAAATCCCACCTGTTCAGTTTGGCATTTGCAGAAATTTAACTTTTGTTGTGTGAAATACTTCATCCTACTACCAATTACTGAATCTGAGAGAGCCTAAGCGCTTTGAGTCCTATGGGAGAAAAGCGCTATAGAAATGTTATTGTATTGTATTGTATTGTATTGTATTAACAGTGCAAGAGGCTTGTGCCATTAACAGTGCAAGAATGGCAGCAATTAAATATTACCCTTAAATATCAATAGGTGGATTTAGATTGGCTTTTGTACGCTCCACCCACCTTTCTGAATATTAATCCCAGTCACCCAGTGACCAACTGTGCAAAGTTTGAGAACCCTACCATTAACAGTGTAAGAATGGCTACAGTTTACATTTTTCCAATGAAATTTGTATTTGTATTTTTCTCCACCCACTGATTTCTTGACATTGTTCGGGTATGTATTTGGCTGGTGTTGGCTCCACCTACTTTTTCTAACCCTAATAGCCCATACTCACGGGCAGCAAAAGTTGCCTGTCGCCAGCACACGTGAGCGTGTGGGCGACAGGCCGGCGACAGCTCCTCGCCAGGTTCCTCCGCGTACACACGCGGAAGAGGGACCAGCGGCGCGACGGAAGCTGTCGCCGACGTGCCTCCTCCCCCCGCCGGAAGCTCCGCATTCTCAATGGAGGTTGCTGTCGCTAGTCCGCGTACTCACGCGGACTAGCGACAGTTGCGACGGAGGTGCGGCGGCGACTGTCGGCAGGCGATTGAAACTTTCAATCGCCTGGCGACATCAGCGACAGGCGACAGTTCGGGGTGCGCGCCCGTGCGACGGCCCATACTCACGGGCGACCTGTCGCCGCAACACGCGCGCGCCGCGTGTTACGGCGACAATTGTAGCCCGTGAGTATGGGCCATAACACACAATTACTCAATGACCAAGTTTGTGCGCTTTGCGGTGTTTGGCATCAATAATTTGCATTGAGATAAAACAAATCTGATTGGCTGTTTGTGGCTCCACCCCTTTGTCTAAATTTGAACCCCAGTCACCCAACGACCAACTGTACCAGGTTTAAGGCTTGTGCCATTAACAGTGCAAGAATGGCAGCAATTACATATTCCCCTTGAAAATCAATAGGTGAATTTTGATTGTCTTTTGTTGGCTCCACCCACTTTTCTGAATATTAACCCCAGTCACCCAGTGGCCAATTGTGCAAAGTTTGAGAATCCTACCATTAACAGTGTAAGAATGGCTGCAGTTTACATTTTCTCAGTGAAATGTGTATTTGTATCCACCCACTGATGACCCGGTATTGCCCGATTATGTATTTGGCTGGTGTTGGCTGCGCCCACTTTTCTTAACCTTAACGCACAATTACTCAATGACCAAGCTTGTGAGCTTTGCGTTTTTTGGCATCCATAACCTGCATTAAAATGAAACAAATAAGAATGTCTGTTTGTGGCTCCACCCCCTTTTATCAATTTAAACCCCAGTCACCCAATGATCAACTGTACCAGGTTTGAGGCTTGTGCCATTAACAGTGCAAGAATGGCAGCAATTACATATTCCCCTTGAAAATCAATAGGTGGATTTTGATTGGCTTTTGTAGGCTCCACCCACTTCTCTGAATATTAATCCCAGTCACCCAGTGACCAACTGTGCAAAGTTTGAGAACCCTGCAATTAACAGTGTAAGAATGGCTGCAGTTTATATTTTCCTAGTGAAATTTGTATTTGCCTCCGCCCACTTATGACCCTGTGTTGCCTGCTTATGTATTTGGTTGGTGTTGGCTGTGCCCACTTTTCTAACCCTCACACACAATTAATTACTCAATTACAAAGTTTGTGATCTTTGCGGTGTTTGGCATCAATAATTTGCATTGGAATGAAACAAATCGAATTGGCTGTTTGTGGCTCCACCCCCCTTTCTCAAATTGAACCCCCGTCACCCAATGATCAACTGTACCAGGTTTGAGGCTTGTGCCATTAACAGAGCAAGAATGGCAGCAATGTAAATATTCCCCTTGAAAATCAATAGGTGAATTATGATTGGCGTTTGTAGGCTCCTCCCACCTTTCTGAATATTAATCCCAGGCACCCAGTGACCAACAGTGCAAAGTTTGAGAACCCTGCCATTAACAGTGTAAGAATGGCTGCAGGTTACATTTTCCAGTGAAATTTGTATTTGTCTCCGCCCCCTTTTTGGTTATGGGTATAAAAAGCATGCTATACTTTATTCCAGGTAATGTTCTATGTGTGCCAAGTTTCATTCAAATCCGTTCAGCCATTTTTGCGTGATCGAGTAACAAACATCCAAACATCCAAACTTTCCCATTTATTATATTAGTAGGATGCGAATGTTTAGATGTTTGGATGTTTGTTACTTGATCACACAACAATGGCTGAATGGAATTGAATGAAATTTGGCACACACATAGTACATTACCTGGAATAAAGTATAGGGTACTTTTTATTCCCATAACCAAAAGTGGGCGGAGACAAATACAAATCTCACTGGGAAAATGTAAACTGCAGCCATTCTTACACTGTTAATGGCAGCGTTCTCAAACTACACAGTTGGTCACTGGGTGACTGGGATTAATATTTAGAAAAGTGGGTGGAACCTACAAAAGCCAATCAAATTCACCTATTGATTTTCAAGGGGAATATTTGATTGCTGCCATTCTTGCACTGTTAATGGCACAGGCCTCAAACCTGGTACAATTGGTCATTGGGTGACGGGGGTTCACATTCAGAAAATGGGGTGTAGCCACAAACAGCCAATCAGATTTGTTTCATTTCTATGCAAATTATTGATGCCAAAGACCGCAAAACTCACAAACTAGGTCATTGAGTTATTGTGTGTTAGGGTTAAAAGAAAATTATAAAAGAATATTGTAATAAAATAATTGTATTCATTGCATCATTTTCACTACAGTTCCTCCTTAAAGCCAGTGTTTACCATTTTAAAAATAAAAAAGTCGGATACTCACCTAAGGAGAGGGAAGGCTCGGTCCTAATGAGCCTTCCCTCTCCTCTCCCGGTGCCCTCGGTGCTGCGCTGGCTCCCCCGTTCGCGTCCGCCGCCGCAGGGACTTCGGAGGTCTTCGGGAGCACTTGGGCTTCCGAAGACGGGCCGCTCCATACTACGCACGCGCGAGTGCGTCATAGAGTGCGCTCGCGCATGCGTAGTATGGAGCGGCCCGTCTTCGGGAGCCCGAGTGGTCCGAAAGCTCCCTTCGGCATGCGGAAGTGGCAGTATTTGACCGAACTGGTCGAGAACTGCCACGGGGGATTCTGAGCGGGACCGGGCACCGGGAGAGGAGAGGGAAGGCTCATTAGGACCGAGCCTTCCTTCTCCTTAGGTGAGTATCCGACTTTTTTATTTTTAAAATGGTAAACACTCACTTTAATAAGCACATTATGAATGCTTTATGAATCAATGTACAATTTTTGAGAGAATCATCCACTGATTCTGATCAGTGTGAATTTCCAAAGAAACACTTTCCTCCCCATAAAAATATTAACAAGAGTAGCTGTAGATATAAATATAAGAGTTGCTGTAGATATAAATATAAGAGTTGCTGTAGATCAGCGTTTCCTGTACGCGGGTCCCGCAGACAGAGCATGTTTTTACGCATCTTAATGGGACTAGAGTGAGAGCAGCAGAAATAGAAAGAGCTGACGCATCCTAACTTGCTCGCCAGGCAGGGCTGGTGCGGCACAGATACGGCGGCAATCTCCACTACCTCCTGCTGCAGGGGGGAGAGAGTCACAGGCCAGAGATGAACCAGGACTTCTTCTTACCCCAATTTTTATGTTACAAAAGCTTCTTTTGTTGAAAACCAAAACCTCAGCTCCACACATTGCAAGATTTACCAGAAGACATTATATTGGATGGCTTGCTAGGCTCCTCCTGTTTGTGTGGGTTTTCTCTGGGCACTCTGGTTTCCTCTCACATCCCAAACAAATGTACATTATTTCATTGGTCCCCCTCTTTCCCTCCCTAATTCCAAAGGAGTAAAATTTTCAACAGATTTGATAGGCATGTTTAATTGAAGGTAAGTATGTATGGTTAATTATTAATTAAGGAATGATGCAGAGATGTGGAGGGTGGAAGGAATGATGCAGAGATGTGGAGGGTAGAAGGAATGACGCAGAGATGTGGAGGGTAGAGGGAATGATGCAGAGATGTGGAGGATAGAAGGAATGATGCAGAGATGTGGAGGGAATGACGCAGAGATGTGGAGGGTAGAGGGAATGATGCAGAGATGTGGAGGGTAGAAGGAATGACGCAGAGATGTGGAGGGTAGAGGGAATGATGCAGAGATGTGGAGGGTAGAAGGAATGATGCAGAGATGTGGAGGGGAGAGGGAATGATGCAGAGATGTGGAGGGTAGAGGGAATGATGCAGAGATGTGGAGGGTAGAGGGAATGATGCAGAGATGTGGAGGGTAGAGGGAATGATGCAGAATGTGGAGGGTAGAAGGAATGATGCAGAGATGTGGAGGGGAGAGGGAATGATGCAGAGATGTGGAGGGGAGAGGGAATGACGCAGAGATGTGGAGGGTAGAGGGAATGATGCAGAGATGTGGAGGGTAGAGGGAATGATGCAGAGATGTGGAGGGTAGAGGGAATGATGCAGAGATGTGGAGGGTAGAGGGAATGATGCAGAGATGTGGAGGGTGGAAGGAATGATGCAGAGATGTGGAGGGTAGAGGGAATTATGCATAGATGTGGAGGGTAGAGGGAATGATGCAGAGATGTGGAGGGTGGAAGGAATGACGCAGAGATGTGGAGGGTAGAGGGAATGATGCAGAGATGTGGAGGGTAGAGGGAATGATGCAGAGATGCGGAGGGTAGAGGGAATGATGCAGAGATGCGGAGGGTAGAGGGAATGATGCAGAGATGTGGAGGGTACAAGGAATGATGCAGAGATGTGGAGGGTGGAAGGAATGATGCAGAGATGTGGAGGGTAGAGTGAATGACGCAGAGATGTGGAGGGTAGAAGGAATGACGCAGAGGTGTGGAGGGTAGAGGGAATGATGCAGAGATGTGGAGGATAGAAGGAATGACGCAGAGATGTGAAGGGTAGAAGGAATGAAGCAGAGATGTGGAGGGTAGAAGGAATGATGCAGAGATGTGGAGGGTAGAGGGAATGATGCAGAGATGTGGAGGGTAGAGGGAATGATGCAGAGATGTGGAGGGTAGAAGGAATGATGCAGAGATGTGGAGGGAGGAAGGAATGACGCAGAAATGTGGAGGGTAGAAGGAATGATGCAGAGATGTGAAGGGTAGAAGGAATGAAGCAGAGATGTGGAGGGTAGAAGGAATGATGCAGAGATGTGGAGGGTAGAGGGAATGATGCAGAGATGTGGAGGGTAGAGTGAATGACGCAGAGATGTGGAGGGTAGAGGGAATGACGCAGAGATGCGGAGGGTAGAGGGAATGATGCAGAGATGCGGAGGGTAGAGGGAATGATGCAGAGATGTGGAGGGTAGAAGGAATGATGCAGAGATGTGGAGGGTAGAGGGAATGATGCAGAGATGTGGAGGGTAGAGGGAATGATGCAGAGATGTGGAGGGTAGAAGGAATGATGCAGAGATGTGGAGGGTAGAGGGAATGATGCAGAGATGTGGAGGAAATGATGCAGAGATGTGGAGGGTAGAAGGAATGATCCAGAGATGTGGAGGGTAGAGGGGATGATGCAGAGATGTGGAGGGTAGAAGGAATGACGCAGAGATGTGGAGGGTAGAGGGAATGATGCAGAGATGTGGAGGGTAGAGGGAATGATGCAGAGATGTGGAGGGTAGAAGGAATGATGCAGAGATGTGGAGGGTAGAAAGAATGATGCAGAGATGTGGAGGGTAGAGGGGATGACGCAGAGATGTAGAGGGTAGAAGGAATGATGCAGAGATGTGGAGGGTAGAGGGAATGACGCAGAGATGTGGAGGGTAGAGGGAATGATGCAGAGATGTGGAGGGTAGAGGGAATGATGCAGAGATGTGGAGGGTAGAAGGAATGACGCAGAGATGTGGAGGGTAGAGGGAATGATGCAGAGATGTGGAGGGTAGAGGGAATGATGCAGAGAAGTGGAGGGTAGAAGGAATGACGCAGAGATGTGGAGGGTAGAGGGAATGATGCAGAGATGTTGAGGGTAGAGGGAATGATGCAGAGATGTGGAGGGTAGAAGGAATGACGCAGAGATGTGGAGGGTAGAGGGAATGATGCAGAGATGTGGAGGGTAGAGGGAATGATGCAGAGATGTGGAGGGTAGAGGGGATGATGCAGAGATGTGGAGGGTAGAGGGAATGACGCAGAGATGTGGAGGGTAGAGGGAATGATGCAGAGATGTGGAGGGTAGAGGGAATGATGCAGAGATGTGGAGGGTAGAAGGAATGATGCAGAGATGTGGAGGGTAGAAGGAATGACGCAGAGATGTGGAGGGTAGAGGGAATGATGCAGAAATGTGGAGGGTAGAGGGAATGATGCAGAGATGTGGAGGGTAGAAGGAATGATGCAGAGATGTGGAGGGTAGAGGGAATGATGCAGAGATGTGGAGAGTAGAAGGAATGATGCAGAGATGTGGAGAGTAGAAGGAATGATGCAGAGATGTGGAGGGTAGAGGGGATGACACAGAGATGTAGAGGGTAGAAGGAATGATGCAGAGATGTGGAGGGTAGAGGGATGTGGAGGGTAGAGGGAATGTGGAGAGAGATGTGGAGGGTAGAGAGATGTGGAGGGTAGAGGGAATGATGCAGAGATGTGGAGGGTGGAATGAATGATGCAGAGATGTGGAGGGTAGAGGGAATGATGCAGAGATGTGGAGGGTACAAGGAATGATGCAGAGATGTGGAGGGTAGAAAGAATGACGCAGAGATGTGGAGGGTAGAAGGAATGATGCAGAGATGTGGAGGGTAGAGGGAATGATGCAGAGATGTGGAGAGTAGAAGGAATGATGCAGAGATGTGGAGAGTATAAGGAATGATGCAGAGATGTGGAGGGTAGAGGGGATGACGCAGAGATGTAGAGGGTAGAAGGAATGATGCAGAGATGTGGAGGGTAGAGGGAATGACGCAGAGATGTGGAGGGTAGAGGGAATGATGCAGAGATGTGGAGGGTGGAATGAATGATGCAGAAATGTGGAGGGTAGAGGGAATGATGCAGAGATGTGGAGGGTACAAGGAATGATGCAGAGATGTGGAGGGTAGAAGGAATGATGCAGAGATGTGGAGGGTAGAGGGAATGATGCAGAGATGTGGAGAGTAGAAGGAATGATGCAGAGATGTGGAGGGCAGAAGGAATGACACAGAGATGTGGAGGGCAGAAGGAATGACGCAGAGATGTGGAGGGTAGAAGGAATGATGCAGAGATGTGGAGGGTAGAAGGAATGATGCAGAGATGTGGAGGGGAGAGGGAATGATGCAGAGATGTGGAGGGTAGAGGGAATGATGCAGAGATGTGGAGGGTAGAGGGAATGATGCAGAGATGTGGAGGGTACAAGGAATGATGCAGAGATGTGGAGGGTAGAGGGAATGACGCAGAGATGTGGAGAGTAGAAGGAATGATGCAGAGATGTGGAGGGTAGAAGGAATGATGCAGAGATGTGGAGGGTAGAAGGAATGATGCAGAGATGTGGAGGGTAGAGGGAATGATGCAGAGATGTGGAGGGTACAAGGAATGATGCAGAGATGTGGAGGATAGAAGGAATGATCCAGAGATGTGGAGGGTAGAGGGGATGATGCAGAGATGTGGAGGGTAGAAGGAATGATGCAGAGATGTGGAGGGTAGAAGGAATGATGCAGAGATGTGGAGGATAGAAGGAATGATCCAGAGATGTGGAGGGTAGAGGGGATGATGCAGAGATGTGGAGGGTAGAAGGAATGATGCAGAGATGTGGAGGGTAGAGGGAATGACGCAGAGATGTGGAGGGTAGAGTGAATGACGCAGAGATGTGGAGGGTAGAGGGAATGATGCAGAGATGCGGAGGGTAGAGGGAATGATGAAGAGATGCGGAGGGTAGAGGGAATGATGCAGAGATGTGGAGGGTAGAGGGAATGATGCAGAAATGTGGAGGGTAGAGGGAATGATGCAGAGATGTGGAGGATAGAGGGAATGATGCAGAGATGTGGAGGGTAGAGGGAATGATGCAGAGATGTAGAGTGTAGAGGGAATGATGCAGAGATGTGGAGGGTAGAAGGAATGATTCAGAGATGTGGAGGGTAGAAGGAATGATTCAGAGATGTGGAGGGTAGAGGGAATGATGCACAGATGTGGAGGGTAGAGGGAATGATGCAGAATGTGGAGGGTAGAAGGAATGATGCAGAGATGTGGAGGGTAGAGGGAATGATGCAGAGATGTAGAGTGTAGAGGGAATGATGCAGAGATGTGGAGGGTAGAGGGAATGATGCAGAGATGTGGAGGGTAGAAGGAATGATGCAGAGATGTGGAGGGTAGAGGGAATGATGCAGAGATGTGGAGGGTAGAGGGAATGATGCAGAGATGTAGAGGGTAGAAGGAATGATGCAGAGATGTGGAGGGTAGAGGGAATGATGCAGAGATGTGGAGGGTAGAAGGAATGATGCAGATATGTGGAGGGTAGAAGGAATGATGCAGAGATGTGGAGGGTAGAGGGAATGATGCAGAGATGTAGAGTGTAGAGAGAATGATGCAGAATGTGTAGGGTAGAAGGAATGATGCAGAGATGTGGAGGGTGGAATGAATGATGCAGAGATGTGGAGGGTAGAGGGAATGATGCAGAGATGTGGAGGGTAGAAGGAATGATGCAGAGATGTGGAGGGTAGAGGGAATGACGCAGAGATGTGGAGGGTAGAGGGAATGATGCAGAGATGTGGAGGGTAGAAGGAATGATTCAGAGATGTGGAGGGTAGAGGGAATGATGCAGAGATGTGGAGGGTAGAGGGAATGATGCAGAGATGTGGAGGGTAGAAGGAATGATGCAGAGATGTGGAGGGCAGAAGGAATGACGCAGAGATGTGGAGGGCAGAAGGAATGATGCAGAGATGTGGAGGGTAGAGGGAATGATGCAGAGATGTAGAGTGTAGAGGGAATGATGCAGAGATGTGGAGGGTAGAAGGAATGATTCAGAGATGTGGAGGGTAGAGGGAATGATGCAGAGATGTGGAGGGTAGAGGGAATGATGCAGAGATGTGGAGGGTAGAGGGAATGATGCAGAGATGTGGAGGGCAGAAGGAATGACGCAGAGATGTGGAGGGCAGAAGGAATGATGCAGAGATGTGGAGGGTAGAGGGAATGATGCAGAGATGTGGAGGGTAGAGGGAATGATGCGGAGATGTGGAGGGTAGAAGGAATGATGCAGAGATGTGGAGGGTAGAGGGAATGATGCAGAGATGTGGAGGGTAGAGGGAATGATGCAGAGATGTGGAGGGTAGAAGGAATGATGCAGAGATGTGGAGGGTAGAGGGAATGATGCAGAGATGTGGAGGGTAGAGGGAATGATGCAGAGATGTGGAGAGTAGAAGGAATGATGCAGAGATGTGGAGGGCAGAAGGAATGACACAGAGATGTGGAGGGCAGAAGGAATGACGCAGAGATGTGGAGGGTAGAAGGAATGATGCAGAGATGTGGAGGGTAGAAGGAATGATGCAGAGATGTGGAGGGGAGAGGGAATGATGCAGAGATGTGGAGGGTAGAGGGAATGATGCAGAGATGTGGAGGGTAGAGGGAATGATGCAGAGATGTGGAGGGTACAAGGAATGATGCAGAGATGTGGAGGGTAGAGGGAATGACGCAGAGATGTGGAGAGTAGAAGGAATGATGCAGAGATGTGGAGGGTAGAAGGAATGATGCAGAGATGTGGAGGGTAGAAGGAATGATGCAGAGATGTGGAGGGTAGAGGGAATGATGCAGAGATGTGGAGGGTACAAGGAATGATGCAGAGATGTGGAGGATAGAAGGAATGATCCAGAGATGTGGAGGGTAGAGGGGATGATGCAGAGATGTGGAGGGTAGAAGGAATGATGCAGAGATGTGGAGGGTAGAAGGAATGATGCAGAGATGTGGAGGATAGAAGGAATGATCCAGAGATGTAGAGGGTAGAGGGGATGATCCAGAGATGTGGAGGGTAGAGGGGATGATGCAGAGATGTGGAGGGTAGAAGGAATGATGCAGAGATGTGGAGGGTAGAAGGAATGATGCAGAGATGTGGAGGATAGAAGGAATGATCCAGAGATGTAGAGTGTAGAGAGAATGATGCAGAATGTGTAGGGTAGAAGGAATGATGCAGAGATGTGGAGGGTGGAATGAATGATGCAGAGATGTGGAGGGTAGAGGGAATGATGCAGAGATGTGGAGGGTAGAAGGAATGATGCAGAGATGTGGAGGGTAGAGGGAATGACGCAGAGATGTGGAGGGTAGAGGGAATGATGCAGAGATGTGGAGGGTAGAAGGAATGATTCAGAGATGTGGAGGGTAGAGGGAATGATGCAGAGATGTGGAGGGTAGAGGGAATGATGCAGAGATGTGGAGGGTAGAAGGAATGATGCAGAGATGTGGAGGGCAGAAGGAATGACGCAGAGATGTGGAGGGCAGAAGGAATGATGCAGAGATGTGGAGGGTAGAGGGAATGATGCAGAGATGTAGAGTGTAGAGGGAATGATGCAGAGATGTGGAGGGTAGAAGGAATGATTCAGAGATGTGGAGGGTAGAGGGAATGATGCAGAGATGTGGAGGGTAGAGGGAATGATGCAGAGATGTGGAGGGTAGAGGGAATGATGCAGAGATGTGGAGGGCAGAAGGAATGACGCAGAGATGTGGAGGGCAGAAGGAATGATGCAGAGATGTGGAGGGTAGAGGGAATGATGCAGAGATGTGGAGGGTAGAGGGAATGATGCGGAGATGTGGAGGGTAGAAGGAATGATGCAGAGATGTGGAGGGTAGAGGGAATGATGCAGAGATGTGGAGGGTAGAGGGAATGATGCAGAGATGTGGAGGGTAGAAGGAATGATGCAGAGATGTGGAGGGTAGAGGGAATGATGCAGAGATGTGGAGGGTAGAGGGAATGATGCAGAGATGTGGAGAGTAGAAGGAATGATGCAGAGATGTGGAGGGCAGAAGGAATGACACAGAGATGTGGAGGGCAGAAGGAATGACGCAGAGATGTGGAGGGTAGAAGGAATGATGCAGAGATGTGGAGGGTAGAAGGAATGATGCAGAGATGTGGAGGGGAGAGGGAATGATGCAGAGATGTGGAGGGTAGAGGGAATGATGCAGAGATGTGGAGGGTAGAGGGAATGATGCAGAGATGTGGAGGGTACAAGGAATGATGCAGAGATGTGGAGGGTAGAGGGAATGACGCAGAGATGTGGAGAGTAGAAGGAATGATGCAGAGATGTGGAGGGTAGAAGGAATGATGCAGAGATGTGGAGGGTAGAAGGAATGATGCAGAGATGTGGAGGGTAGAGGGAATGATGCAGAGATGTGGAGGGTACAAGGAATGATGCAGAGATGTGGAGGATAGAAGGAATGATCCAGAGATGTGGAGGGTAGAGGGGATGATGCAGAGATGTGGAGGGTAGAAGGAATGATGCAGAGATGTGGAGGGTAGAAGGAATGATGCAGAGATGTGGAGGATAGAAGGAATGATCCAGAGATGTAGAGGGTAGAGGGGATGATGCAGAGATGTGGAGGGTAGAAGGAATGATGCAGAGATGTGGAGGGTAGAGGGAATGACGCAGAGATGTGGAGGGTAGAGTGAATGACGCAGAGATGTGGAGGGTAGAGGGAATGATGCAGAGATGCGGAGGGTAGAGGGAATGATGAAGAGATGCGGAGGGTAGAGGGAATGATGCAGAGATGTGGAGGGTAGAGGGAATGATGCAGAGATGTGGAGGGTAGAGGGAATGATGCAGAGATGTGGAGGATAGAGGGAATGATGCAGAGATGTGGAGGGTAGAGGGAATGATGCAGAGATGTAGAGTGTAGAGGGCATGATGCAGAGATGTGGAGGGTAGAAGGAATGATTCAGAGATGTGGAGGGTAGAGGGAATGATGCACAGATGTGGAGGGTAGAGGGAATGATGCAGAATGTGGAGGGTAGAAGGAATGATGCAGAGATGTGGAGGGTAGAGGGAATGATGCAGAGATGTAGAGTGTAGAGGGAATGATGCAGAGATGTGGAGGGTAGAGGGAATGATGCAGAGATGTGGAGGGTAGAAGGAATGATGCAGAGATGTGGAGGGTAGAGGGAATGATGCAGAGATGTGGAGGGTAGAGGGAATGATGCAGAGATGTAGAGGGTAGAAGGAATGATGCAGAGATGTGGAGGGTAGAGGGAATGATGCAGAGATGTGGAGGGTAGAAGGAATGATGCAGATATGTGGAGGGTAGAAGGAATGATGCAGAGATGTGGAGGGTAGAGGGAATGATGCAGAGATGTAGAGTGTAGAGAGAATGATGCAGAATGTGTAGGGTAGAAAGAATGATGCAGAGATGTGGAGGGTGGAATGAATGATGCAGAGATGTGGAGGGTAGAGGGAATGATGCAGAGATGTGGAGGGTAGAAGGAATGATGCAGAGATGTGGAGGGTAGAGGGAATGACGCAGAGATGTGGAGGGTAGAGGGAATGATGCAGAGATGTGGAGGGTAGAAGGAATGATTCAGAGATGTGGAGGGTAGAGGGAATGATGCAGAGATGTGGAGGGTAGAGGGAATGATGCAGAGATGTGGAGGGTAGAAGGAATGATGCAGAGATGTGGAGGGCAGAAGGAATGACGCAGAGATGTGGAGGGCAGAAGGAATGATGCAGAGATGTGGAGGGTAGAGGGAATGATGCAGAGATGTAGAGTGTAGAGGGAATGATGCAGAGATGTGGAGGGTAGAGGGAATGACGCAGAGATGTGGAGGGTAGAGTGAATGACGCAGAGATGTGGAGGGTAGAGGGAATGATGCAGAGATGCGGAGGGTAGAGGGAATGATGAAGAGATGCGGAGGGTAGAGGGAATGATGCAGAGATGTGGAGGGTAGAGGGAATGATGCAGAGATGTGGAGGGTAGAGGGAATGATGCAGAGATGTGGAGGATAGAGGGAATGATGCAGAGATGTGGAGGGTAGAGGGAATGATGCAGAGATGTAGAGTGTAGAGGGAATGATGCAGAGATGTGGAGGGTAGAAGGAATGATTCAGAGATGTGGAGGGTAGAGGGAATGATGCACAGATGTGGAGGGTAGAGGGAATGATGCAGAATGTGGAGGGTAGAAGGAATGATGCAGAGATGTGGAGGGTAGAGGGAATGATGCAGAGATGTAGAGTGTAGAGGGAATGATGCAGAGATGTGGAGGGTAGAGGGAATGATGCAGAGATGTGGAGGGTAGAAGGAATGATGCAGAGATGTGGAGGGTAGAGGGAATGATGCAGAGATGTGGAGGGTAGAGGGAATGATGCAGAGATGTAGAGGGTAGAAGGAATGATTCAGAGATGTGGAGGGTAGAGGGAATGATGCACAGATGTGGAGGGTAGAGGGAATGATGCAGAATGTGGAGGGTAGAAGGAATGATGCAGAGATGTGGAGGGTAGAGGGAATGATGCAGAGATGTAGAGTGTAGAGGGAATGATGCAGAGATGTGGAGGGTAGAGGGAATGATGCAGAGATGTGGAGGGTAGAAGGAATGATGCAGAGATGTGGAGGGTAGAGGGAATGATGCAGAGATGTGGAGGGTAGAGGGAATGATGCAGAGATGTAGAGGGTAGAAGGAATGATGCAGAGATGTGGAGGGTAGAGGGAATGATGCAGAGATGTGGAGGGTAGAAGGAATGATGCAGATATGTGTAGGGTAGAAGGAATGATGCAGAGATGTGGAGGGTAGAGGGAATGATGCAGAGATGTAGAGTGTAGAGAGAATGATGCAGAATGTGTAGGGTAGAAGGAATGATGCAGAGATGTGGAGGGTGGAATGAATGATGCAGAGATGTGGAGGGTAGAGGGAATGATGCAGAGATGTGGAGGGTAGAAGGAATGATGCAGAGATGTGGAGGGTAGAGGGAATGACGCAGAGATGTGGAGGGTAGAGGGAATGATGCAGAGATGTGGAGGGTAGAAGGAATGATTCAGAGATGTGGAGGGTAGAGGGAATGATGCAGAGATGTGGAGGGTAGAGGGAATGATGCAGAGATGTGGAGGGTAGAAGGAATGATGCAGAGATGTGGAGGGCAGAAGGAATGACGCAGAGATGTGGAGGGCAGAAGGAATGATGCAGAGATGTGGAGGGTAGAGGGAATGATGCAGAGATGTAGAGTGTAGAGGGAATGATGCAGAGATGTGGAGGGTAGAAGGAATGATTCAGAGATGTGGAGGGTAGAGGGAATGATGCAGAGATGTGGAGGGTAGAGGGAATGATGCAGAGATGTGGAGGGTAGAGGGAATGATGCAGAGATGTGGAGGGCAGAAGGAATGACGCAGAGATGTGGAGGGCAGAAGGAATGATGCAGAGATGTGGAGGGTAGAGGGAATGATGCAGAGATGTGGAGGGTAGAGGGAATGATGCGGAGATGTGGAGGGTAGAAGGAATGATGCAGAGATGTGGAGGGTAGAGGGAATGATGCAGAGATGTGGAGGGTAGAGGGAATGATGCAGAGATGTGGAGGGTAGAAGGAATGATGCAGAGATGTGGAGGGTAGAGGGAATGATGCAGAGATGTGGAGGGTAGAGGGAATGATGCAGAGATGTGGAGGGTAGAAGGAATAATGCAGAGATGTGGAGGGTAGAGGGAATGATGCAGAGATGTGGAGGGTAGAGGGAATGATGCAGAGATGTGGAGGGTAGAAGGAATGATGCAGAGATGAGGAGGGTAGAGGGAATGATGCAGAATGTGGAGGGTAGAAGGAATGATGCAGAGATGTGGAGGGGAGAGGGAATGATGCAGAGATGTGGAGGGGAGAGGGAATGACGCAGAGATGTGGAGGGTAGAGGGAATGATGCAGAGATGTGGAGGGTAGAGGGAATGATGCAGAGATGTGGAGGGTAGAGGGAATGATGCAGAGATGTGGAGGGTACAAGGAATGATGCAGAGATGTGGAGGGTAGAGGGAATGATGCAGAGATGTGGAGGGTAGAAGGAATGATGCAGAGATGTGGAGGGTAGAGGGAATGATGCAGAGATGTGGAGGGTAGAGGGAATGATGCAGAGATGTGGAGGGTAGAGGGAATGATGCAGAGATGTGGAGGGTAGAAGGAATGATGCAGAGATGTGGAGGGTAGAGGGAATGATGCAGAGATGTGGAGGGTAGAAGGAATGATGCAGAGATGTGGAGGGTAGAGGGAATGATGCAGAGATGTGGAGGGTAGAAGGAATGATGCAGAGATGTGGAGGGTAGAGGGAATGATGCAGAGATGTGGAGGGTAGAGGGAATGATGCAGAGATGTAGAGTGTAGAGGGAATGATGCAGAGATGTGGAGGGTAGAAGGAATGATTCAGAGATGTGGAGGGTAGAGGGAATGATGCAGAGATGTGGAGGGTAGAGGGAATGATGCAGAGATGTGGAGGGTAGAGGGAATGATGCAGAGATGTGGAGGGCAGAAGGAATGACGCAGAGATGTGGAGGGCAGAAGGAATGATGCAGAGATGTGGAGGGTAGAGGGAATGATGCAGAGATGTAGAGTGTAGAGGGAATGATGCAGAGATGTGGAGGGTAGAAGGAATGATTCAGAGATGTGGAGGGTAGAGGGAATGATGCAGAGATGTGGAGGGTAGAGGGAATGATGCAGAGATGTGGAGGGTAGAGGGAATGATGCAGAGATGTGGAGGGCAGAAGGAATGACGCAGAGATGTGGAGGGCAGAAGGAATGATGCAGAGATGTGGAGGGTAGAGGGAATGATGCAGAGATGTGGAGGGTAGAGGGAATGATGCGGAGATGTGGAGGGTAGAGGGAATGATGCAGAGATGTGGAGGGTAGAAGGAATGATGCAGAGATGTGGAGGGTAGAGGGAATGATGCAGAGATGTGGAGGGTAGAAGGAATGATGCAGAGATGTGGAGGGTAGAGGGAATGATGCAGAGATGTGGAGGGTAGAGGGAATGATGCAGAGATGTGGAGGAAATGATGCAGAGATGTGGAGGGTAGAAGGAATGATCCAGAGATGTGGAGGGTAGAGGGGATGATGCAGAGATGTGGAGGGTAGAAGGAATGATGCAGAGATGTGGAGGGTAGAGGGAATGATGCAGAGATGTGGAGGGTAGAGGGAATGATGCAGAGATGTGGAGGGTAGAGGGAATGATGCAGAGATGTGGAGGGTAGAGGGAATGATGCAGAGATGTGGAGGGTACAAGGAATGATGCAGAGATGTGGAGGGTAGAAGGAATGATGCAGAGATGTGGAGGGTAGAGGGAATGATGCAGATATGTGGAGGGTAGAGGGGATGATGCAGAGATGTAGAGTGTAGAGGGAATGAGGCAGAGATGTGGAGGGTAGAAGGAATGATTCAGAGATGTGGAGGGTAGAGGGAATGATGCAGAGATGTGGAGGGTAGAAGGAATGATGCAGAGATGTGGAGGGTAGAGGGAATGATGCAGAGATGTGGAGGGCAGAAGGAATGACGCAGAGATGTGGAGGGCAGAAGGAATGATGCAGAAATTTGGAGGGTAGAGGGAATGATGCAGAGATGTGGAGGGTAGAGGGAATGATGCGGAGATGTGGAGGGTAGAAGAAATGATGCAGAGATGTGGAGGGTAGAAGGAATGATGCAGAGATGTGGAGGGTAGAGGGAATGATGCAGAGATGTGGAGGGTAGAGGGAATGATGCAGAGATGTGGAGGGTAGAAGGAATGATGCAGAGATGAGGAGGGTAGAGGGAATGATGCAGAATGTGGAGGGTAGAAGGAATGATGCAGAGATGTGGAGGGGAGAGGGAATGATGCAGAGATGTGGAGGGGAGAGGGAATGACGCAGAGATGTGGAGGGTAGAGGGAATGATGCAGAGATGTGGAGGGTAGAGGGAATGATGCAGAGATGTGGAGGGTAGAGGGAATGATGCAGAGATGTGGAGGGTACAAGGAATGATGCAGAGATGTGGAGGGTAGAGGGAATGATGCAGAGATGTGGAGGGTAGAAGGAATGATGCAGAGATGTGGAGGGTAGAGGGAATGATGCAGAGATGTGGAGGGTAGAGGGAATGATGCAGAGATGTGGAGGGTAGAAGGAATGATGCAGAGATGTGGAGGGTAGAGGGAATGATGCAGAGATGTGGAGGGTAGAAGGAATGATGCAGAGATGTGGAGGGTAGAGGGAATGATGCAGAGATGTGGAGGGTAGAAGGAATGATGCAGAGATGTGGAGGGTAGAAGGAATGATGCAGAGATGTGGAGGGTAGAGGGAATGATGCAGAGATGTAGAGTGTAGAGGGAATGATGCAGAGATGTGGAGGGTAGAAGGAATGATTCAGAGATGTAGAGGGTAGAGGGAATGATGCAGAGATGTGGAGGGTAGAGGGAATGATGCAGAGATGTGGAGGGTAGAGGGAATGATGCAGAGATGTGGAGGGCAGAAGGAATGACGCAGAGATGTGGAGGGCAGAAGGAATGATGCAGAGATGTGGAGGGTAGAGGGAATGATGCGGAGATGTGGAGGGTAGAGGGAATGATGCAGAGATGTGGAGGGTAGAAGGAATGATGCAGAGATGTGGAGGGTAGAGGGAATGATGCAGAGATGTGGAGGGTAGAAGGAATGATGCAGAGATGTGGAGGGTAGAGGGAATGATGCAGAGATGTGGAGGGTAGAGGGAATGATGCAGAGATGTGGAGGAAATGATGCAGAGATGTGGAGGGTAGAAGGAATGATCCAGAGATGTGGAGGGTAGAGGGGATGATGCAGAGATGTGGAGGGTAGAAGGAATGATGCAGAGATGTGGAGGGTAGAGGGAATGATGCAGAGATGTGGAGGGTAGAGGGAATGATGCAGAGATGTGGAGGGTAGAGGGAATGATGCAGAGATGTGGAGGGTAGAGGGAATGATGCAGAGATGTGGAGGGTACAAGGAATGATGCAGAGATGTGGAGGGTAGAAGGAATGATGCAGAGATGTGGAGGGTAGAGGGAATGATGCAGAGATGTGGAGGGTAGAGGGGATGATGCAGAGATGTAGAGTGTAGAGGGAATGATGCAGAGATGTGGAGGGTAGAAGGAATGATTCAGAGATGTGGAGGGTAGAGGGAATGATGCAGAGATGTGGAGGGTAGAAGGAATGATGCAGAGATGTGCAGGGTAGAGGGAATGATGCAGAGATGTGGAGGGCAGAAGGAATGACGCAGAGATGTGGAGGGCAGAAGGAATGATGCAGAAATTTGGAGGGTAGAGGGAATGATGCAGAGATGTGGAGGGTAGAGGGAATGATGCGGAGATGTGGAGGGTAGAAGAAATGATGAAGAGATATGGAGGGTAGAGGGAATGACGCAGAGATGTGGAGGGTAGAGGGAATGACGTGGAGATGTGGAGGGTAGAGGGAATGACGTGGAGATGTGGAGGGTAGAGGGAATATATAGAGGTGGAAGAGATAAGGGGAGTTTAGAGTAGCTGCATCTGTGTACAGTGTGATTGAGATGTTGCTGAGTGGGATAGAGGAGAACGCTATGCCAATAACGTCTGTGCCACATAAAATTAATATACATGCAGATTCCGTCCTAAAATAGCCTTGAATTTGGAAATAAGAAGTGCGGGAGCATCAAAGATCTGCATAAGATCCTGCTGGGCCCTGATTGGCTCCTGCTGGTGTGCAGGCAAGAAGCTGCGACACAGGAGTGCGAGGAAGGGCGGGAAACGGCTGGAGGAGAGCGAGGACAGAATTGAAAATGAAGTTTTTGCAAATTCCTGCGGCTTTCGCTGTACACGTCTTGCGGCAGCAAATTCTACAGACGCCTCCGAATGTCCTCTACGCTGGCCGAACCCAAATGCTGGTCGATGGGATCGCACACGGCAGCTCTTCATTCAGGATTAACTATCAATTCTAGCTCAAACCCATTAAACATATGTACAGGTTTTTTACGGTAAATGCCAAGGTTTTACAAAGATTTTATCTCGCCTTGCAGCGCTGGGTCCCTGGTTCGAATCCCTGCACAGACTTTGTATGCTCTTGCTGTGTCTGTGTGGGTTTCCTCCGGGCACTCTGGTTTTCTCCCACATCCCCAATACATAAAGCTAAGTTAACTGGCTTCCCCTAAACTGGCCCTAGACTATAATACGTGCACTACACGATACATACACAGACATATGACTATGGCAGGGACTAGATTGTGAGCCCCTCTGAGGGACAAGACAATATACTCTGTACAGAGCTGTGGAAGGAAGATGTTGGCGCTCTATCAATGCTAAATAATAATAATAATTAGAAAAATATTTTTAAAAGCAAAAATGTAAAGAGGCCCTGTAGTGGCATAGACTGTAGCAAATTATTCAGGGTACCCACTTTTATGGTAATTGTCCTGTTTCAGCAGCAGAAACTTCATCAGAATCAGTTTTATTCGCCAAATGCGACAGGAGTTGTACTCAGAATTATTTGTGGTTTGCATGGCATAGGCAAGTCATAGACAGGCAAACAGATACACAGGCAGACAACACAGACAAAGTCATAGACATTGCCAGCAGTTCAACAGTATGAGCAAGTCTGTGAGGCTTGTGTAGAGTCATTTAGTTCAAAAAGTGTGAAAAAGCACGTGGCCGTACTGTCCCGTGTGGTGAGAGGATCACTGAGCGGCTGAGAGGTTTCTTGAACTAAAGTGAGTACTCCCCTAGCTTAGCATCAGGACTGCTTGGGGGAAGAGGGAGTTCCTGCGCCTTGCCAGAGCATTGTGGAAGACCAGGTATATTACTTACTGGCTTGATAACTCTCCGTATCTCAGTAAACAAACACTCCGCAGTGATGCACCTGCCAGCAGTAAAGATGTCGCCACCTATGATTAATTCCAGAATGAGAATCGGGGTGAGGAAAACATTTTACAATGTGCAAATGCTGACTTAATAATTTATAAATGTATATTGTTTAAAAAAAATTGCAATTGTATTAATTATGTAATTTTCACTACAGTTTCTCTTTAAAAGCAAAGGTTTAAAGTAAACTATTTTTTAAACCTTTTCCAATCTTGGCTATGTTTTTACATCTAAAACCATGGTCTTCTGGTGCCTAGTGTCATCCTTGCTTGCTGGCCAGAGCTTCAGGGCCTGCCGTCTGCCGGTTTACTGAGGCAGCCATCTTGTTTCTTTCATATTTGGAATATGATATTATCTGTAGAGCTGATGTTGCCAAGCAACCTTAAACACTTGCTGCAGACACTAAAGGGCTATCTCTGACTCTGAAGCTGGCCACACGTATCAATTCTGCCATCTGATTTGATTAAGGTGCTTTGATTGAATGTGGTGGGGATTTATCACCACCAAGGTAACCAATCCAAAATATTAGAGTAAAAAAGACACCCACAAATCTGAGGGAAGTAACCAAGGACTATCCCAGTGAGATGATGTGGAGTTCTGGAAACAGGCACACAGGCCACGTGACCAGCATTTGCAGGATCTTTAATCTTTAGATAGATCCTATCTTTAGATAGATCCCTCTCTGATCAAATCTGATCAGAGAGGGATCGTATGGCTGCCTTTACTGCAAAAAGATTTTGAATCTTCTTTGAAAATCTTTGAAAATTTCAGCATGAAACCAATCACAATCTGTAGACCTGCTGCTGCCGCCGCCCCCTGCATACATTACCTGATCCGGCCGGCGCGAGTCCCCCGGTCTCCACCGTCTTCTTCTCCGCTGGGCTCCGGATTCCGTCTGGCTTCACTTCCTGTCCGGGGAAGTTTAAACAGTATAGGGCGCTCTACTGTTTAAACTTCCTGCCGGGACAGGAAGTG